>NC_062570.1:71116666-71420833 GCF_022837055.1 Prionailurus viverrinus | reverse complement strand
ATTGGTCTTTCTCTGACTGACTTATTTCACTTAGCATAATACTCTCCAGGATTATCCATGACAATCTTGCAAATGACAAGATTTCATTATTTATGTCTGAGTAATATTCCATTGTATTTCGATACCATATATTCTTTATCCATATATCAGTTGATAGACATTTGGGCTCTTTCCACAATTTGGTTGTTGTTGATAATGCTGCTATAAACATCACGGCATATCCCTTCAAATCAGTATTTTTGTATCCTTTGGGTATATACCTAGTAGTGAAATTGCTGGACTGTAGGATAGTACTATTTTTAACTTTTTGAGGAACCTCCAATCTGTTTTCCAGAGTGGCTGCACCAGTTTGCATTCCCACCAACAGTGTAAGAAGGTCCCCCTTTCTCTGCATCCTCTCCCAACATCTGTTGTTTCCTGTGTTGTTAATTTTAGCCATTCTGACAGGTGTGAGGTGATATCTCATTGAAGTTTTGATGTGTATTTCCCTGATTGAGTGACATTGAGCACTTTTTCTTGTGTCTGTTAGCCCTCTGGATGTCTTTGGGAAAATGTGTATTCATGTCTTCTGCCAATTTTTTAACTGGATTATTCGTTTTTTGGGTATTGAGTTTTATAAGTTCTTTACTGATTTTGGATACTAACCCTCTGTCAGATATGTCATTTGCAAATATCTTCTCTAATTCTGAAGGTGCCTTTTAGTTTTGTTGATTGTTTCCTTCACTGTGCAGAAGATTTTTATTTTGATGAAGTCCCAATAGTTTATTTTTGGTTTTGCTTCCTTTGCCTCAAGAGACATATCTAGTAAGACATTGCTATGGCTGATATCAAAAAGATTACTACCTGTGTTCTCCTCAAGGATTTTGATGGTTTCCTGTCTCACATTTAGGTCTTACATACATCTTGAGTTTATTTTTGTATATGGTGTAAGAAAGTGGTCCAGGTTCATTCTTTTGCATGTTGCTGTCCAGTTTTCTCAACACCATTTGTTGAAGAGCCTATCTTTTTTCCATTGGATATTCTTTCCTGCTTTGTTGAAGATTAGTTAGCCATACATTTGTGGTTCATTTCTAGGTTTTCTATTCTGTTCCATTGATCTATGTATCTGTTTTTGTGCCAGTACCATGCTGTCTTGATGATGACTGCTTTGTAATATACCTTGAAGTCCAAAATTGTGCTGCCTCCAGCTTTGCTTTTCTTTTTCAACATTGCTTTGGCTATTCATGGTCTTTTGCGGTTCCATACAAATTTTAGGATTGTTTGTTCTAGTTATGTGAAAAATGCTGGTGGTATTTTGATAGGGATTGCACTAAACGTGTAGATTGCTTTGGGTAGTATAGACATTTTAACAATATCTGTTCTTCCAATCCATGAGCGTAGAATGTCTTTCCATGTCTTTGTGCCATCTTCAGGTTTTTTTCATCAGTGTTTTACAGTTTTCAGAGTAAAGATCTTTTCCTTCTTTGGTTAGGTTTATTCCTAGATATCTTATGGGTTTTGCTGTAGTTTCAAATGGGATCGATTCCTTGATTTTCTGCTCCTTCATTATTAGTGTACAGAAAAGCAACAGATTTCTGTAACTTGGTTTTGTATCCTGCATCTTTACTAAATTCATGTTATCAGTTCTAGGAATTTTTTTTTTTGGTGGAGTATCATGTCATCTACAAACAGTGAACATTTGACTTCTTTCTTGCCAATCTGGATGCCTTTTATTTCTGTTTGTTGTCTGATTGCTGAGGCTAGGACTTCCAATACTATGTTAAATAACAGTGGTGAGAGTCAACATCCCTCTCTTGCTCCTGACCACAGAAGAAAACTCTTCTCTTGTTCCTGATCATAGAGAAAAGCTCTCCATTTTTCCCCATTGAGGATATCAGCTGTGGGGTTTTTGTATATGGCCTTTATTATGCTGAGGTGCATTACTTCTATCCCTAGTTTGTTGAGTGTTTTTATCAAAAATGGATGCAACACTTTGTCAAATGCCTTTTCTTTATTGAGAGGACCACATAGTTATTATCCTCTTTTATTAATGTGGTGTATCATGTTGATTGATTTGTGAATACTGAACCACCCTCACAGCCCAGGAATAAATCCCACCTGATTGTGATGAATGATTCTTTTAACGTACTGTTGGATTTGATCTGCTAGTATTTTGTTGAGAATTTTTACATCAATGTTCATTGGGGATATTGGCCTGTCATTCTCTTTTAGTGGGGTTTTTGGTTTTGGAATCAAGGTAATGCCAGCCTCATAGGATGAGTTTGGACATTTTCCTTCCATTCCTACTTTTTGGAACCCTTTGAGAAGAATAGGTATTAACCATTCTTAAAATATTTGGTAGAATTCCCCTGTGGAGTCATGTGGCCCTGGACTTTTGTTTGTTGGGAGATTCCTGATTACTGATTCAATTTCTTTGCTGGTTTTCAGTCTGTTCAACTTCTCCATTTCTTCTTGTTTCAGTTTTGGTAGTTTATATGTTTCTAGGAATTTATTCATTTCTTCCAGGATATCCAATTTATTGGCATATAACTTTTCATAATATTCTCTTTTAATTGTTTGTATATCTATGCTGTTGGCTGTTATTTCTCCTCTGGCATTTCTGATTTTATTTATTTGGGTCCTTTCTATTTTCTTTTTTATCAGTCTGGCTAGGGGGTTATCAGTTTTATAAATTTTCTCAAAGAACCAGCCCCTGGTTTCATTGATCTGGTCTGTTTGTTCGTTTTTAGTTTCTGTATCATTTATTTCTGTTCTAATCTTTATTATTTCCCTTCTTCTGCTGGCTTTAGGCTCCATTTGTTGTTCTTTTTTCTTTTAAAAAAAAATATTTATTTTGGAGAGAGCGCAAGTAGGGGAAGGGCAGACAGAGGGAGACAGAGGATCCAAAGCAGGCTCTGTGCTGACAGCAGTGAGACCGATGTGGGGCTCAAACTCATGAACTGTTAGATCATGACCTGAGCTGAAGTTGGATGCTCAACTGACTGAGCCACCCATGTGCCCCTGTTGTTCTTTTTCTAGATGCTTTAGGAGTAAGATTAAGTTGTTTGAGATATTTTTGCTTCTTGAGGTAGGCTTGTATTGCTATATACTTCCTTCTTATGACTGCTTCTGCTGCATCCCAAAGGTTTTCAACCATCATGTTTTCATTTTCATGTGTTTCCATGTATTTGTTTTATTTCTTCTTTGATTTCCTGGTTGACCCATTCATTCTTTAGTAGCATGTTGTTACCTTACATGTATCTGTGATCTTTCTAAATTTTTTCTTGTGGCTGGCTTCAAGTTTCATAGTCTTGTAGTCAGAAAATATGCATGGTATGATCTAAATTTGTTTGTACTTTTTGAGGCCTGATTTCGGACCTAGTATGTGATCTACTCTGGAGAATGTCCCATGTGCACTAGAAAAGGATGTGTATTCTGGTGCTTCAGCATGAAATATTCTGAATATATCTGTTAAGTCCATCTGGTACAGTGTGTCATTCAAAGCCATTGTTGCCTTGTTGATTTTCTGCTTAGATGATCTGTCTAAAAACAATTATTATCAATGAGGTCCTTTCTATTTGTTTTTTATTAGTTTTATATATTTGGATTCTTTCATGTTTGGGGCATAAATATTTACAATTGTTAGATATTCTTGTTGGATAGCTCCCTTTACTATGATATAGAGTCCTTCTTCATCTCCTTTACAGTCTTTGGTTTAAAATCTAGTTTGTCTGATATAAGAATTGCTACTCTGAAATTCTTTTGACTTCCATTTGCATGATAAATGTTTCTCCATCCCTCACTTTCAATATTCAGGTGTCTTTAGGTCTAAAATGAGTCTCCTGTAGGCAGCATATAGATGGAGCTTGGGTTTTTATCCATTCAGACACCCTATGCCTTTCAATTGGAGCATTTTGACCATTTACATTCAGAGTAATTATTGATATGGATTTAGTGCCATTTTATTACTTGCTTTGCCATTTTTTTCTCAAAAATTTCTCTGTTCCTCTCCTTGTTACTTTTGTTTTTCCCCCAAAGAGTCCCCTTTAATATATCTTGCAGGGCTGGTTTAGTGGTCATGAACTCCTTTAGTTTTTGTTTGTCTGCGAAACTATCTCTCCTTCTATTCTGAATGATAGCCTTGCTGGATAGAGTATTCTTGGCTGCAGATTTTCCCCACTGATGCATTAACTGTATCATGCCACTCCCTTCTGGCTTGCCAAGTTTTTGTGTAGAGAAATTCAGCTAGCCTTATGGGTCTTTCCTTGTAAGTTAGGGACTTCATTTGTCTTGTTGCTTTTAGGATTTTTTATCAGCAAATTTTTAAAAATTTTTTTAACGTTTATTTATTTTTGAGACAGAGCATGAATGGGGGAGGGTCAGAGAGAGAGGGAGACACAGAATCTGAAACAGGCTCCAGGCTCTGAGCAGTCAGTACAGAGCCAGACACGGGGCTCGAACTCATGGACCGCGAGATCATGACCTGAGCCGAAGTCGGACGCCCAACTGACTGAGCCACCCAGGCACCCCCAAATTTTCTAAATTTAACTACAATATGCCTTGATGTTGACTTTTGTTGCTTTTGATGTGAGTTCTCTGTGCCTCCTGGAATTGGATATTGGTTTCCTTCTCCAGGTTAGGGACATTTTCAGCTATAATTTCCTCAAATAAACGTTCTGCCCTCTGTTCTCTCTCTTCTTCTTCTGGGACTCCTATGATACAAATGTTACTATGTTGGACCAAGTCAAGAGTTCCCTAAGTCTATTCTCATGATTCATAGTTCTTCATTCTCTTTTGTTCAGCTTCATTATTTTCCATTATTCTATCTTCCACACCACTTATTCGTTCCTCTGTTTCCTCCATCCTTGTGGTCATTACATCCAGATGGTTTCAAATCTCACTGTATTTTTCATTTCTGTTTTTTTAACTCTTTTATCATTGTGATAAAGGATACCCTGATGTCTTCCATGATTTTCTCAAGTCCCGTGAGTATCCTTATGATTTTTCTTTAAATTCTCCACCAGACATATTACTTATATCTGTTTCGATTAGATCTCTGGCTGGTGAAGATCTCTTGGCACAGTTACGACCAGCATGTTATTGCTGCACCTTCCTAATAAGCTAAGCCCTACACGGGGTGGGAGGTGGAGTGGGGGCTGGAATTTGATTGTGTGCTGCCACAGGTCCTGAGCTGTCCTGTGACTCTCACCATGACTTTTGAGTGGTTTGCAAACACAAATCTGTGTTCTGTGACCAGTGAATGCTTCTTGATGTTTCTTCTAATTCTAAAATCCTCTAAGTTGCTGTAAGCTTTGTGCCATGTTGACCCTACACTACTATAATATCAGGTCACCCTCTGCCTTCTAGAAGTATGGCCAACAGATGCAAGGATGTATCATTGTGGCATGAAGCATAATCAAGAAAATTACTGCTCCATCTCCCAGATAGGAGTGAGATATACTCAAAAGAAGACATTAAAGGAGGAAAGACTGCTCTTCAGACCAGTGACAGTAGGGCTTATTCCTGCTTCTCTGAAACAGACCTGCCTTTGTATCTGGGCTTTTGCTTCTCTGAGAACAAGTTCAATGCAGATGGTACAATGCCTTGCTGTGGATAAATGCTTCCCAAGTGTTTGCCTGATGAACCAACTTAGAGACAAAACATGCCTTCTGTTTGAGCCTGAAAAATGGCTTGCATCACTCTCCCTAGAGGGCCCTCTAGGGAGGAGTCTTAACAGAGGAGACTTTCCCAGCTGCCAATCATCCATTATAGATAGGGACCATTGTGCCTGCCTACCCATGTGGAAGGATGTTGGGATTCAAGAAAATAAGACAGAAATCTTACATCCTTTCCTCCAGAAATTCAGCATCATTCTCATCAAAATGAAACTGCTTAATAGCATAAAGTTGAACAAAAATTAAAATGGCTGCACTAATGTTTCAGTGAAGCTCAATTTTAAAGTAACCTTTTTTTCCCTCTCTTCCACAGACCTCCCCTCCTACTTTCTGAACCTTTTGTTTTAGGAATCCAGTACCACCATGAAAACATGACAAACAAGGCTGACAGCACATACACATTCCTGTCAAAGCTGGCTAGCTCCTGTACCTCCCAATAACCCCACTCCCCACCTCTATCTCTGAGCAGCCTTTCAGTTTTTGAAGGCCATAGTCTACTGAAGTCTCCGTTGCCTGGCAAAGCAATAAAGCCATTGTTCCTCTTTATCCCAAAGTCTGTTTTCTCATTATATTTTGGCTCTGAAACATGGAGGTTGGTTTTCTACAAGAAATTGATTAAAAAGAGAAGGCACTGAGAAGTGAAAGCCAATCAGAGTGATAAGGGTTGTGAAGGCTGGAGTGACTCAGATGTGTAGGTTACTATGGTCCAGAGCATTTTAAGACTTCCCAGTGAAGGTACTGTGGAGCAGGCCTGGGGTGGGATGATTTGGGATAGTCAGAAAGTAGGAATCCAGGTATACCAGTGGGAAGTCTTACTGGCCCTCCATCTCCTGCAGGCCCCCAAAATTTCCCTTTCCTTCTCTCATATTCAAAATGCTTGCCTTCAAACCCCACACAAATAAAACTTCTGTCCCACCAGTCACCTACAAATGTCTCTTCTGAAGAACAGGAGGTATTTCAAAGTTATTGGAAGAAAATGAGCTGAATAAGATGGCCCAAGATGCAGTGTGATGAACCAGGTTGGTCACTCTGAGAAGTGAACAAGTTCCACACATGACATCAAAGAATTTCCCAGGTCATGTTCCACAATGATTAAAATTATTTTTTGGCTTAGAGGCAAACACCAGACGAATCTCTTCTTTTTTAAAAATTTTAACATTTATTTATTTATTTATTTATTTATTTATTTATTTATTTATTTATTTAAATATATGAAATTTATTGTCAAATTGCTTTCCATACAACACCCAGTGCTCATCCCAAAAGGTGCCCTCCTCAATACCCATCACCCACCCTCCCTTCCCTCCCACCCCCCATCAACCCTCAGTTTGTTCTCAGTTTTTAACAGTCTCTTATGCTTTGGCTCTCTCCCACTCTAACCTCTTTTTTTTTTTTTTCCTTCCCCTCCCCCATGGGTTTCTGTTAAGTTTCTCAGGATCCACATAAGAGTGAAACCATATGGTATCTGTCTTTCTCTGTATGGCTTATTTCACTTAGCATCACACTCTCCAGTTCCATCCACGTTGCTACAAAAGGCCATATTTCATTTTTTCTCATTGCCACGTAATATTCCATTGTGTATATAAACCACAATTTCTTTATCCATTCATCAGTTGATGGACATTTAGGCTCTTTCCATCATTTGGCTATTGTTGAGAGTGCTGCTGTAAACATTGGGGTACAAGTGCCCCTATGCATCAGTACTCCTGTATCCCTTGGATAAATTCCTAGCAGTGCTATTGCTGGGTCATAGGGTCGGTCTTTTTTTAATTTCCTGAGGAACCTCCACACTGCTTTCCAGAGCGGCTGCACCAATTTGCATTCCCACCAACAGTGCAAGACGGTTCCCATTTCTCCACATCCTCTCCAGAATCTATAGTCTCCTGATTTGTTCATTTTGGCCACTCTGACTGGCGTGAGGTGATATCTGAGTGTGGTTTTGATTTGTATTTCCCTGATGAGGAGCGACGCTGAACATCTTTTCATGTGCCTGTTGGCCATCTGGATGTCTTCTTTAGAGAAGTGTCTATTCATGTTTTCTGCCCACTTCTTCACTGGGTTATTTGTTTTTCAGGTGTGGAGTTTGGTGAGCTCTTTATAGATTTTGAATACTAGCCCTTTGTCCGATATGTCATTTGCGAATATCTTTTCCCATTCCATTGGTTGCCTTTTAGTTTTGTTGGTTGTTTCCTTTGCTGTGCAGAAGCTTTTATCTTCATAAGGTCCCAGTAATTCACTTTTGCTTTTAATTCCCTTGCCTTTGGGGATGTGTCGAGTAAGAGATTGCTACGGCTGAGGTCAGAGAGGTCTTTTCCTGCTTTCTCCTCTAAGGTTTTGATGGTTTCCTGTCTCACATTCAGGTCCTTTATCCATTTTGAGTTTATTTTTGTGAATGGTGTGAGAAAGTGGTAACATTTATTTATTATTGAGAGACAGAAAGAGACAGAGCGAGACACAGCAGGAGCATGGGAGGGGCAGAGAGAAGGGAGAGACACAGAATCTGAAGCAAGCTCCATGCTCTGAGCTGTCAGTGCAGAGCCCGACATGGGGCTAGAACCCACAAACCGTGAGATCATGACGTGAGCCAATGTCGGACCCTCAACCAACTGAGCCACCCAGGTGCTCCCAGATGAATCTCTTATGCCCCATGAGAGTACGGATCTACAAAACCAGTGAAAAGGAGCCAGGGCATACCCACTGCATCAGCAAGTCCCTGCTATGAGGCTTCATGTCATCATCATTGTACTTCATCATCACTGTCAGGAACTCAGTGGTCCTGAAGGATGTTTTCTAGATAACTGAAGTCAACCCTTCAAGTGTTAGTTTTTTATTGGTGTTTTGGAAACTTAGTCAAACCTTCTAAAAATTTACTACATACTTCTCCTGCACTCTTATAAAAGGATGTTCTTAAATAACTTCAATCTTCTTTGATGAGCATGTTTAAACTAACAAGACCGTGAATTTTTTTGCCTTTGGTCGTCCTAAGATGATGTCCTCAGGTTTTGAGAAGTGTGAGATTGATATTCCCCACCCTAAATGATCCAAGAGAGTTGCTTTTTGTTTTCTTACATCTGTATTTTATAATTATCCTTTCCTTTTTCATATTCAGATTGTCAGCTGTCATTTCTGACACTGGCCTGGTTATAGTTAATAATAATTCAACCTACCATTTCCTTCTTCAAAGTTACTGTTTTCATGGGAATGCAAGCTGGTGCAGCCACTCTGGAAAACAGTATGGAGGTTCCTCAAAAAATTAAAAATAGAACTACCCTACAACCCAGACATTGCACTACTAGGTATTTATCCAAGGGATACAGGTATGCTGTTTCAAAGGGACATATACACCCCAATGTTTATGGCAGCACTATCAACAATTGCCAAAGTATGGAAAGAGCCCAAATGTCCATCAATGGATGAATGGATAAAGAAGATGTGATATATTTATACAATGGAGTATTACTCGGCAATCAAAAAGGATGAAATCTTGCCATTTGCAACTACATGGATGGAACTGGAGGGTATTATGCTAAGTGACATTAGTCAGTCAGAGAAAGACAAATATCATATTACTTCACTCATATGGGGACTTTAAGACACAAAACAGATGAATATAAGGGAAGGAAAACAAAAATAATATAAAAACAGGGAGGGGGACGAAACATAAGAGACTCTTAAATATGGAGAACAAACTGGAGGGGTTGTGGGAGGGGAGATGGGCTAAATGGGTAAGGGGCATTAAGGAATCTACTCCTGAAATCATTGTTCACTATATGCTAACTAATTTGGTTGTAAATTAAAAAAAATTAAAAAATTTAAATTAAAAATTTAAAAAAGTTACTATTTTCAGGAGAACAATATAAGAATGTTTATGAAAATAATTTGCAAAGCAAGAATAAGATACCTTAAAATTAGGACTTAAGTGCCTCTAAGTGATATCTATAAACTTTAAGGAATAGATTTTGTTACATCACTTTCCTATTCCTTCTTACTTGGCACTCAGTGTTCCATATAAGACCAGTTACTTGAGAAGAATTTCAGTAAAACTTGCAGTGAACAATATTCTGGGGAAGTGAAGTCCCTGGGTATAAGCTAGTTCTATGGCTCAAGTGCTATTTCTGGCACCCAACACAGATCATATTTCCTATAGTATACATGTTACAGAACTGTTCTTTACTTCAGAAAACTGTAACGGTATGTCTATTTGTGATTATTTGATGTTTGCATCGTCTAAGACTGTAAATCCCAGGAAGGCAGAGGCCATGACTGGTTTTGTTCACCATTACATCCCTAGTAACTAATCTAGTAGGTACCGAATAATTTTGTGATGAATGACAGAAGGAACATGTGGCAAGTCCTGAGCCCAAATTTCTGGTTGTGTTGGTGCTGTCTCGTGTGACCTCAGAGAGAACATTACACATCCTGAGTCTCAGATACAACATTTGGAAGAAGGTTTTTAATAAGATGGTTATACAGGGTTCATCCATTCTAGACTTCTAATCTATTTGAATACAAGAAAGGATAGAAAATGTCAAGATTAAAGGATGCTCCCGTAGGGAGCTGGAGGAGAGGCAGTGGCAGGGTGGTGGTCATCTGAGCATCCCCAGGACATGGCAGGAATGACTCCTGGGAGAAAGGTTATCTCTCTACAGCTGTCTAGACTTTGGAAAATTGTGAAGAAAATAAGTTTCTCATTGAAACCCTCCTTTTCCTTTCTGCATCCCTTTGTTGAAACTCCACACCCACCTCCATCATCACCACCATGCCACCACCTCCAACAAATCAGTGTCATCATGCCTCCCATTCTGTCTTGCTTCTAATAAAATGGAATAAACTCATGCATGGATAAGCACAGTTTTAGGAACTTCCTCTTACTGTGCTCTGTTTGCATTTTCCAACGTAGCTTATTTTAGGGAATGTTTAACTCATAAATTATTTGGTAAAGATTGAACTCAAGGCAAAGGGGAGTACTTTTTTTTTCTTCTAGTGGTCAAAGAGAGACTTTCATAAGGCTCCCCAAATCCTACCCAGAGGCTCGACTGCTTTGCCAGCCGTAGCTCAGTGCCTGACTCCTAGGAGTGCCAGGTAAATCCAAGTGGGCAAACCTGTTTCCATATACCACTTTGTCATCAAAATCATCATTTGGGTACTACCTCCCAGGGTTGGGACTAGTAGGAAAGCAAGGCATTTACCTTGGGAACAAAACTTAAGGGAGGCCCTAAATCTTAGTAATATTTTAATATAACTCTGTAAAATCAAAATTAATGTAAAAATCCATGATGGACAAAATATCAAAATTTTAATATGCTAACACCAGATATGTTGTTTTTCTCTTTTGTCTCAGGCTCCAATGTGGCTTGGCTTGGCTTGGCACTTCTTTGACCCTTACTTCCTTCAATTCTGATGAAATGCAACCAGGAATGCACATAATGAAATGTGCAAAGGAGGCACATTGGTGCTGGCTGCATTGCTGTGCACCGGGGGAGGACTATCAGCTAAGCACCCAGGGTTCAGGCCAGCATCTTAGCTGTTCGTGAACTGACAGGGAGCCTCTGAGACACTCTCACCTGATGCTTCCCCTCAGGATGAGTCATGGAGGGGCAATTCCCAAAGGGTAAGAAAAAGGATCTCGCTGGAGCACAGCAGCACTGCTCTCTGTTGAAACCATTACTGTCGTGCACACAGAAATGTCAGAATCACGTACAAGGTTTTCACATTTGTTCACATACCCATTCCACCCTACATCCTGAAGTTGGGATCCCTGCCATCAAATAGTGAAATCCTTCATTTCCTGTTCCACCAAACATCCCTGTCATATTAAAATCCAAAGACAAACTTTATTTATGTATTTACCATTTTCTATAACTCTAGGAGCAGACGTGGGGATGAGGAACAAAGGGAGCTATTTCTCTTTGCTGAGCACTAACAGAATATAATAAATGGTGACAAGGGAGGATCTTTATTCCAAAAGATGTTTAGTGATTTTTGAGATTTCTCCCTGCTAGCTCTCAAGCGATGGTATGAGTGGGGGAGGAGGCATCTCATCAGTGCCATTTGTCTATCAGACGGTCTCCAGTTCTCTGAAAATACAGCTGGGGGAGCATGCCAAAGAAAGGATGGTCCTTACTTTACGTGAATGGGAGGATATTTTTGGAATGGAAATTAATCCTTTTTGAAAATGAACGATGGAAGGGAGGCACTTCTGAACGGAGTACCAATACTACGTAACAGTTGTGGTTAGCCCAGGCATTACAAACCTGATGATGTTGGGGAAAGGAGGCATGACTAACCTCAGGCATCCTTCAGGTGATATTCCTCTGCTCCTGGTGCCTCAGCTTCAGAGTGTTTCACCTGCAGTCCCAATAGCCATCCTGAGTCATCTCCACTAGCCTCTGGTAAAAAATTGAGGACTGAATTTAGCATGATCTTCACAGTTACTTTTCCATTTTTCTAGAAGACCACAGAATGGAAAGATAGGTAACCTGAGTTGATCAGGTAAATGTTGTTTAATTTTCACAGTCCTTAAGGGATCACTCATAAAAATGCTTCATACCATAATGTGTGTTGGGGTGGGGGGCTATTTCCCCCCTACCCTCCTAGATTCTTGTGGCTCTTCCACTAGTTAAACTGACATAAGACAGATTAACTGGAGAAAAACATTTAATTTCATATGTGTAGGAGCACCATAAAAATATGAGACTCAAGGGCAAGTCTGGCAGCTGAGGCTCATAAACCAAACTGAGCTAAGGAATGGGATAAGGACCTGGGGCTTCAAAGGGGAGGAGAGTAATTTACAGGGCTTTAAGAAGAGCAGACAGTTTGGTAATTAGATATCTGTCTAATGGGACACAGAGGAATTTGAACAAACAAGTCTTGCCAACTTCCCCACAGCTTACCACACTTAGCTTGTACTCTTTTGCAGTCATGTCTTGGTGACAGGGCCCTTCTTAGACCAGGTCCTCTATCTAAGTTATTTTAGGCATTTAAGTGAGAGGTAAAAAGCTCTTCCTAAATCTTACCAGCCTTGATTGTCTTTAGCTCAAAATAACCCACAGGCCAAACTGGCACATTTTGGTGAGGCTCATTCTGAATCCATTCAACAAGAAGGGAAGAAAATCAGATGAATAATAAAACATGCAAAATAGTAAAATTATTTTCTCTTTAGACTGATGGTCAATTCTCTGATGGAGATTTTGAAAATTACCAGGTTCAGCTAAAGACTGCAGTGCTGATAACCTTGCCAGTTTAGGGCCTTGTTCCTGAAAAGGCACCCTAATAAAGGGCTGGCTACAAGGGAGGTAGGATCCACTAGCCCAGCGAGGGAGGCTATTGCTAACATGTCCTCAATGCTTTTGGCGTCAACCCTCTGTAAACGGTCATCTGGCTCGGTGCCTCACCAGGCCTAGAGCAGAGCCTAGACCCAAAAGGTCACACCTACCTCCTCACAGCCGGTTGAGAGCCAGGCAAAACCAGGAGTTACTATCCTGGGGAGCGCGAGGGCCCTTCAATCAGCCAGCCAATGGCTATGGAACCATATCAGGCCAGTGGGAGTGCGGGGAGGCTGAAGGGCGAGCTGGTCCCAGGATGGTGGGGATTTGCAGCCCCAGTTTCGGGCCTTGGGGGACCCTTGAGGGAGCTAAGGAGGACGCAGCGGTGTTTGGAGGCACACTCTTTCTGCTGCTCTTTGTGCTGGGGCCATCCTGGCCACGTATCTGCAACATCTACTCGCTGGCCGCCTCAGGCGAGCTGCCGTACGTCTGCATGAGAAAGCAGAATCAGGTGTACTGCCGCAAAAAGCTCAATGGACTACTGGCAGGGAGGGCCCCTGCCTTCCAGGGTGGACTTGACGCCTGCTTCTGGCTTCGGACAGGAGCTGCCAGGACCTTCTCCCCTTGCCCTCTCTCACAAATGCTAGCGTGACGCGGAGAAATCCACTTCCTGCGTTGGGGAGGGAAGTCTTTGAGGCCTCGCCCCCAACAGGAAAACCCCCGCCTACTTGTGGTCGCCACGCTCCCAACTCCCGCGTGAATCTGGATTTAAACTTCCCGCCCCAGTGGGCTCAGCGGTCTTGCTTCCGCGCCTGCGCATTGGTACTCAGGCCACACCTGACGCCATGTGTAGGCGCCGCCTCTAGCCTCAGGGAACCAGTCCTGGATCCAGCTTCTTGGCCCTGCGGGGCTGCATGCCGTCATAGTCAGGTTTCACCCACAGCTTCTTGGGAAAAATGAGGCGTCCGAATTCTAGGAACAAATTTATGGTTACTAGGACGTTCTTGGATGTTTGCATTTGAGGTTTAGGTGTTACCCGTGGGGATTAGAACGCAGGTGAAGGCCCTTGGCCAGGATGGGCTCTGGAAAATAATGGTGAAAGTGAATGAATTAATCACTAAAAATCGGTGCAGAGTCTTACAGCGCAGAGTGAGCAGTGTCGCCGTGACGGGCCGGGAGCATCCGCAGCAAACGGAGACTGCGCAGCTGCGGGCCACCCTCCCTTCCAAGGTGCCCTCAGGTAAACTCCAGACCACTGGGCCGAGCTACTTCCGGCCTCTCCTACTAAGCACTTACAGTCTCTCCCACTGTCTAGAGAGGGAAAGTTCGGCACAGAAATGCTGAGTGACTTGCAGACAGCAGCTAGGCCCCTCCCTGCAGGGGACAAGGCCAGGACTCAAACGTGTGATTGGAAGGGTGTCCTGACCTCAGAAGGAGACAGAAGTTTCCAGAGCATTGGCCCTGGCTGAGCTCACCTATTTTGTTTCGAATCCATCCATTCCTATGCAGCAGGCTGTGCCAGGCGCTGGCGATGAGGTGAGGGAGGCAGACACGGCCCGATTTCAGGGAGTTCGAGCCAAGTGAGAGAGAGCAAACCTGAATATCGACCACAATTATGAATGATTAGAAGGAAAAGCAGAGCATTGCTGTTTGGCAATTGTGGTATTTCAGGTTGGGGCTTAAATCCTTACCCGAACCAGTGTTTCCAAGAATTACCCTAGGTTTCTGCAGAAGGTTCCTAACGGTTTATATTGCTAGGGGAAGCTGGACTTGTGTAAAGCACATAATTCTTAGATTTTGTTGTTTGTTCTCCAAGAATTGAGTATTTCTATTATTTCCATTTAATATATTTGACCTCTGGTGTGTTGGTACAAAGCATCATAACATTCTATAGAGGAATCCCATGATGTTAAAGCATGAGACTAGAGGTTGGTAAAACCTAACCTTCTCTGAATTTTAATTTTTCCTCATGTGCATAATGAGAACAATAACTGAAAACAATAAAGTGCTATTCAGATGTTCTTGGTTGTTAATTATAGAGCAGATTTATTAGGCCAAACAAATTTTTAAGGTATTTTTAAACCAGTTATTTGAAATAGATGGTTTCTTACAGGAAAGGCAACTAAGTTTTTCGTATATAAATCTTTGAACTGGAAGGAACTCAGTATTTACCATGAACGGTCTTTTTGGGTGCGGGTGTAAATTTCCTATCATAAGAGATTACAAATTAAATTATAAATGTGCTGGAAGAATGCTATCTTGGGATAAGTAGATCTAGTACAATAGACAAGAATTTGGCAGGAATCATCAGTTTTATTGCTGATACAATTATCTGAGGTGACCGTGGTTCTTTACAAACTGGGCTTTTTATTGGACTAGTAAAGTTGAATAGGGGCTAAACTGTGTTATTAGGTATAAGAAACACAGAGGAAAAGGAGGAGATATTGTTTGCCTGGGTCTGCCTTAGACTTAAATTGAAAACCCCAAACATAATAACTCTTCAGGCTATGGCAGCATTTGATCTTTATCCTAGTAGTGAAACACCCCTAAAGGTCTCCCATTATCTTAGAGGTGGTTCCCAATTCTGACAAAGTCTCAGAATTAGTATTTGTTGTTAAAATACTATCCTTTTTTTGGAAGTGGGAGGAAACACTTATCTCCTGTACTCTGCTGTTTTCTGTTTTCCTCTGTTCTCTCCTGTACTTCTGAAAGGTTGTGGAAATGTGTTTATAGGACTGACTTATAAATAGAATCTTATTTTTCCACTATTTTATTTCATAATTTGGAGATGTATGCTCACAGGAAAAAAAAGAAAAGAAAAACTTGGACTTTAAAATTGCTTATGAGAAATGACAATCACTTCAAATAACATCTACTTTTTTGCAGTCTGTGACTTCAATTATCCTTTATAATGCTTGAAAGGAAGACAGCCAGTTTCCAGGCAGTTGCCAGGGGCTGGGAGAAGAAGGAAATAGAGAGTTAGCATTTGATTGGTACAGAGTTTCAGTTTGGAAAATGAAAAGAGTTATGGAGATGGATAGTGGTGATTGCACAACATTATGAATGTATATAATACCACTAACTGTACACTGAAAAATAGTTAAGATGGTAAATTTTATGTTACGTGTATTTTATCATAATAAAAATTGGAGAAAAGAAAGGGATAATTACCAGTGTTAGGTGTTAAAGATGAGTTATCATGGATCTTAGTCTCTCTTTTTTTTTTTTTTAAATGTTTATTTATTTATTTTGAGAGAGAGAGCACAGATGAGCAGGGAAGTTACAGGGAGAGAGGGAGAAAGAGAGAATACCAACCAGTTTGTGTGCTGCTGTTGGCACAGAGCCTGATGCAGGGCTCAGAGCCATGAACCATGAGGTCATGACCTCAAAACCAAGAGTCAGACACTTAACTGACTGAGCACCCAAGTGCTGATTTAAAGAGCACACTCTAAGCACACCCAAGTGCCCCCGACTGATCTTAGTCTTTGGTGTAAAAAGAAGGATTAAGACTTGGATACAAAAACAAAGAACAACAAAGAAAGATTCTTCTTGATCTAGACTCTGTTCTGAATCTTCATCTAAAGGATAGGCCTTGGGCCCCCTTTCCTGTCCCTGACCATCTCTCCTTCCAAGCTTAGTGCATAGTTCCCTAAGTTCTCACTGCACAATCTCAAACAGGTACATTTAACGCTAACAGCTTGTGTGAGGGATCCGTATTCACTCTTTTCTGTAAAACACAGGTATTAAGTTATTAGCATTCTCCAACTGCTGAGTGCTGTATAAGGCACTCTGAAGACTGGCAAAGAAAAAGAGATAAACAACCCCTGACTTTAAGATACTTAGAATATAAGAAAGGAGAGAAAGGTGTTAACC
Organism: Prionailurus viverrinus; assembly: GCF_022837055.1. Lineage (NCBI taxonomy): Eukaryota > Metazoa > Chordata > Mammalia > Carnivora > Felidae > Prionailurus > Prionailurus viverrinus. The sequence continues at coordinate 71,404,041 of NC_062570.1, read as the reverse complement.
AATTCCTATCATGTGTTCAGAGCTATGATAAAAATGCTGTTAACCTTGCTGCTTGGAGTGTGTTCTTTAAATCAGCAGCATTGGCATCATTGGGGTGTTTGTTCCCAGCTCAGATCTACTGAATTAGAATCTATATTTTAACATAATGATATGACTCATAATGCATATGAGTCACCTGGGGATGCCAATGCTGCCAGTGCATAGATCACACTTTGAGACATGAATTTATAGAGTACAAAGGAAAGGATAATTCTGCCCAGCTGAGTGAAGAGTGAGGGTGTCATTGCAAGCATCACAGAAGGGGCACCATATGCATTGGGCAAAGAAGGATGGAAAAGACTTTGCTGAGCAGATGAAGGAAGAGGGCTAATGGATGGGCAGTCCAGGCAAAGGAGATAATATACATAAAGACTTAGGGCCATGAACAATATATTTGGGGAATAGTAAGTAGTAGCAGCAGTAGTAGTAATAGTGGTGGGAAAATGGATGAAGAGAAGTTGAAAATCTAGGCTGGGCCCATATTGCGAAAAATCTTTTATGCTCTGTCAAACACCATAAACAATAGGAATTTCAGAAGTTCTTTGAGTAGAGGAGCAACAAGATCAAAGTTTCTCATTTAAGTGAAGAGGGTCGACTGAATGGGAGAGGGCCAGACCACAACAAGAATCCAGGCATGAAGTGAATGAGGGCTGGAACTAAGGCAATAGTTATGGGAATGTATTTTGTTTTAAACTGCTGAGTTTGTGCTAATTTGTTAGGCAGCAATAGATAAACACAGATTTTAGTGCCTGGAAGTGGGATCGTGCTATAACAAATAATAGGAATGTGAGTAGTTGTGAAACCAGAGATTAGGCGATGACTGGAAGAGTTTTGAAAAGCATGCATGAGAAAGTTCAAATCCCATTGAGCAAACTGTAGTAGAAATCTGGACTTTAAGGACACTGCTGGTGAGGACTCAGAAGGAAGGAAGAACATGTTATTGGAAACTGGGGAAGGGGAGGTCTTACTATATAATGACAGAACCTTAGCATAATTACCTCCTGCAGTTACGTTAAAAGAAGAAATTGTGAGTGATGAACTTTGATATACAACTAAGAAGATTTCCAAGCAAAGTGTTGAAAGTGCCACCTGGTTTTTTTATTGTTTATACCAGAATTTGAGAGACGAGAGATAAATTGAGGGAAGAATTCTTAAAACACTTGAGCAAAAAGGAACCCAAATCTACTGATTTTGAAAAAAGCTTAGTGTTTCCAGATAGCAGGAGATGGTAAATTTAAGAGATTCACTCTTAGGAAAACATGCTCTAGAGAAAAGGCTGAGGTCATTACAGCATTTTGCTAAGACCTAAGAAAGATAAAAAAGGTCAGAATATTCAGTTACACTAAGTGTTCATTTGAGATATTCAGAGTCTGCCTCACAGATCCTTTCACTCAAATCAGGGGTCTCCAGAAGACTTAAGAACATTGTCCCTGAACTATTTCAGTGGGAGCCAAGGATAGAGAAAGGATTTTCTTGAAAAGATTTGTGGGTGTGTCTTTTGTCTAATGGAGCAAATCCCTGTGAAACCTTGGAAGACCTGCAAGGCTTTTGGGGGAAAAAAAAAAAAGTTTTAGCAGAAATACTGCCAGTTTGGACTAAAAGGTACAAGAAAAGTACAAAATTAAATGAGGCTGTTGGACTCACAGATTCTACTCTTTAGAAGCAGGCTTATAAAACAACAGAGCTGCAAAATGTGTTATTTTTCACGAAAAGGAAGGATGATTCAGAGGGCAGAGCTGAGAGCCAGGGAAGATTGTTCTCAGGCCTTGAAACCTAATCAAGAGACATTTGCCCAGTGGATTTTTAGAATTACCATGTACCAATTATTCCTTTTTACCTTCCATTTCCTGCCCCTTTGAAACCAGAAAGTCTATAGCTGTTACCTACCTCTGTCCCATCATTGTATGTTGGGTATGTAAAGGACTGTCTCTTTAGTTTTACATATCCATAGATGCAAAGTAATTGCCCCAGGAGTTGTACTTAATGGATTACATCCAGGAACCTCATCTACATCTGGAATTGACTTGGATGAAATTTTGGGCATTGAGCTGATGGAATGAGATTTTGGGAAACATGGAAAGACAGTGAGTATATTTTGCCCGTAAGCAGGGCATGAATCGCTGGGAGTCAAAGGGTGGATTCTGCTAGGTGGAATTCTGACATAGTCCCCAAGATTCCCACTCTTTAGGTGCATCACTGCACTGTCCCTTTCACTTGACTCGGAAAGGACCTATCACTTCTACCATTAGGTTATCTTAGATGGCAAAGTAGAAGGATTTTTCATATGTGTATAAAATCCATATCCATTGATTTTGTGTTACTCAAAAGTGAGACTGTAATGGGTGAGTTTGACTTAATTAGGTGAAAATGCTAAAGGAAAAACGGTCTTTTCTGAAGAGAGATTTTCCGCTGCTGGCCTTGAAGAAGCAAGCCACCATGAGTTCTGTGGACTTGGGGAAATATATTCTAACAACCAACATGAGCTTAGAAGAGAACAATGAGCCTCAAATGAGACTGCAACCCTGGTCAATACCTTGAATTCAGCCTTGTGAGACCCTGAGCAGAGGGTCCAGCGAATTACAATTTACGTATATAAATGTAAATAATTTAACGATATAGATATAGATATAGATAGATATATATATTTATAAATATATATATATTTGTATATTATAAATAACATCTGCAGCTTCTGTTTTTCTGTTTCTCTGGAGAACCTCAACTGATACACCTGTTGTCGTGCATATCTGTACTTTTCTACCTTATATTCATTAGTGTTTTGGCCATTAGCTATGGCTTACTACAGACGGCCCCCCTTTTATTCTATTTTTTTAATTAAAAAATATATTCAACTCTTAAATCAAGTAAAAAATAAAATTGGTATTATAATTCATTGTTAAAATTATACTAGCTTTTATCATTATGCATGTGTATACCTTTATTGAGATCTTTATTTCTTCATATGGTAGCGAGTTACTATCTAGTGTCTTCTTATTTCCCTCTGCAGAACACCCTTGAGCATTTCTTGCAAGGCAGGGCTAGTGGTAATGAGCTCCCTCAGCTTTCGTTTATCTGAGTATGTCTTAATTTCTCTCTCACTTTTGAAGGACAGTTTTGCCAGATACCAGATTCTTTGTTGACGGTTATTTTGAAAGTGATTTTTCTGACTTTGGCTCAGGTCATGATCTCGCGGTCCGTGAGTTCGAGCCCCGCGTCAGGCTCTGTGCTGACCACTCAGAGCCTGGAGCCTGTTTCAGATTCTGTGTCTCCCTCTCTCTCTGACCCTCCCCCATTCATGCTCTGGCTCTCTCTGTCTCAAAAATAAATAAACGTTAAAATTAAAAAAAAAAAAGTGATTTTTATACATTGTCCCATTGTCTTCTGGCCTCCAAAATTTGCTTTTTCTTTTTTTCTTTCTTTTTTTTTATTTGCGTATAGTTGACACACAGTGTTACATTAGTTACAATTGTACAACATAGTGATTGGACAGTTTATACATTATGCTATGTTTACCACAAGCATAGCCACCAACTGTCACCATACATTGCTATTACAATATCATTGACGCTATTCCTCATGCTGTGCCTTTTAGTCCCATAACTTATTCATTCCATAACTGGAAGCTGGTATCTCCCACTCCCCTTCACCCATTTTTCCCAGTCCCCAACCCTCTACCCTCTGGCAACTATCCGTTAGTTCTCTGTATTTGTAGGTCTGGTTCTGCTTTTTGTATATTCATTCTTTTTTAGATTCCACACATGAATGAAATCATATATTTGCCTTTTTCTGATTGACTTATTTTACTTAGCATAACGCCCTCTGGATCTATCCACATTGTCACAAATGGCGTGGTCTCATCCTTTATAATGGCTGTGTAATATTCCATTGTGGATGTATACTACCTCTTCCTCATCCATTCATCTCATTAGACAGTTAGGTTGCTTCCATATTTTGCCTATTGTAAATACTGCAACAAACAGGGGTGCAAAGGGCCTCCAAAGTTTCTGATGAGAAATATGATGTTCTGTTTGAAGGTCCCTTGTACGTGACAAGTTGGTTTTCTCTTACTGCTTTAAAAATACTGTCTTTGGTGTTCAAAAGTTTGATTATCATATGTCTTGGTGTGGGTCTATTGAATTCATCTTACTTGAAGTTCGTTGAGCTTCATGGTGTGTTAATGAATGTTTCGTCAAATTTAGAAAATTTTCAGGCATTATTCCTTCAGATATTCTCTCTGCCCCCTTTTCTCTCTGTTCTCCTTCTGGGACTCCCACAATGTGCAGTTTGGCCTATTTGAGGGTTTGCCACCGTCCCATAGGCTCCTCTTGTTTTTCTTCAATCTTTTTCTTTCTGTTCCTCAGTTTCATATCTTCAGGTCTACTTATTCTTCCTTTTTTACTCTTCAGGTCAACTTATTCCTCCCTTTGCCTGCTCAAATATCTTTGAACCCCTGTAGTGAATTTTTCCTTTCAATTATTGTGCTTTTCAGCTCCTGAATTTTTTTTGTTTTGTTATTTAAATTTCTCTCTCTTGGATGTGGAGAAACGGGAACCCCCTTGCACTGTTGGTGGGAATGCAAATTGGTGCAGCCACTCTGGAAAACAGTGTGGAGGTTCCTCAGAAAATTAAAAATAGACCTACCCTATGACCCAGCAATAGCACTGCTAGGAATTTACCCAAGGGATACAGGAGTACTGATGCATAAGGGCACTTGTACCCCAATGTTTATAGCAGCACTCTCAACAATAGCCAAATGGTGGAAAGAGCCTAAATGTCCATCAACTGATGAATGGATAAAGAAATTGTGGTTTATATACACAATGGAGTACTACATGGCAATGAGAAAGAACGAAATATGGCCCTTTGTAGCAACATGGATGGAACTGGAGAGTGTGATGCTAAGTGAAATAAGCCATACAGAGAAAGACAGATACCATATGGTTTCACTCTTATGTGGATCCTGAGAAACTTAACAGAAACCCATGGGGGAGGGGAAGGAAAAAAAAAAAGAGGTTAGAGTGGGAGAGAGCCAAAGCATAAGAGACTGTTAAAAACTGAGAACAAATGGAGGGTTGGGGGGGGGGGGTGGGAGGGAAGGGAGGGTGGGTGATGGGTATTGAGGAGGGCACCTTTTGGGATGAGCACTGGGTGTTGTATGGAAACCAGTTTGACAATAAATTTCATATATTGAAAAAATAAATAAATTTCTCTCTCTTTACTGATATTTCCATTTTGTTCATACATTGTTTTTTGATTTCTTTTGTTCTTTGAGCGTCTTTGAGACAGTTTTTAAAAAGTCTTTGTCTAATAGATCAACCATCAGTTCTTTTTCAGAGATAGTTCCTGTTTTTTTTTTTTTTTCCTTTGAGTGGGCAAAAGCTTCCTGTTTCTTTATATGCCTCATGATTTTTGGTTGAAACTAGACATTTGAATCCAGTAATGTGAAAAGTTTGGAAATTAGATCCCCCCCTGCCCCACCCCACTTCTACAACGGGATTGGCTGGTTTTGTTTTCTTCTTATTGTGTCTTTTTAAAAGATTTTTTTTTAACATTTATTTATTTTTGAGAGACCGAGAGTGAGCAGGGGAGGGGCAGAGAGTGAGGGAGACAGAATCTGAACCAGGCTCCAGGCTCTGAGCTTTCAGCACAGAGCCCGATGCAGGGCTTGAACTCACAAGCTATGAGATCATGACCTGAGTCGAAGTTGGACACCCAACCGACTGAGCCACCCAGGCGCCCCTATTGTTTCTTTTTTAAGTTTACTTATTTTGAGAGAGAGAGCACACTCAGGTGAGCAGGGGACGGGCATAGAGAGAGGAAGAGAGAGAATCCCAAGCAGTCTCTGCACTTCCAGTGCAAAGCCCAATGCAGCACTCGATCTCACAAACCGAACCGGGAGATCATGACCTGAGCCAAAATCAAGAGTCGGACGCTTAACCAATTGAGCCACGCAGGCATCCCTGTTTTTGTTATTTTGATTATGGTAGGCTGTCTCTGTGCCAAGGACCAGCTATAGGTTTAATTTAAGGTCTTCTCAGGTCTTATCTCCCTGGGGATTCAGTCTCTTATTTTCTCTTATACTTAGCTTGCTTCCCCCCCCCCCCCCCCGTATCCTGGCATTTATGTCTGGCTCCCAAAAGGGGAAGGAAAGAAAGAAAGGTGAATTGTGGGGGAAAAGCAGTTGGCCCATTAAATCCTTTTGAAGTAACGTTAGCTGGAGATGCATGTGGCTTAAAACAGTGAGGGGAAGTATAACAATAATGGCTGCCTGCCTGTGTGTGTGCCCTCAGTGATCAGAAGCAACAGAGAACATATTCCCAATATTTGGAGAACAGGATCCTTTTAACCTACCCTAGCTCCCACAAGCTGTGTGTGAGCTGTTCCAGGAACATCTGCACAATTGCCTGCCATGAGGCTGATGAAGGGAGGAGATGGGTAGCTGCTACTGTGATAAGAGCTAAAATTGACCAAAATTAACTGCAACTTATGGACCAAGCTTTCTCTTGGATATTGGAAACCTTCAAGAGACTCCAGAATTTCAAGATAGATTCTGCAAGTGCAATTTTGCCTAGGTGGTTGGGTGATTCCTTGTGGTTCCTACTATGCCAGTCTCCCAGAATTCTGTCCTTGACTTTAATCTTAATATAAATAACAACCCCTTACTATTGCTTACAAAACACTCTAAGTATTACCTAGTTGCTCTCATTCTTGGTTGAGAAAAACTGAGTATGTTTTTTAAAAAGCTGATGATCAGGCACCATCCATAAAAGTCTTATTTTTAGCCTCATATCTTTCCACATTATCTTTTACTCTCTGTCTCAACTTTGCTATACTTTCTGTTTCTTAAAAATGCTTTATAGTTGGGGGCGCCTGGGTGGCGCAGTCGGTTAAGCGTCCGACTTCAGCCAGGTCACGATCTCGCGGTCCGTGAGTTCGAGCCCCACGTCGGGCTCTGGGCTGATGGCTCAGAGCCTGGAGCCTGTTTCCGATTCTGTGTCTCCCTCTCTCTCTGCCCCTTCCCCGTTCATGCTCTGTCTCTCTCTGTCCCAAAAAAAATAAATAAACGTTGAAAACAAAATTTAAAAAAAATGCTTTATAGTTGTGTGGAGTAAATATTTATCAACTGATGGCTGTCAGGAAAGAAAAGGCCTGGTTTGTAATGTTTGCAAAATTCCACTGTGTAACTACTCCCACTGTGTCTGGTTTCCAGCTACCAATGAGCTATGACTGAACGCAAAGTTGGGAAGAGATGCTAACAATGGCTTATGTAAGCTGACATGAGCAGGCTCCATCATGCTATGGATACTATGACTGTGCCCCTGCGCTCTTTGCCTCAATGCCCCTTAATTCTCCCATGATAGCCTTTCAGTCTTCAGATCTCTAATAAAAGTTTCTTTCTTTCTTTTTAAAATTTCTTTTTTTTTAAGTTTATTTATTTACTTAGAGAGAGAGAGCAAGCAGGGAGAGTCAGAGAGAGAAGGAGAGAGATGGAATCCCAAGCAGACTCTGTGCTGTTAGCGTGACATGGGTTTGAACCCACAAACCATGAGATCATGACCTGAACCAAAACCAAGAGCTGGATACTCAACCCACTGAGCCACCCAAGCTTTTTAAATTTAAATTTCTTTCTTAAGGAAGCTTTTCCCTCATTCTGGCTAGGCTACATCTTTCTTAAATATACCTATGCTACAGTGTACGTTCCTGTTAGTTATATTTTATATTAATATTTGATATTTTTCCTATTTATCCATGTGTAGGATAAATAGGGACCATGTGTTTCCTATTCACCTCTGTACCACCACTATATTAGTTGTAGCCTGCATGGCACAATACATAGATTAGGTGGCTTAAACAACAGACATTTATTTTCTTAGTTACATAGGCTGGAAATTGGAGATCAGGATGCCAACACAGTCAGTTCTTGTGAGGTCTCTCATTGCAGAGCTGCCTTCTCATTGTGTATCCACATGGTACAGAGAGGGGGTGGGGAACACATGCAACTCTATGGTATGTCTTTGTAAAAGGGTACTAATCCCATTATGAGGGCCCCACACTCATGACTTCAACTAAACCTAATTATTTCCCAAAGACCCCATCTAAAACTACCATAACATTATGGATTAGAGCTTAAACATTTGAGTCTGGATGAGGCTGAATTATTTTATCAGTCTTGGGAATCAGCCGAGCTTAGCACCATCTCCTAGATTTCATACCTGCCGTACAGACAGGCCCAACATTCTTTGGCAGCTCCCCAGTTCTGGTGTATGTGACACAGCTTTCTGGTTTCTCTAGGGTTCTCTGGAGTTGCGTTGCATTTCTAGGACATACCCTGGCCCCAATCTTCAAGAGGCTTCAAATCCTCACCTCTGGCACCTAGATATTTTGCCGCTTCCAGACATCCAGTCATAAGTGACTGGGGAGGCACTCTCCAACAAAGGTAGTGTTTCTCAGTGATGCTCTGAAAAAGATCTGGTTATTTCACAAGAGATGTGTGGCATCCAACTGGTACTTTATAGGTTAATTTCCTATACAGTTTTAAAGCTCCTACCATGCTTCATGGGATCGTCAGTAAATCCCCATATTTGGACAGAAGGACCAAATGTTCTCATTTGCAGAGAAGAAATAATTGACTAGACCTGATCCAATGACTGATGGGCTCATTCAAGCTCTTGTTATTTCTTACTTCCCCAGGTGCTTTTTTCTTCTGACATAATACTGTTCATTTTTAGATATGTAATAGGATATGTTATTCCCAGGAAAGCTTTTCTCTCTGGATTAGGTTAGGATATAGCCTCTTGTACTACTCAACGGGTACTTTTAATCAAAATGAGTTCTTTTTTTTTTTTTTTTTAATTTTTTTTTTCAACATTTATTTATTTTTGGGACAGAGAGAGACAGAGCATGAACGGGGGAGGGGCAGAGAGAGAGAGGGAGACACAGAATCAGAAACAGGCTCCAGGCTCTGAGCCATCAGCCCAGAGCCTGACGCGGGGCTCGAACTCACGGGCCGCGAGATCGTGACCTGGCTGAAGTCGGACGCTTAACCGACTGCGCCACCCAGGCGCCCCTCAAAATGAGTTCTAATTGCCCCCTTCCTTCATGTAATAAACACTTATTGCACACATACTATGCTTGATTCTAAGTTAAATGTTACAAAATGCAGTCCCTGTGTGAAAGGGGAGGAATATTGGTTAGTTAACAATCAAATATTCACACTAATAAATGTATAAATTAAAACTGAAATGGTGAACTGAAGGAAAGGTATATCTGCTTTTTGATATCAAATAAGAAAGAACTATAACCTAGACTCAGGGGGTGGTTATCTGGGAAAGCTTCTCTGAGGAAGCAACACTTAGCTGAGATCTAAGAGATGAATATGAGTCAACTGAGAGTAAAGAAAATAAGGCAATAGCATGTGAAAAGGCTCCGTGGTAGGAAGAACATGCAGATTCTTTAACTGAAAGAATGCCAGAGTTCAGGGTGGGAAGGAGACCATGGTGAGAATTGTGGTTGGAACAATAGTCAGGTGCCACATTATACATAGCTTTGTGGACTCTATTAAGGGTTTTGTACAAGATTTGGCTACATTTAGTGGGCAAGAAAATACAACTTTCCTAGATCAACAGGAGAACTAAACTCTCCAGGAAGTCTCTAGAGTACCCACCCTGCCCCCCTTATGGAAAAAATTAATCTTCTCATTGTTCTGGCAAGCCTGAGTAGAAGAGATGACCCCAGGTTGATAGCGCTTGGCTCAGGGCCATACCAGAGACAAGGACAGAATATTTGTTAGTCTGTCCATAACTTATATGCAGCAGCTGCTACAAGAATATCTAGAAAAGTTTCAAGAACAGAGCAGAAATATCTAAAGATCCAAAAAATTAAAGAGCCTTCTCACCTATACCAGATACATTCTTGAGAACAAATAGATAATTTTGTAGACTAGATCCAGCTAATAAGATGGCTCATAGAAAACCAAGCCAAGCTAGGGCTATCATGCAAAGAAAGTATGATTTGCTTTAAATCTCCAAAGTAACCAGTCTTTGCTTTAGAGGTGTGTTCTCAGTCACAGACAATTCTCCCTGGAGAGCTGGCCCAAGGATAAATCTCTTGAGAACCAAGTGAAGCAGGAGAGCGGAGCTAGTGAATTCTTCTCACTATCGGAGGGATTTTCTAAGGAAATAATGCAAAGATAGAATGAGCTATCCTAGGAGATAGTGACCTCATAATTTAAAAGTATATTAGAAGATGACTTTGGGGGATGTTGTACAGAAGATTCAAGTATGTGGGTTGGTCTATATGGCCTTAATGGTTTCATCCAATTATGAGAATCGTAGAGGCAAAGAATGATGTTAAAACAGTAGCTATAGGATAGAGAGCATTGAGAACTCAAAGGGAAAGAAGCTGGCTGTAAAAAGCACTCAATAATGAGAAAGAATAGAAAGACTTAATTTAGTCTGAAGTGGAAATAGCTATGGCACTGTACCTAATCTTACCCGGGCTTTGGAATGGGGGGAAAAAATTCTGGTATTGCATCCTTTCTGGAAACTGTGGCTTCCAACTTGAACTCAGGTCTCTGTATCTAGCCACATGCCCTGAATATGATATCCAGATTTGGGGTTTGAAGTACAGTTATTGTGGTTTGAATGGATATTACTTATCCACAGCTGTGTAACAAATTACCTAAAAACTTAGCAGCTCAGAAGAACAAATATGTATTATCTCACACAGATTCTGAAGGTATGCTATCTGGGAGAGGCTCAGCTGGGTGGTGCTGGCTCAGGGTCTCTCTCGAGGTTGCAGTCCAGCTCTCGGCTGGATCTAGAATCATCTCTAGGCTCCCGTGGGGCTGAAGAAGCCATGTCTGAGCTCTCTCACTTGGTTGTTGACAGGCCTCCATTCCTTGACACATGGACCCCTCCACAGCCTGCTGTTGAATTGAGTGGCCTCATTTCATGGCATCTGGCTTCCCACGAAGGAGAGACTCAAGAGGGAGAAAATGTGAGCAGGTGAGTGAAATGGCGCTCCAAAAGGAAGCAGGACTTCTATCTAGAACACATTAAGATCTCTTACAGCTCAAGAAGATAATGTACTCAATTAAAAATGGGCAAAATAGTGGAACTGGAACTTCACAAAAGAAGGTAAACAAACGGCTAATACATACATGAAAAGATCCTTGATTATCACCAGTCATTAGGGGGAAAAATTAAAATCTATAATGAGGTACTGCTATAATGAGAATGGCTAAAATTAAAAAGGCTGAAAACATCAAGCCTTGTCAAGGGTGTGGGGAACAAGGCAAATGATCATAAGTTTCTGCTAGAGAGTAAAATGGCATAGCCATTTATAAATTGCCATAGTCCATTTAGTTACAACAGGACTTTGCCATAGAATTTCTTTTTTTTTAATTTTATTTATTTTTTTCAAAGTAATATTCCAATTAGTTAACAAACAGTGTAGTCTTGGCTTCAGGAGTAGACCCCAATGATTCATCTCTTGCATATGACACCCAGTGCTCATCCCAACAAGTGCCCTCCTTAATGCCCATCACCTATTTAGCCCATCCCCCTACCCCCACACCCTCTTCAACAACTCCCAGTTTTTTCTCTGTATTTAAAAGTCTCTTATGGTTTGCCCCCCTGTCTTGTTTTTATTTTATTTTTCCTTCCCTCCCCCTATGTTCATTTGTTGAGTTTCTCGGATTCCACATGGGTGAAATCATATATGTTTTTCTCTGACTGATTTATTTCACTTAGCATAATACCCTCTAGTTCCATCCACATTTTTGCAAATGGCAGGATGTCATTCTTTTTCATCGCTGAGTAGTATTCCATTATATATATATATATATATATATATATATATACACACACATATATATATATACACACACACACACACACACACATAACATATATATACTACATTTTCTTTATTCATCAATCAATGGACATTTGGGCTCTTTCTATAATTTGGCTCTTGTACCATAGAATTTCTAGCTATTTGTCCAAGAGGAATGCCTTCAGCTGTTCATGGAAACACTTGTACATGAATGTTCATAAGAATGTCATACCTAACAACTCAAACTAGAAATAATGCATGTGACCACCCAACAAATTTTGGTATATAATGGAATGCTACTTAACTCACCCTCCCGTTCTTGGGCATTAATAGCCAGTTAATACCCAATTAACCCCCCAAATAGTTATATCTAATAGATGCATCAATATAAATAAATCTCCCAAACATTATGCTGAGTGAAAGAATCTAGATACAAGAGAGTACATACATATCTATCTATGGAGAAATGAATGTACAGTGATAGAAATCACATCAGTGATTATGTAGAACAAGGATTTGGGGAATATTGACTTCAAAATGAAATGAGGAATATTCTGGGATGATGAAAATACATCTTTTTGTTACATGGAAAATTGTTACATGGCTTTATGGCATACTCTTGGTAAAACTCATTGAAATATGGTTCAAAGTATATAATTTTGTATTTATACTTTATTAAAGTTGTTTGTAAAGGTAAAAAATAAAAATTTGTAAACCAAAAATGTTTAATGTGCAAAGGGTAGTTCACAGAAACAAAACTGTATTTGGAAACTTTATTTCCCTCTCTTAGTCTTTGCAAGATTAACTACAGGCAAAAATAATATATATGAATAATATAATTAACATTTTATTTTTTGCCTATAGATATAGGTAGGTAGACAGACATAAATATTTTTACCTCAGGGAAAACCTGTTTTCTTATATCCTTCAAATATTTATGGGAAAGAATCATATAACAAGCCTCATAGAAAATCTCAATTTTACCAGGTAAAAAATTATAGATATCACTTTATCACATCTCTGTACAAAAACACCTGGAATTGAATTACTAAAGTATAATTTGAAAAGCTTTTTAAAAATTTTTATTTATTTTTGAGAGAGAGAGAACGAGAAGGGAAGGGGCAGAGAGAGAGGGGGACAAAGTATCTGAAGCAGGCTCCATACAGACAGCAGTGAGCCCAATGCAGGGCTCAAACTCACAAACAGCAAAATCATGACCTGACCTCAAGTTGGATGCTCAACTGACTGAGCTATGCAGGTGCCCCTAAGCTTTTTAAATCTAGAAATGCTCTTCATAATTTTTAAATCATAGTGCAAATTAAAACAAAAATTATAGACTATTTAAAGAGTGAGATCTTGGGGTGCCTGGGTGGCTTAGTCGGTTAAGCGTCTGACTTTGGCTCAGGTCATGATCTTGTGGTTCGTGAGTTCAAGCCCTATGTTGGGCTCTGTGCTGACAGCTCAGAGCCTGGAACTTGTGTCAGATTCCGTGTCTCCCTCTCTGTCTCTGCCTCTCCTCTGCTTGTGCCCTATCTGTCTCTGTCTCTCAAAAATAAATAAAAAAATAAAAAAAAAAAAAAAGAGAGAGTGAGATCTCGGGTGTCCTGTTTGGCTTAGTTGGTTGAATGTCTAACTTTGGCTCAGGTCATGATCTCATAGTTCGTGATTTCGAGCCCCATGTCAGGCTCTGTGCTGACACCTGGGAACCTGAGCCTGCTTCATATTCTGTGTCTCCCTCTCTCTGCCCCTCCCCTGCTCACGCTCTGTCTCTCTCAAAAATAAACAAACATTAAAAAATAATAATAATAAATAACAAAGAGTGAGGTCTCAGGGCGGCTGTGTGGCTAGTCAATTAAGCAACTGACTCTTGATTTTGGCTCAGGTCATGATCTCATGTTTCATGAGATTGAGCCCTGCCTTGGGCTCCCTCTCTCTCTGGCCCTCTCCTCCTTCTCTCAAAATAAGTGAAAGAATAAAAAAAAAAGTGAGATCTTTACATTTTATTACGTGACACATCATTAAAGATGAACTTAGAGATCAAAATCAGAGTCTTACAAAGTTTCATACTTTATTTCCAACTCAGCAAGTATTTACTGAGGGCCTTTCATGTTCAAGAAATTTTTCTAGACTCCTGGGATATAGCTAAAGGTGCATGTAACTTCCTTCATAAAGTTACATGCTAATGGAAGGGCATAGATAGAAGAGGAAAACAAGTATATATTAGAGATGGTTATAAGTTTTTGGGTAAAATAAAGGTGAATAAAGGTGGATAGTGTTCAGAGAGGGATACCATTTGGTATGCAGTGCTCAGGGAAGTCATCTCTGAGAAGGTGATGTTTCAGCAGAGTTCTGCAGGAAGGGAGTCAGTCATGCAGACTTTGGGGGAATAGCATTGCAGGCAGAGCAAACAGTAAGTTCAAAGGCCCTCAGGAAGCTGGGAGTGGAGCAGGCAGTGGGTTAGTTGGCAGGTAGGGAGATCAGAGAAATGATATGGGGTCAGATCATGCAGTGTCTCTTGGGCTATCGTAGGACTCTGACTTTTATTCTGAGTGAGATGGGGAGACTGGAAGGTTTTAACCAGGGGATAGACACAATGTGACTTACATGTTAAAAAGATCACTCCAGAATTGTCTATATAAAGAGGATAGAAACAGGGAGATCAGTTGGGAGATTGTTGTTACAGTTCATGTAAAACATAATGGAGACTTGGATCAGGAAGGAGTCAGTGGGGGTGGGAAGAAGTGGTTAAATACAAGTAATCAATACAAAGAGAATATGTGCAATTTAAATTAATAATTTAATTGAGAAAGCTAGTAAGAGACCAGTTCAACAAAATTTCAACAATTATACGGGAGAAGGGTATTAAGTGGTCATAAAGAAATAGTGAATTAAAAATGAGAAAGAAGAAATGAAGCGCAAATATTAAAGCTAGTGCTTTGACAAGTCCAATAAATAGAAATTGTTGATAATTTGAGGAAAGGGAAAATGCAGTTATACTACAGCTGGAATTAAAGGGAAATACTATTTTTGAGACACAGGGAGAGATAGAGCGCGGGCAGGGGAGGGGCAGAGAGTGAGAGACATACACACAGAATCATAAGCAGGCTCTAGGATCCAAGCTGTCAGCACAGAGCCCCACCCGGGCTCGAACTCACAAACCTAGCGAACACGACCAGAGCTGAAGTCGGAGGCTTAACCGACTGAGCCAACCAGGTACCCCTCAATGTACTCATCTTTGAAATGGGGACCATATTCCGTCTTGACAAAATGTCATTAGTAGACCTGTGCCAGTCCCCGAGATAGGCACAGATTTCCAAGAGCTTTCAGGTCCAAACGGGCATGCTGTGAGAGCGCAATCTGTTTTCCACATTCCCATCTTGTATGGGTTCCTAGAATGTGGTTCCTGGCTGGTCTTTCATGTGGGCAAGGAGCTAGAAACCCTGCCCAGCCTCAGCCTGAGGGTGTAAGACACCAATGCTTCCCAAGCCACCAAACAAACCTCCGGCCTTTCCCTCGTCCTATCTGCCATCCATCACCTTTAGGTCCTCAGCCTGCCAGAGCCGTTTGCCCAACTGCCCCTTGCTTCCGGCTGCTATTGGCCAAGTTGTCCCTATGGCGTGCAGTCCCAGCCCTGCACCCCCCCACATCTCCCGCTGGAGAGCAGAGCTCACATGAAGGTACTGAAGAGTCCCTGCGGACACTAATGCTCACATTCAAAGCTTTCACACACACACTCATTTCTGTCTCCAAATCATGTTCCCACTCCCCAGAGCACAGGCGGGCACAGGGGTCTGACCCACGAGACCTCCATGTGGGTTTTCTCCTAATCGCAGCCCAGCCTGCCTCCGAGTCTCTCATAGGGTCGTGTGCACACAAGCATGATGCAAGTCTGCTCTTATCATACCTGCCCTCTCGTTTAAGTCTGCTATCTAACATGCAATTATACTCAATCCCAACCCTCTCCAGGACCCATCCCACCTGGAGGGTTTTAGGACCCGCCCACCTGATCTTTCTGCACCCCTCTCTCCTAGAGGTCCTGGGTGCCTCAGCACAGAGAGTATGGAGCTTCTCATGGTGCCCGGGATCTCCGGGTCTGACCGTCCTCAGCATCTACACACCATCCCAGTGCCGCACGCGAGGCCACGGCAGCAATCAAGGTGTTGGAGCCACAGTGGGTGGGGACTACATCACTGGCTGTGGCCCACAGAGACCCCACTTAGATTCTCACAGACATAGCAGAAACATTAGCCTGGGTACATTGTTTGTGATCCGGGCAAGGGTATCCTCAGTCCCCAAAAGCCTTTGCGTTGCATAGAACTCACCTGGCTTCTGACATGTCTCCTTCCCTTCCAACTTTGTGCCTCTGTGTTGAGGAAAACTAGCTTCCAAGATGCGTCCACATCGGGTTTCCTCCCGCTTAACTCCTGGTGCTGCCCCCACCGTGAGGGAGTAAGTTCACGACTGGGGAATTGGGGGTATAACACTCCCTCTCCTTGGGATAACTGGGTGGCTCACTCAGTTAACCCTCTGACTTCGACTCGGGTCATGTTGTCCAGGCTCACAAGTTTGAGCCCAGGTGGGGCTCTGTGCTGACAGCTTGGTTACCAGAGCCTGCTTCCCATTCTGTGTGTGTCTCTTACACTCTGCCCCTCCCCTGCTCATCCTCCCTCCCCCTCTCTCAAAAATAAACAAACATTAAAGAATTATAAACAAACAAACCTCGCTCTCCTCACAGCAGACTGGCAGGTTCTCCCTTCTAGTGTGAACTACAAAACTATTCTTTTCTGAGTCCATCCTGATTTACCAAGTAAAGTCAAGGAAGTTTGGACCTTTGTGTGTGTGCAGTTGCTTAATTTATGTCCAACTATCTCTGAAACCTCTCCCAACTTAAGGCTAATGTGTAAGTCTCCAAGGAAAATACTAATTTTAAAATAGTCATTTGACTATTTTGCCCTTGATTTTGGAATCTTATTTCATAACTTGCTGTGAGGAGGATGTGTCGGGCTCCGTCCGCATCGGGACTCAAGTGCCCCAGTCTTGGCCTCATAGCCACGACCTCAGCTGGGGGAATGGTAGCAATATCTCCTCCCTGCTGTCAGTTCCTGAGTACACAGGCTCTTGGCTGGACACTGAGCCCAGCACCAGGTCCCACAAGATCATCTCCCACAAAGCCCTGAACGCTGCTGCTGGTGGGCTGGGTGAACAAACCACAGAAGTGCACTCCCAAGGAAGTTTAGAAGATCAACAGCCAATAACTTCCTGATCATCTTCTGAGCCAGTTCCAGCCCTCTACACACAATTGGGGGTACCCCTAGCAAAGAATGGTGAGCAGAGCAAAGGACAGGGCTCTGGATGGTGGATCCCAGGCTCAGTGAGTGCATGCCAGAGGCTACACACAGACAACCACTGCTGACCCAGTCTAGGACCCTGGCTCAGCAGTTGAGGTCCTGAGCTTTCCACCTGGAGGTGCGGGGCCAAACTGGTGAGGGTGGAATAGCAGGTACTGTGTGGCAGGAGGGTTGGGCTCTGCCACTTGAGGCAGTCATAGGGGACTTCTCTCATGTGCCACATACTTTGACAGAAATGATTTCCACTCCAAGACTCAAGGTTTATAACATAAGAACCCTATGAAATCATTTGTAAATACATGTATTCGTGGACCACATT
Source organism: Prionailurus viverrinus (assembly GCF_022837055.1). NCBI lineage: Eukaryota > Metazoa > Chordata > Mammalia > Carnivora > Felidae > Prionailurus > Prionailurus viverrinus. The sequence goes on along the minus strand of NC_062570.1, from coordinate 71,386,497 downwards.
TTGCTGATGAGAGAACCAGCCATACCTTCGTCCAGTGCAGTGGTGACGAATGGATAAGAAATGACTACTCTAAGTAGCTGATACATGGCCACCTCACTTTGCAGGCTCAGGACTTTGCCTCTGGCTGCCATGTGTGCCGTGAGCCTTCAAAGCCAACATTCATTTATCACTCTGAAATCGTTTGTGGCTACAAACCAGAGGCTGGTGGTATGTGACAGGAATCAGGGTCTGTACCCAGAAGATGCTAGGGTGGCTTCCAGCAATTTCCAGCTTTACTTTAAAGGCCGGTCTCTCCACATGAAAAAATGCTCCACATCACTCATCATCAGGGAAATACAAATCAAAACCACAATGAGATACCACCTCACACCTGTCAGAATGGCTAATATTAACAACTCAGCAAACAACAGATGTTGGCGAGGATGTGGAGAAAGGGGAACCCTTTTGCACTGTTGGTAGGAATGCAAACTGGTGCAGCCACTCTGGAAAACAGTATGGAGGTTCCTCAAAAAGTTAAAAATGGAACTACCTTATGACCCAGCAATTGCACTACTAGGTATTTATCCAAGGGATACAGGTGTGCTGTTTCGAAGGGGCACATGCACCCCAATGTTTATAGCAGCACTATCAACAATAGCCAAAGTATGGAAAGAGCCCAAATGTTCATCAGTGGATGAACAGATAAAGAAGATGTGGTATATATACATACAATGGAGTATTACTCGGCAATCAAGAGGAATGAAATCTTGCCCTTTGCAACAGTGTGGATGGAACTAGAGGGTATTATGCCGAGCAAAATTAGAGAAAGACAAATATATGACTTCACTCATATGAGGACTTTAAAATAGAAAACAGGAACATAAGGAAAGGGAAGCAAAAATAGTATAAAAATAACGAGGGGGTCAAAAACATAAGAGACTCTTAAATATGGAAAACAAACAGGATTGTTAGAGGGGTTGTGGGATGGGGGATGGGCTAAATGGGAAAGGGGCATTAAGGAATCTACTCCTGAAATCATGGTTGCACTATATGCTAACTAACTGGGATGTAAATTAAAAAAATAAATAAAAATTTTAAAAAATAATAAAGGTTGGTCTCTCTGCACATATATCAGTGGAACAGAGCAGAGAATTTTGGTAGGTGTTGCATAGAAACTGCAGCTTGCTTTGGGTAATATGGATTTTTTAACAATATTAATTCTTCCAAGCCATAGACATGGAATATATTTCTATTTATTTGTATCTTCTTTAATTTATTTCATTAGTGTCCTATAGTTTTGAGAGTACCGATATTTAACCTTGGTTGAATTCGTTCCTAGATGTTTTATCCTTTTGGATGCAATTGTAATCGTTGCTTGCTTGATTTCTCTTTTTGAACTTTACTGAATTCATTTATTAATTCTAAAAGATAATTTGTTCGAATCCTTAGTATTTTCTTCATTTAATAATATCCAGTCACCTGCAGATGGTCACTTTTATGTTTTTCTTTCCAATTTAGATGCTTTTTATTGCTTTTTGTTGTCTGAGTGCTCTAGATAGAACTTCCAATACTATGTTGAATAAGAGTGATGATAGTGGGCATCTTGGCTTGTTCCTGCTTTTAAAGGAAATGCTTTTAGCTTCTCACCATTGAGTATTAATGTTAGCTGTGGGCTTGTCACATATGACCTTTATTATTTTGAGAAATATTCCCTCTCTACACACTTTGTCGAGAGTTTTTATCATAAATGGATGTTGAATTTTGTCAAATGCTTTTTCTGCATGTATTGAGTTGATCATATTATCTTTATCTTTCATTTTGTTAATGTGATATATCAAAGTGATTGATTGGCTGACCCATCCTTGCATATCTGCAATAAAGCCTACTTGATCATGATATGATCCTTTTAATGTATCATTGAATTTGGTTTGCTAATATTTTATTGAAGATTTTTATATCTATGTTCATCAGGGTATTGGCCTGTCATTTTATTTTTTTGTAATGCCCTTATGTGGTTTTCGTGTTTTGGTAAAACTGGCCTTATAAAATGAGTTTGGAAGTCTTCCTTCAGCTTCATTTTTTTTGGAAGAGTTTGAGATGGATTGGTATTAATTCTTTTTTGGAATGTTTGGTAGAATTTGCCAGTGTAGTTTTCTAGTCCTGGACTTATGTTTGTGGGGAGGCTTTTGATTATTGATTCCATCTCCTTTTCAGAAGTCAGTCTGTTCAGATTTTCTGTTTATTCCTGACTCAGTCTTGGTAGGTTGTATGTTTCTAGGAATTTATCCATTTCTTCTGGGTTGTCCTATTTTGGTATAAAGTTGTTCATGGTAGTCTCTTACAGTCCTTTGTATTTATCAGTGTAGTATCATCAATTTCATTTCTGATTTTATTTATTTGAGTTCTGTCTCTTTTTTCCTTGGTGGGTCTAGCTAAAAGTTTGTTGATTTTGCTTGTCTTTTCAAAAAATCAGCTCTTAGTTTTATTCATCTGTTTATCTGTTTTTTTAAGGCCCTCTTTCATTTATTTCTACTCTGATCTCTGCTATGTCCTTCCTTCTACTAACTTTGGGCGTTGTTTGTTCTTTTTCTAGTTTCATGAGGTGTAATGACAGTTTACTTGAGTTTTTCTTGTTTCTTGATTCAGGTATTTATCACTCTGACCTTCCTTCTTAGAACTGCTTTTGCTGCATCCCATACATTTTGATATGTTGTAGTGTGATATTCATTTGTATTAATGTATTTTATGATTTCTCTTTTGATTTTTGTCTTTGACCCATTGGTTGTTCAGTAGCATGTTGTTTAACCTCCACATATTGGTGAATATTTCAGTTTTCTTCTGGTAATTGATTTCTCATTTTATAGCATTGTGTTCAGAAAATATGCTGATATAGATAAAGGGTTGTATCCAAAATCTTTAAAGAACTTACCAAACTCAACACCCAAAAACAAATAATCCAGTGAAGAAATGAGCAAGAGACATGAATAGACACTTCTCCAAAGAAGACATCCAGATGGCCAACCGACACATGAAAAAATGCTCAACATCTCATCATCAGGGAAATACAAAACAAAACCACAATGAGATACCACCTCACACCTGTCAGAATGGCTAACATTAACAACTCAGGCAACAACAGATGTTGGCGAGGATGAAGAGAAAGAGGATCTCTTTTGCATTGCTGATGGGAATGAAAACTGGTGCAGCCACTCTGGAAAACAGGATGGAGGTTCCTCAAAAAATTAAAAATAGAACTACCCTCCAACCCTGCAATTACATTACTAGGTATTTATCCAGGGTATACAGGTATGCTGTTTTGAAGGGGCACATGCACCCCAATGTTTATAGCAGCACTATCAACAATAGCCAAAGTATGGAAAGAGCCCAAATGTTCATCGATGGATGAACAGATAAAGAAGATGTGGTGTGTGTGTGTGTATATATATATATATATACACACACACACACAATGGAGTATTACTCGGCAATCAAGAAGAATGAAATTTTGCCATTTGCAACTGTGTGGATTGAACTAGAGGGTATTATGCTAAGCGAAATTAGAGAAAGACAAATATCATATGACTTCACTCATATGACGACTTTAAAATAGAAAACAGATGAACACAAGGGAAGGGAAGCAAAAATAATATAAAAGCAGGGAGGGGGACAAAACATAAGAGACTCTTAAATATGAAGAAAAACCAGGGTTACTGGAGGGGTTATGGGAGGGGGAATGGGCAGAATGGGTGGGGGGCATTTGGGGGTCTACTCCTGAAATCATTGTCGCACTGTCTGCTGGCTAACTTGGATGTAAATTGGGTGGGTAAGTAAGTAAATAAATAAATAAATAAATAGAAAGAAAGGAAAAAAAGAAAGATGCTGATATGATTTGAATCTTCTTACATTTGTTAAGACTTACACTGTTGGCCTAACATAGGACTCATCCTGGGAATATTCTATGTGCACTTGAGAAGAATGTGTATTCCGTTGCTTCTTCTGCTTTCACAGGGAATGTTCTTGCATAGAACATTCTGTAGATGTCTGTTAGATCTGGCTGGCTTCTTGAGTTGTTTAAATCCTCTATTTCTAGTCTTTTGTCTGGTTTTCTATCCACTGTTTTCAGTTTGGAATTGAAGTTTCCAACTATTATCATGGAACTGTCTATTTCTACCATTAATTCTGTCAGTTTTTGCTTCTATGTTTTGCTAATCTATTACTACGTATATAAATAATTATTATATCTTCTTCCTGCGTTGAGGTTTTATTACCATATAATGTCTTTCTTTGTCTTATAACTTTTTAAGTTTAAAGTCTACTTTATCTGATATTAGTGTAGCCATCCCTATGCCCTCTTGCTTACTATTTGCATGGAATGTCTTTCCACCCTTTTACTTGTAACACATTTGTGTCTTTGGATCTAAAGTGAGTACTTTTAACACATTTGTGTCTTTGGATCTAAAGTTAGTCTCCTGTAGCTAGCATATAGGTCAATCGTGTGTTTTCATCCATTCTGTTAATCTCAGCTTTTGATTGGAAAATTCAGTCCATTTACATTTAATATATTAAGTCTGATAAGAACAGACTTACATCTGTCATTTTGCTATTTTTTCCTATATGCCTTATAGCTTTTCTTTCATTTCCTGCATCACTGTCTTCTTTTAGTTTTAGTTGATTTTGTAGTATATATTTAAATACCTTTCTCATTTTCTTTCTTTTTTTTTTATCTATAGTTATTTTCTCTGTGGTTATCCTGGAGATTCTATTTAACAGCCCCTGGGTGGCTCAGTTGGTTAAGCGTCAGACTTCAGCTCAGGTCATGATCTCGTGGTTCAGTCTGTGGGTTCGAGCCCCTCATCGGGCTCCATGCTAACAATTCAGAGCCTGGAGCCTGCTTCAGATTCTCTGTCTCCCTCTCTCTCTCTGCCCCTTCCTTGCTCATGCTCACTCGCTCTCGCGCACTCTCTCTCTCTCTCTCTCTCTCTCTCTCAAAAATAAACATTTAAAAAATTTTTGAAAAGCAGTTAACTTTGTTGCTCCTATATAATTCATGCATGATATAGACTCAACAACAACCACAGCAGCAGCACCATGACAACAACTGTAGGAGCAGCAACATCATAAATCCATTCTTTTCAGCCTGGGGGGAGATTTAGAGCTGTCCAATTAGCTGGATTGTTTCCACTGAAAATTGATTGTACTGGGTTCCACATGTAAGGAGCTTGGAAAGTCATAGTAACAAATAAAAAGGTGAACAGATTGAAAAATCATCAGCTGTTGTAGGATCCTAAAGAGAGGTGAGGACAAAGGTGAGAACCCTGCCCAGGAGTAATGGCTTACCCGAGTGGAGAGTCACAAGGGGCAAGTCAGCAAGAACCAGTGCCAGGAACTAGAGATGGGGTGGGGTAACCTGAATTGTGACAAATGGCTGGACAATTGTGAGAGCTAAAAATTCCAGGGGGACCTGGTCCTGGTGGGGTGGAGGGGTGTTCCACAATTCTGTGAGATTTACCTCTAAGAGCTCCACTAGGTTCTCACAGTAATTATCAAAGAAAATCCTGTTGTGATTCTGTAGAGGAGGAGAAAGGAACCCTTTTGAAATATACTTATTTCTTAATAAGATCTGTCCTCAGCAGAGACTAATTAATAGGCCCTAAACTGCTGGGGTATTATCAGAGCCTAACTGACCAGAGGAAGAGAAATGCCCAAGTCCAGTCGGCTCAAGCCTTCTACATGGTACAAGGGAAATCTCCAGCTTTAGCTGATTCTAACAACCAAAACCAAAACACTGAGAACATGTGAAGTTTATAATGAGAAGCACAGGCCCACTAAAAGTCTGAGCCCTCACTGTAGGACTGTAGAATGCTTCTTCTCCCCCTCTGTTCCTAATTGCCACCATTTGGAAGAAACCAAGATGTCCTTTGGAAGGTGAATGGATAAATCAACTGTGGTACATCCAGACAATGGAATAGTATTCAGTGGTAAAAAGAAATGAGCTATGAAGCCATGAAAAGAGATGAGAGAAACTTAAATGCATATTCCTAATTGAAAGAAGCCAATCTGAAAAGGCCACATACTATATGGTTCCATTGATGGGACATTCTGGAAACAGTAAGACTATGGAGATAGCCAAAATATCAAAGGAGTTTTATTAGAGCAGTGAAAGTACCCTTTATGGTGCTATAATGATGGATATATATTATGATACCTTTGTCCAAATCCATACAACGTACAAAAGCAAGAGTGAACCCTGTTAACCTTAAAGATAAAACTGTCAGTTATTTTGGCAAGAAAAATGGGTTTATTTGGGAATAACACAGAATTACAATTCTGGACATGCAACATGGCAACATAAACAGCAAGTCCAACAGAGGAGAGGAAAGTTATTTTATGAAAAAGGAAAAATTTGAGAGGGCTTGTTTTGAAGGAAACTCCATTAGAGAAAAGCAAGAGTTCAGGTTTTTCATTGGCTGAGTTGCAGGGGTAGTTGATTTCTTATAGGAGAGGCAATGTACATCTTTTTATTGGATCTGTAATTGATGATTCTTTCCTCTTGAGGATTTTTCTGTTGGAGTCTATAATTGACAGTCCTTCCTATAATTGACCTTGAGTGGTATGGCTCCCCCTTCTGGTCTCCGAACTCTACTTTACTGACGTTTCCCTTTACTAATTTTCACAACCCTAAAACAAACTATGGACTTTGGGCATTATGCTCTGTCAATGTTGGTTCATCAGCTGTAACAGCAATATATCACTCTGGTGGGGGCTGTGGATAATGCATGGGTGGGGTCAGGGGTGTGGGAAGTCTCTGTCCCTTCCACTCAATTTTACTGTGAAATTAAAACTACTCTAAAAAGATAAAGTGCTTAAAGAAAATTGTATTATGTAAAGAAGGAGAGAAACCGAAGCTTTCCATCATCGAGTTTACTGAAGAATACAGGAAGAGAATCAATTGCTTCTGAATCATTTCCTTAAGGCATTTTCAGAGGGCAGTAAAGCCCCTACTGTGGGAGGGATGGCAGCAGTGGCTGCCAAGGAGAGGCAGGAAGTGTACCCTGGGGAGGATGGGGTTTCCTGAGAACTTTAATCAGGTGGATTGCTATGAACATTGGAGGAGGGGGACATCAATGTTTAATTAGTAAGCTTGATATAAAATTATCTTAAAGATGTTGCATGAACAATGAGCATGAAAATTGATATGACAATCATACTGAAATAAAAAGCAAGAAACTGAGTTCCAGCTGTATGTCAGGCACTATGTATATGTTATCTCTCTTATTCTCAAGAGTTTAATAAGATGGGTATTATTGTCTTTTTTTATAGGAGAGGAAATAGTAAGAGAATTTGGCTTGAATTAATTATATTTTCCAGGTGCCACTGAGACTCTGAGATGCCAGGACATGGCTTATCTCTTGCAACATCAGGTAAGAGCTCTGGTCCTCTGGACACAGCCACTGAATCAGAGCAGGATGTGGTATGTCTGCCTGCTGCAGGGTCAACATATTTGTAGTGAGAGGCTCCATGGCCAGGCAGGAATTACTTACAGTTCCTGGGTCAACATTGGGGATATTGGCAATTTAGCTGCAGGAAAATAAAGGTTAATGCTGCTGCTTAAGCTAAGTCAACTGCTAAAAAATAAAACCCAAATCAGATACATAATAACATTCATGAAATAATTCTAAATGCTTCAATGTCCAAACAAACAAAAATCCAATAATTTCCTATAGTTTTCATTATTTGTTGTTTAACCTTGCCTGAAATTGGGATTGATTCTGTAGAGTGTTTTGTTTGAACAGTGGATGCAGTGGGTGTGGGCAGGGGGTAGTGGAAAGAATGCTGGGAATCAGGAGGTGGGATGCTAATTCCCACCCCTAACCCAAATGGTGTGACTTTGAGACAATCATTTGGACCACTATTTACACGTTGGTCAGACTTATCTATTGGATTGGGAGAATTTGAAGTTACCTTCTAATTCTAACATTCTACAAATGTGGTGTAAACTTTATGCTGTCTTTACAGTAATTCTTTGTGACAAGGTACTCACTGCTTGGCTTCCTCCATTTGCCCTGGCAGATGTTGTTGGTTCGTGGCCTCCTTCTTCCATGTTCCAAATCAGCAATGGCTAGTTGAGTCCTTCTCACACTGCATCAGCACTCTTACCTCCTTTTCTCCTTCCCTCTTCCACCTGGAAGGACTCTTGTGATTTTACTGGGCTCATCCGGATAGTCCAGAGTAATCTCTCCATCTCAATGTCCTCAGTGATAATCATGTCTTCAAAGTACCTTCTGCTGTGTGAAGTAACATATTCTCAGTTTCCAGGGATTAGGATGAGGATATCTACACAGATGTGTGAAGGGTGGGTTGGTTGTTATTCTGCCTACCACAATTAGAGAAGACTGGGCTGATGGGCAAGGACTAGAAGTCTTAGATGCATGGAGAAAGAAGCTGCTGTGGGCTGGAGCCAGGAAGTGGCTAAATAAGTTACAGAGTCCCTGATAAGGGTGTGCGTTTATTAGGGCATGGGACAAGGAGTGAGGAGATAAGATAACTCCTCTTTATATCACGGCTCTCTTCTATGCCTCCTCTGTTGCTGAGGAAGCCATCCTAAATATGACCTGTATGGCTGTCTGCATTCATTCGCTAGTGAGGTTGTGTCTGGAAATCACAAAAAGGGAAGCTATGGAGGAAATTGGTGCCAATTTGGTGCAACTCCAATAGAGGTGGGAAATGGAAAACTTTGCCATTATACAACTCTAGGCCTTGATGGGTAATTATGATGCTACCAAATAAACCCTAAATTTGGGACATAGACTTAGATAACCTCTGCTAGGCTTTTTTGACAATAAACCAACAGCAAGACTATTGACTGAACACTGGATTAAAACCCACCTGAGGGGAAAAAAAAAAGCCTCTTTAAAAAAAAAAAAACCCTGTATTCAGTACTTAAATGCTTCACTGAGGTCGGGCAGGCAGTAGGGAGTGTTAAAATGTGTGGGGTGCACAAGAACCCCAAGACATTCTACCATCCAAGCTTGGGGAAGCTCTCTAATGTGTCCCTGCTCCCAGGAGAAAATGTGATAATTATTCACACTCTGGTATCAGGGCTTGCAGAGCTTTGATGTATGATTCTCTGTCCCCTCAGTAGAACATATCAACTGCCATTAAGAGCCTAGAATCAAGGAAACGATGTCCATGAATTTTAAGCTAGACAAGGAATGAGAAAGACATTTACAGCAGAAGGGAGGAATGGGATTTTGTGCTCATGGACCTTCCTGGACTTTCATAGTAGGAAAATAAGAAAATCCAGCTGACTTTCCTGCACAGTGGAGTCGACTTGCACCCAGGACTGTTCTCCCATCCCCACAGGCATCTTCTTTTCTGTAGGCCCTAGGAAAGGTTCCTTCCAAGGCCTGGAGACGATGTTTAGGGTGTCCTCAACTGCCAGGGAAAGAACTGAGTGTGGTAGAGGAGGACCAGGTCACTCTGAGAGGTGGATGGACTCAGCTGGTGACATCAAGGAATTACTCTGGCTGGGTTCCTCTTTGATGGTTAAAATTCTCCGTTGGCTCAAACTCACAGGTACAGAATGGCTCTCCTCTCCTGGCTGAAAACACTGTTCCATGGAAAAGAGGGATAGAAATAGGAACCTTTCCACTGAACCAGAAAACTCCTTGTAGAGATGACTCCCTTAGAGCACTGAATGTTCAGGAACCATAAAGTGCATTTAAGGGGATTTCGTCTCTAAGTGCAGTTGTCTGGGATTGGGAGGAGTCTGGCTTTGGGGTCTTAGGCAACTGAGTTGAATCTTGGCTCTATATTTCACCTACTGTCCTTGAGCAGATGATACTCCCCTGGAGCCATTGTTTCTCACCATGTAAAATGGGGATAGTAATAACTACCTTGGCAAGAGTAAAGGTATTTTATATTAAAGACCAGACACGTTGCTTGGCATAGGGCAGATACTTAAGAGTGGTGACTATTATTATTACTATTATTATTATTATTATTATTAAAGCTTGTCTAACTACATCAACTCAATATGATAAATTAAATGACATCAGGAAATTTAAGAGAAGGGCAATGTGTAAGTCTTTAATTCTCAAAATCAACTGGCAAAACCACAACAGAAGGAATCTGCCTTCTCCAAACCTCTCAGATGCATGCCTGGCCATGTTGCAGGCTCACTGTCCAGCAAGATTAATGACCATTTGTCTTAAACACCTGGCACATTGCCTGGCATGAAAGAGGCACTCAAAAGTAGTGGCTATTATGGTCATTATAACAAAAGCTAACCCCTTCAAGTGCAAAATTATATCAACTTACATGGAAAACTAGATAAAATGCATCGCATACTCCTATACCTTCTTAAAAAAATATACTGAGTGTAATTTTATTCCTTTATTTATTTTGTATACATCATCATAAGAACATCATTTAATGTGTTGGGCACTAATATCTGCTTTCAGGGACTATAAGACATGTAGGGCGAATAGCCCCAAACTAGATAATATGTTGCTATCTTTATTTGATGTTGGTCTAAAATTAATATAATTTTTCTTTATAATTATATATATATATTATTTTTCTTTATAATTAATATAATTATTCTTTTTCTTCTCAAAAGGTTGTTAACTATCACTTTTTGCCTTTGTCATTATAACTGTCTTTTGTAAAATCCACTCACTCCTGTGTTCATTGGTATGCAGTGAAATGAACAGCAAAATAACCAAAACCAAGCTTTGCTGAATGCTGTAGGAACACAGAGCTGATAGGCATTGAGTAAGAACTTATAAATACTGGTCACTAACTATAAAAAGGGGTTTTGGACATCTACACAGTTAAACTGTACTGAAGAGAACAGAAACAGAGCTTGCCAGAATTATGTGTAAACACAGAGCAAAAAGATGCTGAGTAAGAATTTACAAACAATGGTCAGGAACTTTATGTCCTGCTGTAACTTTGTGTCCTTCAGCCAACTAACCTGTGCTCAGGAAAACAACAGAAAGTACCAAACAGGTTAGAGGTGCGTGTGTGAATTAAGAGCCTAGACATTGAGTGAGAACTTAGTTGTGGTCAAGGTGGCAGTCATGAATTGTGACAGCTGTTTCAGTTATCCAGAGGTGATTTTCTTGGTCTCTTCTCAGCTTTGTCTGATTTAAGGGAGGTCTGCAGGCAAGGGACACCTGATGAGTGGGTGTTTTTGCAGTTTCTTTCATGAGACACAATCATGGCGAAGACGCAAGTCCACCATGTGGGATGAGCCCAGCCATCCAGGCTGTAATCCTCTGAGGGGTGTGTCCCTGGATAATTGGGCTCCGAGGGCACAAGTAGAAATCGTTGTCATTTCCAAGCAAGTATGTAATCGGTTTTTGAGGCTGGTGAGAGTTGGATCAGCTTTCAAATGTTCTGATCAAAGTCAGTCTTTGGCCTCAAAGCCAAAGATCCCCGAAGACATTAAAGGCCCTTGGAAACCCCTCAGCCCTGGGCCAGTTGTCTTCAGCACATGTTTAAGCAGTAGTCAGACACACTTAAGCAACCAGTGCCTAACTTCTCTTCAACCCCAAGAAGTGCCATCCACAGAACTTCTAGTTAAAATGATAATGTAGGATAGGCTCCTCAAGGAGCCCTAGTGTTGAGCAGGGACCACTGGTTAGATAATGGTTGGTTTCTCCTTGTCATTGCTTTGCCTTTTGGTAAAGCTGGGAAGGGCTTGTGTCCTTTGCCTCAGAAGCCTCAGGAGTTTTCACTGGCCAAAATGCTACTAAGAAATCCTTTCTGCTGTCTCTATAGGAGACAGAGATTTTAGGTTACTTCAGGTGATGAGGCAGAATAGGGGAAGGTTATTGAGAAAGTTTATTCTTACTTTGTTTGATGCAATTATAATTCAAAAGATATATAAGCACCATTAAAGCAAGAATGCTTTCTATCTTGTTTACACTTGTATTCCTTGTGCCCAGAATGGAGTATATGCTCAAAAAACTTTTGAATGAAGTAATGAATTTCTACTGAGATTGAAGGATATAAGAAGTCCATGTAAAAATTCTCAAAACATTCTGGGAAACCCTGCTTAATTCATTATAGGATTGGAGTAGGAAGGGGCTAAAAGCTTTCTTGAGCTTCTAAGAGGTCCTGACAGTTACTCATCCTTATGGTAAGTCATTGAAGTATCCATCCAGTTTTTGAAGTTTTTGTAAACAGTTAAAGAAACAAAATTGATTCTAGGAGTCAGTTATTTCTGTATTAAAACAGAAGGTTCAACAACCAAACATTAATGCTGTAGTTCAGTGGCAATAAACTTTGATATTTAAAGGAAATGCAAATATGAAAGCATCAAGTATTCCATAATTGTATTCTATTTTTAATTCTAATAAAAATATGGAAATGGTGTTTCATCTGATTCACCACAAAAGATATTACAATAATCTAATATGATAATTACAAAAGAATGAATCAGAATCTTGGCTTCCATTAGTGAACAGATATTATGTAGTAGGTATTCCAAAAGAAGAAGAAAAAAAAAGCCAGGAGAAAAAATCTGTCGACAGAGAGAGTGACATCAGAAGTTTAAATACATGCTAAAAAATGAAATTTAAAAAGAATCCCTGAGTTTTACCCTAAAGCTATGTTTCCTAGAAATCTTATTGCATTAACATTATCTGAGTATTTGTTAAAGACACATTCCCAGGCCCCACCCTATGCCAAATCAATCTGAATTTCCAGAAGTCAACTCTGAGCATTGAATAGTTACTATACTCTCCAGGTGATTTTGATGCAGAGCTAGTTTTGGAAATGAACACTAGACTGTCAGTCTTCACAATATAGCTTTCTTTTTTTTTTCTTTGTTTTTTCTTTTCATTGATCAAGATCAGCTTCCTTCTGGACACATTCTATAATTTGTTTTATATTAGCAAAATTTCTGTGCTTCCTTTTATCTCCTAACTTCTTATCTTCTTATGGCATTTAATCAATGTGTTATGGAATTATGAAATTGAATTGGTAGAAGAATAGAGAAAAGGCGGCACAATATTTTAGTTCTCTCCACATTGTATCTTTAGATTTTGCTTTGTTCAAGTATTCTGTCACACAGAACAATAGAGTTATATTCAAATGTAAATCTGTATTAACTCCCATCTCTGACATGAAAGATCCTAGGATACAGTTTTTTGGGGGAGGATATCTCAACTCATTTAGATTGAGCCTGAAGATTTTTCTTATAAGCTTGACATGTAAATCATGACCCAAGCTTTAGACAGGTTTTTTTTGTTGTTGTTATTTTTTTTCAGTATATGAAATTTATTGTCAAATTGGTTTCCATACAATACCCAGTGCTCATCCCAAAAGGTGCCCTCCTCAATACCCATCACCCACCCTCCCCTCCCTCCAACCCCCCCCCCCCCCCATCAGCCCTCAGTTTGTTCTCAGTTTTTAAGAGTCTCTTATGCTTTGGCTCTCTCCCACTCTGTTAAGTTTCTCAGGATCCACATAAGAGTGAAACCATATGGTATCTGTCTTTCTCTGTATGGCTTATTTCACTTAACATCACACTCTCCAGTTCCATCCACGTTGCTACAAAGGGCCATATTTCATTCTTTCTCATTGCCACGTAGTACTCCATTGTGTATATAAACCACAATTTCTTTATCCATTCATCAGTTGATGGATATTTAGGCTCTTTCCATAATTTGGCTGTTGTTGAGAGTGCTGCTATAAACATTGGGGTACAAGTGCCCCTATGCATCAGTACTCCTGTATCCCTTGAGTAAATTCCTAGCAGTGCTACTGCTGGGTCATAGGGTAGGTCTATTTTTAATTTTTTGAGGAACCTCCACACTGTTTTCTAGAGTGGCTGCACCAGTTTGCATTCCCACCAACAGTGCAAGAGGGTTCCCGTTTCTCCACATCCTCTCTGGCATCTATAGTCTCCTGATTTATTCATTTTGGCCACTCTGACTGGTGTGAGGTGATATCTGAGTGTGGTTTTGATTTGTATTTCCCTGATGAGGAGCGATGTTGAGCATCTTTTCATGTGCCTGTTGGCCATCCGGATTAGACAGGTTTAATTAACATTGAGAACCTAGACTTAGGACAAGATTTTGGTTCAAATCCCAGCTGTGACACTGTGATTTTAGAAAAAAATCGCTTAATTTTTAATTAATTTTAATTACGATTTAGAAAAGTTGCCTTCACTTCTCCACATTAGATTTCATCATCAAGTGAAGATACAGTGTCTCATATGGAATAATAATAATAATAATATTAGCTAATAATCATTAGGTACTATATTAAATGGAAGGTAAGTAGGAAAACAAAATAGTGTCTCATCCATTAAAGAAATATTGCTGATCATGTAACTGCCACAGTTTTTAAATTTAATAGGGAGTAAATTGAGTGTTACATCTGCAGAAAGAAAGACAAACTGATGATTCTAGTAAAATATATTTTTAAAATTTTTATTTTTCAAAAAAAGGTTTTTAAGTTTATTGATTTATTTTGATAGAGAGTATGTGTGAACAGTAGAGGGGCAGAGAGAGGGGGAGAGGGAAAATCCCAAGGAGACTCCTCACTGTCAACACAGAACCTGACATGGGACTTGATCCCATGAACCATGAGATCATGACCTGAGCCAAAATCAAGAGTCAGACACTTAACTGACTGAGCCTCGGTCCCCCAGTTCTAGTAAAATATCTTTTCAGAATCATATCAAAAGAAAGGTAACAAAACTTGGATATCCTTGTTTCAAAAATCAACAATACCATTTTATTAAACATCTATGTGGAGTTGAAGAAGTTATCTCTTGACTGGAAGATTGTATTTTCCAGCAGTGCCTGCAATATTATTTCCCATCCCACATGCTTTAAAGAAAAAACAAAAACAAACAAACAAAAAAACACCTTGCTATATTCCCATTAGGAGATGGAGTTTATTTCCCTTCCTCTTAAACTGGATAGACCTTTATGACTAGCTCAATGAATACAGGTGAGCAGGTGGCACAGAAAGAGACTTCTGACGCCATGTTGTAAAAGGCAGTCCAGTTTTCTCCTAGGTCTGACTCTTAGGATTTCTGCCTTTGGAATTTCTCATTGCATGAGAAAACCAAGGCCACACGGAGAGACCCATGCAGAGGGAAACCCAGGGTTCCCAGCCTTCAACCCCAGCTATGCTCCCAACTGACAGCCACCAAAAACCAGTTGATTAAGCCAACTTAGAAACGTGTCCTCTTGCTCTCAGTCAAGGCACCCCAGCAGATGCCAAGCCCTGCCCAAACTGTACCTTTCTAAGCTAACAGAATAGTTGTTTTGTTTTAATTCACTACGTTTTGGAGTGGTTTTTTATGAATCAAAAGATTTTCAGAAGAGTACATTACTGAATTCTTTAGAACTTTAGTATTGATATAAATGTTTACTATTGATATAAATCAATACTACATGTCAGCATTTATTTAATGACCATGTGAGTTATTAGGGTGGAGAAACAGGCATCCAATTCAACTAAAAAAAAATGTTATTCAAAGCAGTGCTAGGATTCCTGCTCGGATTTGTATATTTATAGAATCTGTATATTGTAAGAATGCTTTTCCTCCCTCTCTTTTTATTAGATGTTGAATAAATGAATGAAAGAATGAATACTGAAGATAGCCTAGTGTATGATTCTATTTGGGGTAAACCTTAGGAATAATGAAGAGATTAGGGAATTACTCACAAAACTCTGATAATAGATGAGTTGTTTGAGATTTAAGCCAATCACAAGATGTAGCACATATAGGACCCAGATCTTGGTTTTGTTCGTCTTTATCAGTTTCTGGTCTTCCTTCAATCCTCATCATTAAGGCTACTTTCTCTAGGAAGCTTTTGAACCCTGAAGATGGTCAAATCTGCTTTCTATATGTCCTATAGCTCCATGCAGCTTCCTTCTGTAATGCTTATCACACCTGGCCTAAGGTGCTTTCAACATGAGGCCATGTCTTTCTGGGTTGCTTCTCCACCACCAGCACACAGTATTGTAACCACTACACTGGGGCTATTCATTGGTTTTAATTACAAGAAATTGCTCTAGGACACATTGTGTTTGTGTTTCTCATTGGTTTTAGCATTTTACTTTTTTTGGCCATGAGTTTCTTTCATTTAGCATTATTAGATGGTTAGAGATTTTATAAATTCCCTATCTACTCCTCCAGAGTAAGTACAACCAGTGGGAGAATGGGGCTTACTCACAAATATAAAATTATATTATCTGATTAAGTAATAGAATAAAAAAATGACAACTAACCTGATTCTCTTAAGTGTCTCTGTGGACACGTGCTTGGAGAACACATGTGTTTATTATCCCTTATTTTATCTTACCCCACCTGCCTTCTCTCTCTGCCTAATTCCTATCTGTTTTTTGTATCTCAGCAGGGCTATCACTTCAGACAATTTGCACTTAGGCTGTGTAAATGAAAACTTCATTCTCAGTGTCAAGTACAGTGGTGTCTAACACATGATAGGAGATCAGTAAATGTTGTTGAATTAATGAATGACCGAATGAACAAAGGAATATTGGAAAGATTTGATGTAGGATCTTATTCAGGGGAAAGATCAGGAAAACAGGAGGGAATCAATCCCAAAACTATTTTATGTTTTTTGACATTTAAGCTGGTCAAAAGAGGCAGCACACCTAGCACTCAGAAATTGGTTTCTAAATACCATTCTCCAATAAAATGAAGGAGGAATCCTTGGAGAAATGACTGATTCTAGGACTGGGACAGGGCAAATACGGATGAGTCTGGAGCATCATGTAGTGTCAGAGAGTAAGGAAGTACTCTTGTGGCCATAAGTGTGGGCTGAACTAAGTGACTCTCATATAACAGAAAGAGTATGGAAAGGGAAAGAAGAAACTTCACAAATAATACCTTAACCAAGCACTTACGATTAATATCACAAGGAATACATATTTTGTTATCTTGGCCTCTCTGACACGATCAATGAAAAGGGTACCACTTCAAGGATATTCTTCCTCCAAGATCCCTAACCTCTATCTAATTGTGAGAGAACAGCTAACTTAGATTGGGGGGCAGTGTAAGAAATACCTGGCCAGTGTATTTGAAAGTATCCAGGTCATGAGAACAAGGAAATACAGAGAAGCTGTTAAAAAATCAGAAGAGACCAAGGAGAACTAATAACAAAATGCAGTGTGGTGTCCTGAACCAGGAAAGATATTAGTGGAGAAAACTGGTAAAATCTGAATAATTTTATACTTTAATTTTATTGCAATAATGTTAAATTTCTTAATTTTGACAAATGGACTGTGGTTATAAAATTGATAACGCCAGGAGAAAACAGGATAGGGTATATGGGAACTATTTGTACAACTTTGCAAATTTTCTGTATATCTAAATTTATTTCAAAATTTAGTTAAAAAAAAAAAGATTCCAACAAATCTTGACTGCAGTGTCCATTTAGGAGTATGGGCAGTGGGGAGGAAGGAGGCTGGTCTGATTTGAAGTCTGTGAAATCTTTCTCCTCCAGCAGTGCATATATAATGCTACCCTTATCTGCATAGTGTTTTAAATTGTATAGAAGGATTTCACACCCTTAGACTCACTTGTCCCTCTCCATCTAGAGAAAGGATAGTCCAGGAAGATGCTTAAGTTCATAGGGGACTAAAGTCAGCTTCTCGTCAAGACCTTACATTAAAATGAGTAATCTCACATTTAATGCTTGGGATTTGGCATCTGTAGAGACCAAAGTGTGGACTCTGAAATAAACTGATCTGGAAGAAGACTGTGACATCATTAATTAATACACACTAAGGAAAGAATCTGACAAGGGTGGCAGATGGATACGAAAACATTATGAATGTGTGCAGCATGTTTGCACCAGAGGGATATATATATACACACACACATATATACATATACATATATATATATATATATATATATATATATATATACACATATATATATATATATATATATATATATATATATGCCTAAGCTGTGTCTCATAAAGCTGGTCAGTGGGATGTTCCTTTGGTAGAGATGATGCTTCAAGCTATTATAGTTCCTTTGCTGGATCTGTTCTGTCTCAACAAGTAATTAAGGCACAAAGAAAGGAAAATGATTACCCATATAGTCAGTCCTGTGGTAGATAATTTAAAACCGTTATGTTTTTGAATTCTCTCAAAACATTATGAAGTAGACATTATTGCCCCCAGTTACAGATCTGTACAGAAATTAAGAAACAAGCCTGGTTACATAGTAAGTAGCAGAGCTGGGATTCAAATCCAGGTGTGGCTCATGCTCTGGCCCATTTCATTCCAGCCCCACTTGGTAAGTACACAGGGAGATGCCTCTCAGCCCCACTGTGCTCTTTAGCCATCCAACCTGATGATAGGATGTTGGGAACTCCTGGCAAAAACTGGATGACCGCTCTGGGATTGCATTATGGAGCACTCATTGTTTAAAGGCAGAAACCCCATTTACTTTTTGAAGACAACAAGCTGTGTATTGAATGGACAAGCACTGTTGAGTGGCCTCCCCAATATCCATTTCCCCTTCTCCTGTTAATTCCCCTGATATTCAACATTAATGCCAACCCTACCCAGCCCAAGCCCTCTTGGCTAAAGCTGACCCCACCCCTGGCCTTGAAGGCAGGACATGTGATTCAAATTAATGTGACCCTGCTGTCTGGCCCCAGAGTTTGGTGGAGGCAAAATATGGGTCAAAGAGCATGAGGATTCATTTGCTGGGAGCCTTTAGGAAATATGCCTCTTAGCTCTTCTGAGAGGATTTTAGAGAAATTCTTTCCTTTCTTCTGTGACAGGAAAGAAGAAACATGTAGCACAGGGTATGGATGTGGAAGCATCGCAGCAGATCACTTTGCCATAGTGAAGGGGAGTCAGCCCTTGGGGAAAGTTGTGTGTGGATCAGACAAGTTGGAATAAACCAAACATTGTTGTTCCCACATTCCTAATGAGCTAATCAATCTCTTTTATGACTTAATCCAGTTTGTGTTATTTTTTCCCTCATTTTTAAATCTTATTTACAACCGAAATCATCTTCACTGACAACTTCCAAATTAAATTTTATGTTCGTTAGCCAGTAAGTAGGGTAACCATATAATTTCCTATAAAACCATAACTTTTTTCAGAGACTATGAGCTATTAATAATTATAGAGGTGCAACAGGTGTGAACTGGGACCATCATGGACAAACTGAGATGTGTGGTCCCTCTACCCCTGAGGTATATGCTGCTTGCAGTTCTGTCTGGGAATAAGCCGTGAGACTTTTTGCAGTTGATTCTATATCTCTGGGTACCAGTTTTTCAATATGTGAAATGAAATGCGACATTCCATGAGCGTACGTGGTTTGTCTCTAGTCTGTAATATTCTGAGCTCAGTGCTGGAGTGGGATTCTCAAGGATGGAATGTTCCTTAGGGCAGAGATAGTAATACTAATAACAATAATAGTAGCCAGTATTACTTAGCTATTGATGCAGAAATGCTGCATGTCTAACAGCCACAAAAATCTCAGTGGTTTACATTAACATTTATCGTTCTTGCTGATGACCCTGCAGGTTTGGTTGATCTCAGCTGTGCTTGCTTGGCCAGGCTGAACTGCAGACTTTGCCTTGGGCTCAGAATGCTCCATCTGTGTGCATTCTTGTACACAAGCAGAAAGAGCAATGAACACTTGGCACATGCTCTTTTAACCGTACAGGATGGACGTTCCAAGATGCTAAGATAAACCAAGAACATTTAACACCTTAGGTCTGACATCTGTTACTCACATTCTTTTGGCTACAGTGAGTCGTATTGCTGACCAAGCTCAGTAATACTGGAGCAAGGCCATACACTTTACTCCAAGAAGGAGACGCTGAAAAATCACATAGTGAAGGACTTAATTATATAAATCCATGAATAGGGTAGAAATGAAGATTTGGTTACAATAATCCAACCTAAAATCCACCATGCATTGGACACTGAGTGACCAGGCACTTAAAATACATTGTATCATTAATCTTCACAACACTTTCATGGGACACATGTTAATATTTGCTTGTTGGAGGAGTGTTTCCCTAGTGTGTGCCTGTTGGGCTAAACACAGTGGTTCCTTTGTAAGAGTTCTGATATTTAGTTACCTGGAAAGCAGGCAAAGCAGCTGGAGGACTCTGTTAGGCATGAAGAGGTAGCTGGAGTTATTTCTTAAACTCATGTAAGCAAGATGTACATTTGATCCCAGAGCAGCCAGTGAACAGGAGAGCCTTGGTTTAGGTTAGAAGAGAACTTCCAGTATGGACGCTCCCTCTCCTTCTCCAATTCCCTGACCTCATCAACCGTGGGCCTCACCTTTCAGTATTACTTCCTATATGTCAGTATTAAACCTTGTCCCTTCCTGTCCCCCTAGCACAGGCACAAACACTATGGCAGCTACACAGGCTTAGCACACTGAATGTTTCCACACTGGATTTTGCTATTCTACCATTTTCATAAAACTATTACATGAATATTCAGGAACCACCAATGAACAAAATTAAAACTGTAAAAGACTGTAATATACAAAAATCGTAAGATACTACATTTGATGTCTAAGTGTTCTAATGACAGGATTACGAGCAACAAGGAAAAGTTGAATGGGGGGAAAACTGGGACAAGAGTGACTTCCAGTCAATGTTCAGTTCCCTCCACTTCTTACAGATTCCTAAGACCATTTTGATGTCATAAACTTAGAGCCCTAAACTGAGTCTTTTGCCAAGCAAGTATCTTTTAAAGGAATGAATAAAACCTTTTTCTTCCTATTTAACAAATACTGCCCTCCAACAATTATAAATGTCAAGACACATAATTCTATTTCATTTAATTATTGCTGAATATTTACTATAAGCCAGTCAAGAAGCTAAATGCAAGTGACAACCTTGGGTCAGGGTTATACACAGTCCAGTGTAGAAATAGCACATATATACAGATATAACCTTAATGAGGTGTTGACAGTGCTTTATTTAACTTATGAACAAATTTTATGAAACATGGAAGAGAGAGGAATTAATTCTTATAGAGGCAGGAGCAGAAAGAGTAGGGGTGCCATTCAATCTCAGCCTTGAAAACTAAGAACAGTAAAAAGGACAATTTGGGACGAGTTTCAGAATTTAAAATATCACAGAGAAATAAAAACACAAACCATCTCCCTCAGAGCCCCCATGCCCTGCTTAGCTGCCTCAGGTACTGTCCTGGGATAACGAGGTTTACAAGTTAAAACGTCTCTCCCCAAAAGGTATGTTGAAGTTTTAACCCCTACCATCTCAGAATGACTATATTTGGAAATACGGTCTTAGCGGAAGTAATCGGGTTTAACTGAAGTCATTAGTGTGGTGTCCTTATAGAAAGGGGGATTTGGGCACAGGCAGACATGCTCAGGGAACACGGTGGGAAGGGGCTCAGGGAGAACCCATGGGAGCAAGGAGGATTGATGAGTGACACATCTGTAACACAAGGAAGGAACAGCGAAGAAGCCGACAAACCAGAAGTTAGAGGCAAGGGAGGGTTCCCCTACGGCTTTCAGAGGGGGCATGGCACTGCTGACACACTGATTTTGGGGTCTAGTCCCCAGAACTGGGAGACGACAAGCTGCTGTTGTTTTAAGATGCCCAGTTTGTGGTACTTTCTTAGGGCAGCCCTAGGAAACGAACACAGGGAGTTAAGAAGTTGCTGTCAGTTAGGGTTCTGGACTGGCCACCCCTGTCTCAAACACACTGGCTTTCGTTTTATGCTTCTGCTCCGGGTTCTGTGTGAGAAGTGGGGTTCTTTCATAGGGTAGACACGAAAACCACAGTTCTACAGCTTGGGAGTGTGTCAGTTGGACATTTTCCGTTGCGAATCCCCAAAGCCTCAGTCACATGCCTTGAGTAACCGAGAGGATTTAGGACCTGTATGATTCTAAAAGTCTGGAGGGGGTGTGAGGTTCGGTGCAGTTTGACAGAGACGTTGATCAAGGTTCTCGACTCTGCTTCTGTGCAGTGTCCTGTGAAGTTTTCACGTAAGGGTTTCCTCCTTGGGCTGGCTCCTCCTTTTAAGGTTGCAAAACGGTGCCATAGTTTGGCTCTACTCCACAGCATGGTAGGCAGAGGAGGGAGAACAGCTCTGCCCAGGTGTCCCGGGCATGGTTTTGAGGTTCTCACTGATTCCTTGAGCCTGCACTGATGACTTAGGCCTGTGTTCTGGCCAACTGTGACGGGAGGGAAGGATTTGCCCTGATTGTCTTAGCCCACTGTTTCCATGAACCTTGCTACCTAACAAAGCACCCCAAAATGTAGTGGCTCAAAACCAGAACAGCATATGCGTTTGTGATTCTGTGGGCCAGGAACTTGGGCAGGACTGAGGTGGGATGGCTCACTATCTTCCACGTGGTGTTGGTTCACTATCTTCCATGTGGTGGGTCCAGTTACACAGTTAGAGTCACTTGGCAAGTCAGCTCGGGGTTGGCTGGCCTGGAGGGTGTCTGTCACAGATGTGCTGCTTGTCTGGGCCACCTGGGTTCTCCTGTCTTGGGTGTGTTTCCCCAGAAAGCCAGCTTGGCTTACTCATTCTCTCTTCCTCTCTCTCTCTCTCTCTCTCTCTCTCTCTCTCTCACACACACACACACACACACACACACACACACACACACACACAGCATTCCATGAGGGTGAGAACAGAAACTGTAAGGACTCTTGACTTGGAAACTTGAGACCTGTGTGATGTAATTTCTGTCACATTATATTGAACAAAGCAAGTCCTCACCTTGTGATGGAACATCTGTAAGAATTTGTGATGTTTAAAATCTATCACACCACCCTTCCAGCTGGAGGACGGGGACCCAAGTCACCCAACCATATAGCCCCTGAACAGAGTGGACATTAGGGAGAATACTGGCTAGCAGCTGGAGAGGAGTCCAAAAGGTAGATGGAAATGAGGTTGTGGGGAGCTTATGTATGCCTTGCTAGGGAGACTTTATTTTCAAGGCCTGTGGTTCTCATTCTTTCTTCTGTGACAAAATAATGAATGATTCTGATGCATTCCAGTTAGTAAACATGAGTCACCATGGTTGGTTTTCTCAACCTGCAGAGTGGGCATGAGTAATGTTTCCTACAGGGGCTGCACGAAACCTTCCTTCCTCTTGGGGAGTGGGCCTGCCTTGGTTGTAACTCACAGTTCCAGGCAATGGGGAGCCACTGATGTCTTGTTCCCAACTGAAGGGCAGATTTTCTGCTCTGAGATTCAGTCTTAAGGTGCTTTTTAAACAGCTCTGAGCTATACTCACACCCTCCTTCACTTCCCCCAGTGTGCACATATGCTACTCGTGAGGGATTTTCTTATATCTAAGAGCACACTATTCCCAGAAGTAACATTTCTTACTGCTGGCCTAGTCCGTGGAACCCAGTCCACTCCTCGGTGCTCACACACCATTCTCATTCATTGCCATGGAACTTTTTTTCTTTTTTCTTTCTTTCTTTTTTTTCTTTTCGGACCTTAACCAGAACAGCCCAGTCCACCCAGTGTTTGTACATCAACCAGGAGACTTGGTACCATCTAGTTCTCTTTCCTCTGAGAAGTCTTCTATAAGCGTCCTGCAACAATCATCGTACTGATCATCCTACTGATACAATCTCCAATGACTGGAAATAAGCATGAATATACTGACAAGGGAAGGGTAATGTATCTGTAGCATCTGAGCTGCAAATCAGTGAGTGTCCTCCTATGTGAATATATTTATCTCTGCTGCTAGGCTGTACACAAGTTGTAAAGGAAATATGGGATTTACCTTGTTTATGGTGAAAATAAATCTCCATTGAATAAGTGAATTAAGGATGGATAAATAAACAAGATAACCCTGTGCTCATCCCTCTAAATGGATTGGTTGAGTAACATGAAAAAGTTCCTTGTTGGATGACTCAAGAGTCCTGGATCCCAGGAAGGCACCAGTGAGAGTTGACATCAGGCACCTTAAACTTGGATCCTCCCATACACTGGGGGAAGATATCTGAGCCCAGAGGAAGCGTTTGAAAGAGTTGAGAACTTTTCTCTTAAACTGAGTAGGAATAGCATTATGAGGAATATTTGGGGGACTAGGACAGAGCCAGGGAGAAGATCAGGGAGAGGGGATGGAAGAACTGAACAGGGAAGAGGGAAGCCCTCCATTGGTTCCCCTTGGGCCTCTCCAAATTGAATCCTGATGCAGACTATGAGTCTGGAGTTCTCTCTTGTCCAGCAAGGGAGCGGATGCAGAATTGAATACGAGAGAAGTTAATGTCCAGGAGGAGACAAGAGCCCTGAACAGGAGTTTCATCTCCATGTTTATTGAGTACACAAGATATTACTCACGTGGTGAGCATGTAGAAAATAAGATCTTACACACGTGAATGTGAAGAAAACAATCACACAGTAATTATTAACTTGTGTGTGTAAGAAGCAAAAGATCTGGGGGGCAAGTGGAGTTTGTGATCAAAGTATAATTGTACATTGGCATCAAATGGAAAGTAATTTCCTGCAGGTGATATAACAAGTTACTCGTGATCCCATTACAAAATCTCGCTAACTAACCTTGAGTGCTTTTGCCCCATGGTGGTGACTTTCTGCCCTAAGCTTTTTTCTAACCCATTTATGTAAGTAGTACCTATTTCCCCACGAAATCCCATCCTGGTGCCTGCAACATTTTGTGCAGGGTTCTTGGCTGTGCTTCCCTGACCAGGAGTAGGTAGTTTACAAGGAAGACTTGAAGCCTTAAGTGTCTGTCCCTTAATTCTGTGGCTCCTGCAACCACTGTTCCATATGAGCAGCTCACTTCTTCTCCTGCATGCCATTGGAGACACCCCTTGCTCACCTCCCTTTGGCTAAAGGACCTGGGCTTTGGAAGAAACAGAGGCTATTTAAGTGAATTATTTAATTAGAACCAGGAGCAAGGGGCACTGTGCCATTGTCTGGCAGTCTAATCCCAGGACAGCTCCAGATGACTGGGATTATTTAATCTGCAGAATCCATTAACCTTTCAATGTGGGGATTGGAGGGCAACAGTAAATATTACAGAAAGTGATTAAGGGGTGTGGCCTAACTACAGTTTCAAGAGCAGCCCTTGGGCAGGGAGGACGCATCTGGGAGACAAGTGATAGAAGATGAGGAAGGAGGTACAGTGCAAGGTAGATCTGGGTGGCCCTCATACCTGCCCATCATGGACTTCTCACTTTCAATGCCCATTGGAATCTTCTGGGAATTTATGAAATGCTCATATCTGGGTTTAACCACGTCCTCCAGGTTCTGATTAAATTGGTCTAGCTTGTGGCCTGGACATCAGAGTTAGGATGCTCCAGATGAGGAGGCTGAAGGGAATGGAGAGATTTTATCATTTCATAGTGGAGAGCGGGAGGGACCCCTACAGAGCACAGCTTCTCAGGTGAAGCACAGCTCAAGAGGGAAAGATACCTACATGGACTAGTGACAAAGAAAGGGCCATACATTTTATCTCTTGAGTTCCCAGGACAATTAATAGTCCCATTTACCACTCTTATTTCCCTTACCAGTCATATGGCCTTGGTCAAGTGTTTTTTCCTCACCTGTAAGATGGGTATCATCGCCTAATCTATGTATTTCCTATTATTGCCATAAAAATCAGGGTTGATGAGGATGCTGTGCAAACAGTCTAGGATGGGAGAAAAGAAACAGCAGAGCTGCGTCTCCACTCCATGGCTTCCATTGAGCTTAGAATGAACTTCAAACTCTACTCAGACCCACAGACCCCACATGGTGGGGCTCTTGCCTACACCTCCAGGTTCAACACTTGCCATTCCCATCTGTGTTCACATGTTCTAGACACGCCGGCTTGTCTCTGCTCTGGAATACCGAGTTCTTCCTTCTTTCTGCAATTTCTGTCTCCTCCACCTGGATTGCAAGAGCCCTACATATTCCAGTGTAACCTCATCTTTTCTTGTGGTTTTTATTATCGCAATGCACTCAACTAGCAGCAGGGTAGGCAGTGACTGCTCAGTATGGAATTAGAAGTATGGATTGTGACTGAAAAGGAAGGAGTTTATAGAAAAGATGCTGAGTGGGGAATGTGGAGGTGAAAACTTGATTTTTGTGTTGGAGGAGAGACTTGAGTATTTTTACTTCAGAGGGAGGAGCCAGCAGGAGGGAAACTTGTCATGTGGGGAAAGTCTGGTAATCAAGGGATCAAATTCCCCCAGCACTTTCTCCATGCAAAATCCCTTTGAAGAGATAAAACATGTGATTGATTCTTAAGGAATCTGGTTCTCACTTAGCTTCCTTTTTTCCCTATCACTTTATGGATTTCTATACTGTATCACAAATACTTCCTTATGCATCTGTGTGTGAACGGTGAGCTCAGTGAGCAGAGGGGGATAGATCTTCCTCATTATTGGATCCTAGTGCTGAATACAAAAAATGGTAAGTGACATGGGTGCCCTGGAGCAGCAGGAATCCACTCAATGAATGGAAGAAGGAACAATGGAAAAGAGGGAACAAGGCGGGAACATGGAGTGTGTTGATGCTGAAAGAAACTTCATGAGAGCTTCATGATTGGGAGGGAAGGAGCAGGAGCAAACACTATTTTTCTCTGCTCCCTCATAGTCCTTGTCTACATTCTAGCATATTTTACAGAGCTATAATCAAACATCTGCATAATTGGACATTTAGTTTTACCAAACAGTATTTTTAAAAAAAAAAATTTTTAACATTTATTCATTTTTGAGACAGAGAGAGAGACAGAGCATGAACGGGGGAAGGTCAGAGAGAGAGGGAGACACAGAATCTGAAACAGGCTCCAGGCTCTGAACTGTCAGCACAGAGCCTGACGCAGGACTCCAGCTCACAGACCGCGAGATCATGACCTGAGCCGAAGTCGGACGCCCAACCAACTGAGCCACCCAGGCGACCCGCCAAACAGTATTTTGAACAACACCTTACACTGGCTCATATTCTTCATAATTATTGTGAGAACTGCACAATATTTTATCCAGTTAATGTACCGCAATTTACGTCACTGTCTTCACTGTCCCTGTTGTGGGACACCCAGGTTGTTTTCAATTTCTGCTATTACAGAGAATGCTACAGGGAGGAGCAGCATACAGAGGGATTGCCCTTCTCCTGAATTAGCTCCTCATCTAAATTACAGTGAGTGAAATTACTGGGTCAAAGGGCAGGAACCTTCTATGGTTTCAGTACCTACTACTGTGTTCCTGTTTTTTGTCCACAGTCATAAAGTCTCATCCATTTCACTGTAAACAATGGTGCTAGTGTTATTATTATACCTTTCTTGACAAGTTAAGGATATAAAAACATACCTCATTATTTAATTTGAATTTGGTTACAAGATGAACATTTACCCCTATTTGCTTTCTATCTATATTTTGCATTATGTCATTTGCTATCAAGGGAGCATTTATTGATACTTCCACATTAGAATAAACTTTTTATATATTAAACATAATGATCCATTTCTATAACATTTGAATGAAATGCTTTTCGTGCTGATTACTTTTTCACTGTGATTAGTTGGTTCTTGTACAGAAATTATCTTTTGATCCTTTTCTTTCAAAGATTCATAAATTAAAAAATTTTTAATGTTTATTTATTATTGACAGACAGAGAGAGACAGAGTATGAGCAGGGGAGGGGCAGAGAGGGAGAGACACAGAATCCAAAACGGGCTCCAGACTCTGAGCTGTCAGCACAGAGCCCAACGTGGGGCTCAGACTTGTGAACCACAAGATCATGACCTGAGCCAAAGTCGGAGGCTTAACCGATTGAGCCACCTAGGGGCCCCTATGATTTATAAGTTTAAATGCTGCCATCACCACCACCACCACCAACAACAACAACAGCAACAACAAAAAGCTTATATGGGGCACCTGAGTGGCTCAGTTGGTTGAGCATCCAACTCTTGTGTTTTTTTTCATGTTTAAAAAAATTTTTTTAAACATTTTATGTATGTATGTATGTATGTATGTATGTATGTACATATTCATTCATTCATCTATTTATTTACATCCAAGTTAGATATAGTGCAATAATGATTTCAGGAGTAGATTCCAGTGATTCATCCCCTATGTATAATACCCAGTGCTCATCCCAACAAGTGTCCTCCTTAATGCCCATCACCCATTTAGCCCACTCCCCACTCCCACAAGCCCTCCTGCAACCCTCAGTTCTCTGTATTTAAGTCTCTTATGTTTTGTCCCCCTCCTTGTTTTTATATTATTTTTGCTTCCCTTTCCTTATAGTCATCTGTTTTGTATCTTAAAATCCTCATATGAGTGAACTCATATGGCATTTGCCTTTCTCTGGCTGACTAATTTGACTTAACATAAAACCCTCCAGTTCCGGGGCGCCTGGGTGGCTCAGTCGGTTGGGCGGCCGACTTCGGCTCAGGTCACGACCTCGCGGTCCGTGAGTTTGAGCCCCGCGTCGGGCTCTGTGCTGACAGCTCAGAGCCTGGAGCCTGTTTCAGATTCTGTGTCTCCCTCTCTCTGACCCTCCCCCGTTCATGCTCTGTCTCTCTCTGTCTCAAAAATAAATAAACGTTAAAAAAAAAAATTAAAAAAAAAAAAACCCTCCAGTTCCATCCACGTAGTTACAAATGGCAAGATTTCATTGTTTTTGATTGCCGAATAATACTCCATTGTGTGTGTATACACACACACACACACACACACACACATCTTCTTTATCCATTCATCCATCGATGGGCATTTGGGCTCTTTCCATACTTTGGCTGTTGTCAATAGCTGAGTGTCCAACTCTTGATCTTAGCTCAGGTCATGATCTCACGGTTCATGGCTTCAAGCCCTGCATTGGGCTCTGAGCTGGCAGAGTGTAACCTGCTTGAGATTCTATCTCTGCCTCTCCCCCGCCTCAAAATAAATAAACTTAAAAAAAAATTTTTTTTTAACGTGCAAAAACTCTCAATCCTATTTTGTGCAATTTTTGGACAGTTCTTCCACTAATTTATAATTTTTAAACATACATTTTGAATATAACTTAATGTTTGCCCAAACGGATAATCCAGTGGCTGTTTACAGTCAATATGTAAGAGTTAGGGAACAAACTTGCTAAAACGAGCAGACAGGCCCTTGTCTTGAAGCTGTGTTGTTTTTACTGACAATGCATATTATTAGGTATAATAATTATGGCTATAGGGTTATGGGTTAATAATTAGGTTATAACCATTATGATGGTGGTGAGCATGATACAGATCATGAATAGAGAAAGGTTTATGCTCTGTTGGCTAGGATTGCCTTGTGATTTTCATGTGCCTTAGGCATTTTTGCTTTTATTTTATAACTGTGTGTAATAAAGGCAAATAAACCCAGGCTGGATTCATTACTACATGTTCATTTTCATTCTTAAAGTTTTTTTTTTACTTATTTGAAAATGAAAACATTTTTGTGGGCCACTAAGCTATGCCTGCTGTGTCTAATGGATATCAACCCTGTCCCACAGTCACCTCTTAGCACAAATTAGCTCTCTTTAGCTAAATTATTGGGTCTACTCTGTGCCTTTGCATTCAGTTCCTCAAATACACATTTTTACCTTATCATAACCATAGTATTTTAAACAATCATTACTTTTAAATATGTTCTAACAGCTGTTAAAGCTGATCTGTACCCCAAAGCTCTTCTTTTTAGGTCTCTGGACCACTTATTTTCTAAGTAAACTTTAGAACTCCTCTGTTTATCCCAAGAGAAAAATCCTCCTGAAGTTGCATTGTATTTGTAAGTTATCTCAAAGAGATAGGACATTTGTATAAAGACACGACAATGTGATGTTCCATTCCAGATTTAGGATAGCATGACCATGCTACAAAGAGGGTTCATGAGCAGTGGTGACAGAGGCAGGAAATAGGGGAAGAAGAGCCTGCAGTCTTCCGGGGTGAGCTCTGAACTAGGGGTGCTCAGTGAGGCTGGGACACGAGCTCCCATGAGTTAACATACTCCTAGCCTTGTAGGTCAAGTGCTAGTTTATTCTTTGCATTAGGGGAAAGGGGGTGCCCTTGGGCAAAGATTGAAAACCATCATTTAGCCGAACGTACCTTCTCCTAGGCGGATATTCTGAAGTGGCTGTAGCTTGGTAGCCCTTACTACCAGTCTTACATATAAGTTTAACAAATTTTTTTCCCAAAAAAAATTTGGGGGAGAAATTCTTATCTTTATTATCAAGCCCAGCCTGCAGCTCCCCCCCACCCCAAGCCTACCCCACCCAAGGCAGACAGCTAGTAGGGGTCTGTATATGAGACAAGAAGAGGTACCAGTTCTACTCAAAATGTGTGCACTAACTGGACTGCGGACAGAGCCTAGACAATCTGGATGGAGGGTGGGTCCTGTGGGGTCATGCCCCCAGCTGCCGCTCCTGCCAGGACCACAGGAGCTTGTACCATCTGAGAGATGGGAGCCACGGGGACGCCCCCAGCGGCAAAACTGAACCAGGTGGCTCTGGGGCCAGCAGCTACAGTTTAGTGTTACCTTCCTTAATGCTGCTATTCAGCAGCTCAATGACTGGGGCTCTGCAGATGATGAGCAGTTTCGGTCCCAATGGGCCAGGGGAGGCTGCTCTGTCAGCCCTGGGGAGAGGGTTTCTACCTCCCAGATGTACTCCCCATCAGGCTGCTCGGCATCAGGATGTTTTGCAACCTCTGGATGGTCTGCAGCATTTCCAGAACCACTGCTGGCCTCACTGTCACCTGCTCCCCAGGGCAGCACACCAGCAACTAAAACACATATAACATAAAATTCACTATTTAAATCATTTTAAGTGTACAGTTTAGCGATATTAAGTACATTCATGTTGTTGCACAACCATCACTGCTATCCATCTCTAGAACTCTTTTCATCTTGCAAAACTGAAACTTTGTATCCATCAAACAGTAACTCCCTATGAACTCCTCTTCCCAGCCCCTCACCATTCTAACTTTTCTTTCTCGCTTTCTTTCCTTTCTTTTCTTTCCTTTGCTTTCTTTTCTTTTCCTTCCTTCCTTCCTTCCTTCCTTCCTTCCTTCCTTCCTTCCTCTCTTTCTTTTATGTTCTTTTCGTTCTGTTATTTCCCCTTTTCTCTCATGCCCCATGCTTTGAAAACTACCATTCTACTCTACTACTAAGAATTCAGCTTTTTTCTGCTCAAGATTCCATATATAAGTGAGACCATGCAATACTTGTCTTTCTGAGTCTTGATCATTTCACTCAGCTTTATAATGTCCAGATTCATCCATATTTTTGCAAATGGCAAGGTTTCCTTTTTCTTAAAGGCTAAGTAATATTTTATTGTATATATGACCACATTTTCTTTATTCATCCATTGAAAGACATTTAGGTTGTTTCCATATCTTGCCTATTGTGAATAATTTTGCAGTGAATGAACATGAGAGTGCAAATACCTCTTTAAGGTAGCAATTTTATGTCCTTGGATATATATTCTAAGTGGGATTGCTGGATCATATGGTTGTTCTCTTTTTAATTTTTCAAGGAATATCCATACTGCTTTTCATAATGGCTGTATCAGTTAACATTCAGCAGTATATAGGGGTTCCCTTTTTTCCACATCCTTACCAAAACTTCTCTTTTCACTTTTTTATATTAGCCATCCTAACAGGTGTGAGGCAATATCACTTTGTGGTTTTCATTTGGTTTCCTGCTGATTAGTGACTCTGAACATCTTTTCACACACCTTTTGGCCATTTGTCTTCTTTGGGAACATGTCTGTTCAATCCTGCCCATTTTTATTTTTCAAGTGTTTTTTTTTTAAGTTTATTTATTTATTTTGAGAGACAGAGAAAGAGAGCATGAGCAGGGGAGGGGCAGAGAGAGAGAGAGGGAGAGAGAGAGAATCCTAAGCAGTCTCTGGACTGCCAGTGGAGAGCCTGATGTGGGGCTCAAACCCACAAACCATGAGATCGTGACCTAAGCTGAAATCTAGAGTCAGACACTTAACTGACTAAACCACCTAGGCGCCCCACTTTGCCCATTTTTTAAATTGGGTTATTGGTTTTTTGCTACTGAGTTGTAAGAGTTCCTTATATGTTTTGGATATGAATCCCTCACTGAATGTATGATTTGCAAAAGTTTTCTCTCATTTTATAGATTGCTTATTCATTTTATTGACGTTCCCTTTACAGTGCAGAAACTTCAATTTGACATAGTCTCACTTGTGTTTTTGCTCTTGTTGACTATCCTTTTGGTGTCTGACCCACAAAATCACTGTCAAGACCAATGTCAAGGAGTTTTTCCCCATGTTTTCTTCTAGAAGTTTTACAGTTTTGGGTCTTAGGTTTAAGTCTAATCTTTTTTTGATTGGATTTTTGTATGTTGTGTAAGGTAGGGATCGAATTTCGTACCTTTGCATGTGGATATCCAGTTTTCACAACATCGGTTACTGAAGAGGCTGTCCCCTTTCCCCGCTATGTATTCTTGGTACCTCTGTCAAAAATCATTTGACTGTGGAAACTTTGTGTTGTGTGGAGCAGTGTTAGCCCCACAGTCAGCCTTTTACGGGTCTTCAAGCCTTGAGTCTGTCTTTTCCTCAAGATGAATGATAAGCCAGACTTGTCCAAAGTGGAGAAGCTTGACAGGTCAAAATGGAAGAAAATGAAACTAAAGAAAAAAATACTCTTTCCTCAAAGGAAACTATCTAGCAAGAGAAAGAGTTGTTGAAACATCATAAAATGGGGATCCTTGAAGAGCAAATTCAGCATTGCCTGAATGTTTGGTTTGGGGCTTGTTTTTTTTTGGTAAACCTATGTGTTTGTAGAGATTGTAGGCACCTTCTGATGTCTTCTTACTTACCCTTACTCCTTGGCTAAGAGGTCAGGAGTAGCCAGTGTTCCCTTATGTTTGTTTTTAAAATTTCCATTGGTGCATAAACTCCAGCTGGCAAATGCTATCAATAATCTCAGCATCGATGACTTTTGTGTGTGAAGTTCTTTCATCCCCTACGGGATAAGCCACTTTTAACCTTCTGCATTGGGTGCCTCCATTGTTCCATAAACTTCATGATGTGGCATGTGTTTATAGCTTCTCACAGTTTATTTTCATTTCTAATGTACCCACAAAATAATAAACATAATCCAAAAATTATTTGTGCATGATTTTATTTCTGGGTTCTCTATTCTGTTCCATTGATCTATGTGTCTATTTTTATATCAATACCATACTGTTTTGATTACTATAGCTTTGTAATATAGTTCAAAAGCAGGAAGTGTGATGTCTCCAGCTTTGTTCTTTTTCCTGAAGATTGCTTTAGCTCTTTGAGTCTAATTTTGTTCCATTAAATTTTAAGATTTTTTTTTCTAATTTTTGTTTCTATTTCTGTTAAAACTGCTATTGGAATTTGGACAAGTATTGAGTTGAATCTGTAGTTCATTTTAGCTGTATAGACATTTTTAAAAAAAAATTTACTCCACCATTATTTTTTTTAAGTTTATTTATTTATTTTCAGAGAGAAAAAGAGAGTACAAACAGGAGAAGGCCAGAGAGAGGGAGAGAGAGAGAATCCCAAGCATATTCTGCATTGATAGCTCAGAGCCCACTGTGGGGCTTGAACTCATGAACCATGAGATCATGACCTGAGCTGAAACCAAGAGTCAGACGCTTGAGCCACCCAGGTGCCCTGGCACCCTGGATCGATAGACAATTTTTTTTCTTTTTTTCTATTTTTGTTTTATTTAATTTACATCTAAGTTAGCATATAGTGCAACAATGATTTCAGTAGATTCCTTAATGCCCCTTACCCATTTAGCCCATCCCCCCTCCCTTAACCCCTCCAGCAACCCTCTGTTCTCTATATTTAAGAGTCTCTTATGTTTTGTCCCTCTCCTTGTTTTTATATTATCTTTGCTTTCCCTTATGTTCATCTGTTTTGTATCTTAAATTCCACAAATGAGTGAAGTCATATGATATTTGTCTTTCTCTGACTAATTTCACTTAGCATAATAACACACTCTAGTTCTATCCACATAGTTGCAAATGGCAAGATTTCATTCTTTTTGATTGCCAAGTAATACTCCATTGTATATATATGTACCACATCTTCTTTATCCATTCATCCATCGATGGACATTTGGGTTCTTTCCATACTTTGGTTATTGTTGATAGTGCTGCTATAAACATTGGGGTGCATGTGCCCCTTTGAAACAGCACAGCTGTATCCCTTAGATAAAGACCTAGCAGTGCAATGTCTGGGTTGTAGGGTAGTTCTATTTTTAATTTTTTGAGGAACTTCCATCCTGTTTTCCAGAGTGGCTGCAGCAGTTTGCATTCCCACCAACAGTGCAAAAGCGTTCCTCTTTCTCTGCATCCTCGCCAACATCTGTCATTGCCGGAGTTGTTAATGTTAGCCATTCTGACAAGTGTGACGTGGTATCTCAGTGTGGTTTTGATTTGTATTTCCCTGATGATGAGCGATGTGGAGCATTTCTTCATGTGTCAGTTGGCCATCTGGATGTCTTCTTTGGAGAAGTGTCTATTCATGTCTTTTTCCCATTTCTTCACTGGATTATTTGTTTTTTGGGTGTTGAGTTGGATAAGTTCTTTAGAGATTTTAGATACTAACCCTTTATCTGATATATAATTTGCAAATGCCTTCTCCCATTCTGTTGGTTGCCTTTTAGTTTTTCTGATTGTTTCCTTCACTGTGCAGAAGCTTTTTTTTTTTTTTTAATTTTTTTTTTTCAACGTTTATTTATTTTTGGGACAGAGAGAGACAGAGCATGAACGGGGGAGGGGCAGAGAGAGAGGGAGACACAGAATCGGAAACAGGCTCCAGGCTCCGAGCCATCAGCCCAGAGCCCGACGCGGGGCTCGAACTCGCGGACGGCGAGATCGTGACCTGGCTGAAGTCGGACGCTTAACCGACTGCGCCACCCAGGCGCCCCAGTGCAGAAGCTTTTTATGTTGATGAGGTCCCAATAGTTCATTTTTGCTAGACATTTTTAAAATATTAATTCTTTCAATCCATAAACATAGGATATCTGTTCATTTATTTGTGTCTTCCTCAATTCTTTTCATTAGTGTTTCACAGTTTTTAGTGTAGTTTTGTAGTTTAGTAGTTTCAATATCTTTTACCTATTTGGTTACATTTATTCCTAAGTATTTTATTCTTTTTGATGCTAGTGTACAGGGGATTTTTTTTTCTTAACATCTTTTTTGGGTAGTTTATTGTTAGAATATAGAAACACAATTGATTTTTGTGTATTGATTTTATATCCTGTATTTTTATTGAATTCATTTATCAGTTCTAACAGTTTTTTTGATGGAGTCTTTAGAGTTTTCTATATAAGATTATGTCATCTGCAAGCAAACAGTTTTACTTCTCACTTTCTGATTTGGATGCTTTTATTTCTTTTACTTGAAATGCTCTGGCTATGAATTTCAGCACTATTTTGATTAGAAGTGCTGAAAGTGGGCACCTTTGTCTTGTTCCTGATAATAGATGAAAAGCTTTCAGCTTTTTGCCATTGAGTATCATGTAAATGACAGAGTGGGCTTGTCATACATGGCCTTTTTTTTATGTTGAGGTTGATTCCTCCTAATTTGAGAGTTTTTATCATGAAAGGATGTTGAATTTTGTCAAAAATTTTTCTGCATCTATTGAGATGATCATATGATTTTTAAAAACTATATGAATAAAGATTTCTTTTCTTTTTTTTTTAATGTTTACTCATTTTTGAGAGAGACAGAGACAGAGTGCGAGCAGGGGAGGGGCAGAGAGAGAGGGAGACACAGACTCAAAAGCAGGCTCCAGGCTCTGAGCTGTCAGCACAGAGCCCATTGTGGGGCTTGAACTCATGAACTGTGAGATCGTGACCTGAGCCGAAGTTGGGCACTTAGCCAACTGAGCCACCCAGACACCCCTAAAGATTTCAATAAATACAATTACATAGACAATTATAAAATCTAGTTTTGTGGTAATAATGGTTTATAACTGAACTTTTTGTTTTCTACATGTTTTAGCAGGTCAATAAAACTTTTAAAAAGATTTTATTTTTAACTAATCTCTTCACCCAATGTGGGGTTCGAGCTCACAACCCTGAAATCAAGATCACATGCTTTACCAACTGAACCAGTCAGGCGCCCCTCAGATTAATAATTTTTATTTATTTGTTTATTTACATTTATTTATTTTTGATAGAGACAGAGCACAAGTCGGGGAGGGACAGAGAGAGAAGGAGACACAGAATCCGAAGCAGGCTCCAGGCTCCGAGCTGTCAGCACAGAGCCTGATGGATGCAGGGCTCGAACTCACAAACCGTGAGATCATGACCTGACCCAAAGTCAGACGCTTAACCGACTGAGCCACCCAGGTGTCCCTTTACTTATTTTTTTAAAAAAGACACATTTATTCAGCATCGTGATCAGATTATTACATTTAGCAATCAATAGCATGGGTGCAAAAAAAAAAACACTACATTAAAACCCTTTTTTGGAATGCTTTATACTTTCCGCAGAGCAGAAACTAAAATAACCTCTTATGCAATTAGTCACAAATACAGCCCTTGAATTTTTGTCCATACACATGAGTATTGTCTAAAACATGTCTTCTTTGTAGCAGCTAGGCCCCACCACCACTGTGCTTGACTGAGCTCAAAACTCTGTTGTAACCTGTAGCTTCCCTGTCACTTCTCTGGCTCTCCTCTCCTGCTCAGCTCTGTTTCCTGGAAGTAATTAAAACCTTCTGCCACTCCCATAGCCACTGCTGCTGCTGGAACCACCATAGCCACCTTGGTTTCATGGTTTGGCAGAGTATTGGCCTCCACCACCATACGGGCCAGGGCTTCTGCCTCCAAAACTTCCTCCTCGTAGGGGCCCAAAATGTCAAGATTGATTGTTGTAATGGCCAAAATCATTATAGCTTCCACCACCTCCAGAGTTGCTTCCATCATTACCAAATCCGTTACAGCCATCCCCATTGCACCTATCCACCAGCACCTCGACTACCACCAAGGCCACCTCGCCCACCGAAGTTTCCTCCACGGCCAGAGTTGTCATTCCCACCAAAACCACCTCTATGGCCACCACCAAAATTTCCAGAACCACTTCGACCTCTTTGGCTGGATGAAGCACCAGCCATCTGTTGCTAAATAAAGGTTTCCTTACTTCACAGTTGTGGCCGTTCACAGTATGGTATTTCTGAATGACAGTCTTGTCTACAGAGTCATGGTTGCCAAATGTTACAAAAGCAAAGCCTCTCTTTTTGCCACTGCCTCGGTCGGTCATGATTTCAATCACTTCAATTTTCCCATGCTGTTCAAAATAATCTTTTAGGTGATGTTTTTCAGTGTCTTCTTTAATGCTACTAACAAAAATCTTTTTCACAGTTAAGTGGGCACCAGGTCTTTGAGAATCTTCTCTCGAGACAGCCCTCTTTGGTTCTACAACTCTTCCATCCACCTTGTGTGGCCTTGCATTCGTGGCTGCGTCCACCTCTTCCACAGTGGCATGCACACGTGACAAACCCAAAGCCTCTGGAGCACTTGGTGTTGGGATCTCTCATTACCACACAGTCTGTAAGCATTCCCCACTGCTCAGAATGGCTCCTCAGAGTCTCATTGGTTGTTTCAAAGCTCAAACCTCCGATGAAAAGCTTCTGCAGCTGTTCAGGCTCTTTGGGAGACTCAGACTTAGACATGATGGCGGTAAGAGGGGAGACTTTCACGATGCTTACTCAGCGGCGTCCACGGGCAGAAAGACCAGATTAACAATTAAAAAATTTTATTTTTCTAAAAGCCAGTATTATTATAACAGTGTTTATCTCCACATTTGGCTTTTTTTTTAATAATTAAACAAACTAATACATTTAAAAG
This sequence comes from Prionailurus viverrinus, assembly GCF_022837055.1. Lineage (NCBI taxonomy): Eukaryota > Metazoa > Chordata > Mammalia > Carnivora > Felidae > Prionailurus > Prionailurus viverrinus. Next base: position 71,348,709 of record NC_062570.1, on the reverse strand, counting down.
AATTGTTCCTGTATGCTTTTGGACGCACACATATCAGGATGCAATGTTGTGACATCAACAACCAAACTTTGCTGTTAAAGAAGAGGTTAAACTGGTATAAATTCAAATTAGATTATAACCTTCAGATGTTAAATGTAACCTGCATGGTAACCCCAAAGAAAACTACTGTAGATTGATTATACACAAAAGGAAATGTGAAATTACATATTTCATTTAAAATTTAATCACAAAAGAAGACAGTAATTCAGAAAATGAGCAACAGAAGAGTTATAAGGCATTTAGAAAACAACAAAATTATACAAGTAAGTTTTTCTCTTATCAGTAACTATTTTAAATAGAAGTGGATTGAACTTTCCAACAAAAGGAGATTAGCTGAGTGGATAAAAACACATGATCCAACTATATGCTATCTACAAAAGATTCATTTTAGATCCCAAAACACAAATAGATTGTAAGTGAATATATGGAAAAATACTGCAGAAATAGTAACCAAAAGAGCAGGGATGTCTAAACTGATATCAGACAAATTATACATTATTTTTTAAATGCTTATTTATTTTTGAGAGAGTGCACATGCATGTGAGCAGGGGTGGGGGAAGGGCAGAGAGGGAGACAGGATCTGAAGTAGGCTCTGTGCTGTCAGCGCAGAGCGTGATGTAGGGCTCAAACTCATGAACCCTGAGATCCTGACCTCATGACTTGAGCCAAAGTCAGATGCTTCACTGACTGAGCCACCCAGGTGCTCCAAACCAAGTATACTTTATAAAGTTTCCAAAGAGACAAAGAAGAATATTACATGTTAATAAAATGCTCAGTACAGCAAATATATATAACAGTTGTAAATGTTTACATGTCTAATGACAGATCATCAAAATATGTGAAGTAAAAACTGACAGAATTCAAGGGAGCGATAGTTCTGCAATAATAGTCCAAGACTTTACTGTACCACCACTCTCAGTGTAGATGCAACAACCAGACAGAAGATAAGTAAGCAAATAGAGGGCTTACTAGAATAAACTAAGGTAGATCTGACAGACATCCATAGAACACTCTACCCAAGAACAGCATACGTATTCTTCCCAAGTGCACTTAGAACATTTTCAGGGTAGACCATATGTTAGGCCTCCAGTTAAGTCTCAGTAGCTTTAAGAAGACAGATACCGTGCAAAGTGTCTTCTCCAGTCACATCAGAATGAAGTTAAAAATCAATAACAAAAGAAAAACTGGAAAATTCACAAATTTGCTGAAATTAACATATCCTTAACCAACAAATGGGTCAAAATAGAAATCACAAGGGAAATTAGAAAATACTTAGAGACGAATGAAAACACAACAAACTAAAATTTGGAACAGTGAGAACAGTGCTAAGGAACAAAGCTATAAATGCTTACATTAAAAAATGAGAGTGACATTAGCATCACGGTGGCATAAGACATTAGTCTTTTCTCTCTCCCTTTTTAAACAACAAATTAGACATTCATCCACAAGCAAAATATCTCAGTAAGAAGTGTTGGACCCAGTTTAATATGCCAAGAGACCTGGATAACTCTTGCCCACCAGTACATCTAAAAACAGGCAGACAGATTTTGGATCTCAGTAAAGATTTTAGAGTCAGCAAAACTGCTGCACCCCCTCTCACTGGCCAAGAAAAAAAGCCTGGAGAATGCTGACCTGGAAAGATATCCTTGGGTGAGAGAGAACTTATAGAGGTTCAGCCTGCCTGAAGGGAGATTCTAGAACACCACTAGAGCAGGAAAGATATGAGTTTGGTCATAGTGGAGAAGGAAAAACTCTGCCAGAGCCACCCTTCCAACCAAAAGAGACACTGCACAAGGCCACACTGTTCATCCATGGTGACCTCTCCTGTGTAGGAGGTAGAAATTGGTGAGTTCCTGGCTACCTTACTTGTGTGGTGGTGACTAGAGAAATCTGTTTGTATCCAACAACATGCAGCCCACTGAGGTGAGACCTCATGACTAAGGGGAGGCAAGACAGAGTAAGAAGCAGATAAGAACATCAAAGTAATTCAGTTCCTGGTGACTACTTCAGGACTTCAGCATGAACTCTGCTGATAAGGCTCTGGAAGTACAACCACATTAAGATCTCCCCACTGGGTCCACAGGCACTTGTATGCCAACAGTGCTAACGCACACCTCCCAACATGCACACGCATGTGCACACACACACTCTGTGACAATATCCTTGTGTGCTCCCAAGTGCAATGGTAATAGAGGTCCTGTAATCAGAGTACTCTCAGGAAAATGGAACAGGGCTATGGACAAGGGAGAAACCACCACTTTTTGGAAAACCAAAGAGAGGCATCCAGCAGCAAGCCTGGTGACTTCTAAGAACAAGAAAAGATGTAAAAGCTTAAGAATTCTGCCACAAGAGGAAGAAAAAAGAGTGGGCAGGTCTACTCACTCAAAAGCTGAGGAAAACCCACATATAGCAGCACCAATCAACAGTACCCCATATGAAGGCAACCAATAAAGATTTAAAGAAATGTCTACTACTTCAAGTAGCAATGTAAAAATATAAGGGACATGAAAAATCAAGGAAATATATCATCTCCAAAAGATATCAATAATCCTCAAGTAAAAGGTGTATAGTATGATCTAATAGATAAAGAACTCAAAATAGCTACTTTAAAAAAAACTCAACAAGCTAATGGGGCGTGTGGGTGGCTCAGTCGGTTAAGTGTCCGACTTCGGCTCAGGTCATGATCTCATGGTTTCTGAGTTGAGCTCTGCATGGGGCTCTGCATGCAGAGCTCCACGATCCAAGCCTGGAGCCTGCTTCAGATTCTATATCTCCCTCTCTGTCCTTCTCCCACTGGCACTCTGTGTTTATCTCTCTCAAAAATAAACATTTAAAAAAATTAAATGCAACAAACTAAAAGAAGACTCAGACAATGCAATGAAACAGAAAAGAAAAGATAGAGAAAAGAAAAAGATCAATCTGAGTTCTTTTTTTCTTAAACGTTTATTTATTATTGAGAGACAGAGAGACACAGAGTGTGAGCAGGGGAGGGGGCAGAGAGAGGGGGAGACACAGAATCCAAAGCAGGCTCCAGGCTCTGAGCTGTCAGCACAGAGCCCGACATGGGACTTGAACTCACAAACTGTGAGATCGTGACCTGAGCCGAAGTCGGTCGCCTAACCAACTAAGCCACCCAGGCACCCCCTGAGTTCTTTATGAAAGAGAAATCATAAGAAGAACCAAACAAATTCTGGAGCTGAGGAATTCAATGAATGAGATGAAGAATGTGATACAATAAAATAGAATGAAGAAATAGAATAAAAGATGCAGCAGACAGCATCTGTATTAGAGTATACTAGATTAAAGAATAAATGACTTAAAGGACAGGAGTTTTGAAATGACACAGAAGAGAACAAAGAAAAAAAGAGCAGAGAAAGCCTCATGATCTAAGAGAATCCATCAAAAGGACAAATACCAAAACAATCAGGATTCCAGAAGGAGAAGAGGAGGAGAAGGGGCAGAAAGTTTATTTAAAGAAATAGCTGAGAACTTCCCAAACTTGGAGAAAGACTTGAATATCCAATTTCAGTGAAGCTAATAAATTACCATATTATCTAAATGCCAAAAGACCTTTCTCCAAAACACATTATAAGGAAACTGTTAAAAATCAAAGAGAAAGAAAGAATCCTAAACACACAGCCAGGGAAAAAAGTATAACCTCCAAAGAAACCCCCACTAGGCTATCAGTTGATTTCTCAGCAGAAACCCTTCAGGCCAAGAGAGAATGGAATGACATATTCAAAGTGTTGGAAAATAAAAACTGCAACTAGAATACTCTATTCAGTGAAGTTATTCTTCAGAGATGAAGAAGGAATGACTTTCCCAGATAAACAAAAGCTGAGGGAGAAATGCTGAAAGAAGTTCTCAAAGCTGACATGAAAAGACAATAATCAGCGACATGAAAACTTATGAAAGTACACAACACCCTGGTATAGGTGAAAAATATACAGGCCAGATTTAGAAACCTCTAAAATAGAATGGTTGGTCAGCCACTTAACTATAGAATAAAGGTTAAAAGAGTATTAAAAATAACTATAGTAACCACAATTTCTTAATGAATACACAACATAGAAAGTAAGTGTGACATAAAAAGAGGGGGGGTAAAAGGTGGAGCCTTTGTAGGAGATTGAAGATAAGTTGCTATCAGCATAAAATGGAACATTTTATCTGTAAAATGGTTTATGTAAACCTCATGGTAACCACAAAGCAGAAATCTAAGGTAGATTTACAAAAGAAAAACAGGAGAAGCAAAACATACCATCCTAGAATATCGACAGTTTACAGAGGTAGGCAGAAATAGAAAAAGAGCACTGCCAATACAAAACAAACAAAACAGTCAATAAGGCAAACATGGCATTACTAAGTCCTTACATATCAATAATTACCTAAATATAAATGGATTCAATTCACCACTCAAAAGGCACAGAGTGGCTAGATGGATTGAAAAAAAAGAAAAAAACAAAACAAGATCCAACTATATACTACCTGCAAGAGACTTACTTCAGTATTAAGGACACACATAATCTCAAAGTGAAGGTATGGAAAAATATATTCCATGCAGTGGTAACCAAAATAAAGCAAAGGTAGCTATACTTATATCAGAGAGTATAAACTTTTAAGCCAAAAACAATAATGAAACAAGATAAAAGGGTCAATTCATCAAGAAGATACAACAATTAATTATACACACTAGTATATACACATATACACAGTTAATATATACACATCCAATATCAGAGCACCTAAACATATTAAGCAAATACAAACATCTGAAGGGAGAAATGGACAACAATACCATATGAGTGGAACTTTAATACTCCACTTTCAGCAGTGGGTATGTCACCCAGACAGAAAGTCAACAAGGTAACAATGGACTTGAACCATACATTAGACCAAATGAGATTTGTAGATTGTTCCTTCCAATAGCAGAAGAATATACATTCTTTTCAAATGCACACAGAATATTCTCAAGGAAAGATTATATGATAAGCGATAAAACAAGCCTCAGAAAATTTTAAATTTTAAAATATTAAAGTCATACCAAGTATCTTTCCTGACCACAATGGTAAGAAACTAGAAATCCACAACAGGGAAGCTGGAAAACCCACAAATATGTGGAAACTAAACAACACATTCTTGAACAACTAATGGGTTGAAGAAATCAAAGGGAAAATAAAAAATATTTCAAAACAAAAATGGAAATATAACATCCCCAATGGACCTATGGGATGATATGAAAGCACTTCTGGGATGGAGCTGTATAGCAATAAACACATATATTAAGAAATTAAATCTCAAATAGCAACCTAACTTTATACCTCAAGGAATTAGAAAAAAAGAAAGAAAGAAAAAATTAAGCCCAAATTTATCAGATGGAAAAAATAATAAAGAGTGGAAATAAATGAAATAGAAACCAGGAAAGTAATAGAAAATATCAACAAAACTACAACTGATTTTTCAAAACGATAAACAAAATTGATAAACCCTAGCAAACCTAAGAAAAAAAGAGAGAAGACAAATTAATCAAAAGTGGTTGATACTATCAAATTGATACTACCAAAATACATAGGATCAATACACAACTGCTATGAATAATTATATGCCAACAAATAGATAACCTAGATGAAATGGAGAAATTTCTAGAAACATACAACCTACAAGACTGAATCAAGAAGAAAAAAAATTGGGGGGCCTGGATGGTTCAGTCAGTTAAGGCTCTGACTTCAGCTCAGGTCATGATCTTGCAGTTTGTGGGTTCAAGCCCCTCATTGGGCTCTGTGCAGACAGCTCAGAGCCTGGAGCCTGCTTCAGATTCTGTGTCTCCCTCTGTCTATGACCCTCCCTTGCTCACACTCTGTCTCTGTCTCTGGAAAGTAAATAAACAAAAAAAAAAATTTTAAAGAAAAAAAATTGAATAGACTAATAATAAGTAATAAGATTGAACCAGTAATCATAAAGCTCCCAACGCAGAAAAACCCCAGGACCAGACTGCTTCAGTGGCAAATTCTACTAAACGTTTAATGAAGAATTAATGGCAGTCCTTCTCAAAGTCTCCCAAAAAATTGAAGAGGAGGGAACACACCCAAACTCATTTTGCAAAGCCAGCATTACCCTGAGACCAAAGCCTGCAAGGACACTACAAGAAAAGAAAGCTACAGACCAATATCCCTGATGAGTATACATGAAAAATCCTCAACAAAATGCTACCACACCAAATTTGAGAACACTTTGAAAGGATTATACTCCATTGACCAAGTGGGATTTATCCCTGGAGTGCAAGGATGTTTCAATATATGCAAATCAATAAATGTGATATACTACATTAATAGAAAGATAAAAGTCACATGATTATCTCAATAGATGCAAAAACAGCATTTGACAAAATACAACATGGTTTCATGATAAAAACCCTCAACAGACTGGGTATAGAAGGAACAAGACTCAACATAGTAAAGGCCATATATGACAAACCCACAGCTAATATTATACTCAGTGTTGTAAAAATTGAAAGCTTTTCCTCTAAGTTCAGGAAGAAGACAAGGCTACCTACTCTCACCACACTTATTCAATACAGTACTGGAATTCCTAGCTAGAGAAATAAGGAATAAAGAAATAAAAAGCATCCAAATCAGAAGCAAAATGGTTATTTGCAGATGATATGATCATATATATAGGAAATCCAAAAGACTCAAACAAAAAATTCTTGGAACTAATCAATAAATTTCAGTTACAGGATATAAAATCAATATACAGAAATCAGAAATCTATACACTAACAGTGAAACATCTGAAAAAAAGAAATGTAAAAAACTGTTCCATTCACAATAGCATGAAAACCAATAAAATATCTAGGAATAAATTCAACCAAGAAACTGAAAGATCTGAACCATGAAAGCTACAAGATTTTGTTGGATGACATTGATGAAGATACAAACAAATGTAAAGATATTCCATGTTCATGGATCAGAAGAATTAATACTGTTAAAATGTCCATACTACCCAAAGCAATCTATAGATTCAGTGCAATCCCTGTCAAAATTCCAATGGCATTTTTCACAGCAATAGAAAAAACAACCTTAAAATTTGTATGAAACCACAAAAGAAACCACAAATCCTGAGAAAGAAGAACAAAGCCAGATTATCACACTTCCTGGTTTCAAACGATATTGCAAAGCTATAGCAGTTAAAACAGTATGGTACTGGCGTAAAAAAAAAAAAAGACATTCTACCAATGGAACAGAACAGACAGTTCAGTATTAAACGCCCACATATACAACCAACTAATATTTGACAAGGATGCCAAAAAGGAATCCAAGGGGAAATGATGGTCTCTCTAACAAATGATGTTGGGAAAACCAGATAACCACATGCAAAAGAAAAAAGAAAGAAAATAAATTGAACATCTTTCTTACACCATTCACGAAAATTTACCTGAAATGGATTAAAAACTTAAATGTAATACCTGACATCATAAAACTCCTACCAGAAAACATAGGGGGAAAGATTCTCCACATGGGTCTTGATAATAATTTGGGTGGATATGACACCTAAAGCATAAGCAACAAAATAAAAAATAAACAAGTGGGACTACATGAAACTAAAAAGCTTCTATACAGCAAAAGAAACCATCAACAAAGTGAAAAGACAACCTACAGAATAGGAAAAAATATTTGCAAGCCATATAACTGATAAGGGGTTAATGTCCAAGATATATAAAGAAATTGTACAACTCAATGGCAAAAAGCCCAAATGATCCACTTTTAAAATGAGCAGAGGACCATTTTCCCAAAGAAGATATATGAATGGCTAACAGGCTAACACATGAAAAGATGTTCAATCTCACTAATCACAGAAATGCAAATCAAAACTACAATGAGATATCACTTTATACTTGTTAGAATGGATATGATCAAAAAGAGATAACAAGTGCTGACATGGATGTATAAAAAAGGGGATCTTTATGCACTGCTGGTAGGAATCTAAATCAGGGCAGCCCCTATGGAAAACAGTGTGTAGGATCCTCAAAAAACTAAAAATAAAACTACCATATGATCCAGCAGTTCTGCTCCTAGGTATTTATCCAAAGGAATTGAAAACGCTATGTCAGATTGATATCTGCACCCCATGTTCATGGCAGCATTATTTATAATAGCCACAATATAGAAACAACCTAAGTGTCTGCTGACAGATGAATGAATAAAGAAATTGTAAGGTATATATTCAATGAAATATTATTCAGTATAAAAAGACGGAAATTCTGCCATTTGCAACATGGATGGATCTTGAGGGCATTAGGCTTTGTGAAATAAATCAGAAAAAGACAAATACTGTATGATCTCGCCTATACAGAGAATCTAAAAGAAAAAACACCTAACTCAGAAAAAAGACCTGATCTGTGGTTACCAGAAGCAGGGAGTGGTGGAGAGGGAATTGGAAGAAGGTGGTAGAAAGCTACAAGCTTCCAGTTATAAGATAAATAAGTAATAGGGATGTAATGTACAGCATGACCATAGTTAACACAGTTGTATGGTATATATAAAGTTAAGAGAATAAAGCCAAAGTGCTATCACAAGGAGAAAATTTTTCATTTTTTTTTGTTTTGTATGTGTATGATATAGTGGATATTAACTAAATATTATGGTAATCATTTCACCATATAGGTAAAAATCATTATGCTATACACTTTATCTTATCCAGTGCTATATGTCAATTTTATCTCAGTAAAACTGAGAAAAAAATATTGCTTTGGCTGTGTACAACATTATAGAATAATTGAATACTTTTGTTAGCAAGGTACAGCTTATATACAACATATATATAGATCATGTATTGAAACGCACAAGCAAAAAAGTTGATGAGGAGGCATCAACTTCTGCCTGAGAGTTTCCAGCGTCTCAACCTGCCCTACAGATTTTAGACTTGTCTGTTCTCGGATCACACAAAGTATTTACGTGAAATTGAATATACACATAAATATATTTGAAGTGATATCACCTACCCAGGAAAGCTTTTCTATCTGGATTAGGTTAGAATACAACCTCCTGTGCCTACTCCAAAGATACTGTTTATCACACTGTGCTCTAATTGCCCCCTTCCTTCATGCCTCAAATACCAATCAAGCATCTACCATACTTGATTCTATGTTAAGTGTTACAGTGGAGAGCAAAACGGATGCAGTCCCTGTGTGAATGGAACTTTCAGTCTAAGGGGGGGTAGACATTAACCAAATAACTACACTATTAGATATATAAACTAAAACAAGTAGTGAGCTGAAAGAAAGGTATGACCACTCTTTAAAATCAAATAAAGAAATATAACGTAGACTCAGAGAGTGGCAAGTCTGGAGAGGCTTCCTTGAGGAAGCAATGCTCAGCAGAGATCTGAAGATGAGTAAGACTTAACTGGAAATAGAGAATAAGGGGAGACCAGACCAGTGGAAAAGATACTGTGACTGGAAGAACATGCAGATTCTGACAAATTTTAAAAATGCCATGTGACTAGAACTCAGAGTGGGAGGGAGAGAATAGTGAGAATTCAGACTGGAACAATAGTCAGGTGCCACATTATATGTAACTTTGTGGACTGTATTAAGGGTTTTTTTACAGGACCTGGCAGATCGTTGACTATCTCTATGAAGGCAAGAAGCCACACATACAATCTTCCTAGATTTACAGATAAGCCAAGATCTCCAGGAAGTCTCAAAACTACCCCCTCTTTATGGAAACAATTAATCTTATCATTGCCCTGGCAAGCCAGAGTAGGAGAGATGAAGCCCAGATTTATAGCGCTTGGCTCAGGGCCCTGCCAGAGACAAGGGCAAGACTTTTGTTAGCTCTACCCATCACTTACACGCAGCAGCTATTACAAGAATATCCAGAAAAGTTTCATCAAGAGCAGAAATATCTGAGGATCCAAATAATTGAAGAGCCTTACCCCCTACTCCAGAGGCATTCTTGAGAATGAATTGTTGATTGTCTAGGATAGATCCAGGTAAAGACATGGCTCTTAGAAAGTTAAGTCAAGCTAGGACTTCATAGTGAAGAAAACAGAATTTTCTTGAAATTTCAACAATTACAAACCAGTCCTTGCTTCCAAGGTATGCTCTTAGTCACAGCCAATTCTCCCTGGAGACAGCCAAGTGAAGCAGGAGAGCAGAGAAAGTAAATTCTCTCCTGCTACCGGAGGAGTTTTCTAACAATTAGAGTGATCCAAAGATAGAATGAGCTACCTCAGAAGATAGTGATCTCAAAACTTCAAAAATAAGCTAGTATGCCACTTGGGGTGTTATAGAGGAGATTCAAGCTTATGGGTTGGTCTACATGAACTTAATGGTTTCTTCCCACCATGAGAATCTCAGAGGCAGAAAGAATAATGTGAATGAGTAACCATAGGATAGAGAGAACTGAGAACTGAGCAAGAGAAAGAGGCTGCTTGTAAAAAGCATTGTTATAAAGAACAGAAGGGCTTAATTTTGTTTGGAGTAGAAGCAGTTTATGCCATTGTACCTAATCTGATCTGGGTTTGGGAATGAAGAGGAAGAAATCTAACAGTGCATTCTTTCTGGGAACTGTGGCTTCCAACTTGAAATTAGGTCTGCACATCTACCCAACTCCAGTGAATGTGCTCTTCAGATTTTGGTGTTGGGCTAGGGTTATTATGGTGAAGATGGATATTAGTTATCTGTAGCTGTGTAGCAAATTATCTCAAAATGTTGCTCAGAAGAACAAATATTTTATTTTGTCACACAGATTCTGAGACTATCTAGGAGTGGTCCAGCTGGGTGGTTCAGGCTCAGGGTCCCTCTCTACATAGATAAATAGGTAGATAGATACAAATATATTATTTTATAGTCCAGCTCTCACCTGGGTCTAGAATCATATGCAGGTTCAAACAGGGCTAAAGAAGTCTCTCCTAAGCTCTCTTATTTGGTTGTTGCAGACTTTATTCCTGGCTATTGGACAGAGACATGGACCCCTCCATAACCTGCTTTAATGGCCTCATGACATGGCATCAGGCTTCCCAAGGAATAAGTGATTCAAGAGGGAGAGAAACATGAATGAGTGAGTGAAATAGTGCCCACAAAGGAAGCAGGACTATTATCTACAATATAAAAGATCTCCTATAACAGACAAGCAGCCCCCCTTCTAAAAAAATGGACAAAGTATTTGAACATAAATTCCACAAAAGAAGATAAACAAATGGCCAAAAAACACACGAGGAGATACTCAATTATCACTAACCATTAGGGAAACAAAATTAAAACCCACAATAAGAGATGGTTACAGAGTAATAATAATAGCTAAAATTTAAAAGACTGAAAATACTGAGCATTGGCAAGGACATGCAGAATGAGTTAAGTGATCATAATAATACTTCTGCTGTAGTGTAAAATGTCAGAGCCATTAAAAAAAACTTTACTTATACACACATTTACCATACCACTTCCAGTAATTTAAGAATAATGAATTCAGCTTTTCACAAAAGCCTGTACATAAATGTTTATAAGAGTATCATTTATAATAGCCCAGTCAAGAAACAATTCATTTGTGGGTCCATCCAACAAATTGTGTACACATGAAATATTTCTTTTTTTTTTTAATGTTTTAATGTTTATTTTTGAGAGAGACAGAGAGAGAGAGTGTGAGCAGTGGAGGGGCAGAGAGAAAGGGAGACACAAAATCCGAAGCAGTCTCCAGGCTCTGAGCTGTCAGCAGAGCCTGATGCGGGGCTCGAATTCACAAACCATGAGATCATGACTTGAGCTGAAGTCGGATGCTTAACTGTCTAAGCCATCCAGGCGCCCCAACGTGAAATATTTCTTAATTCTCTCTCTTCCCAGATAATTATATATTGATACACGTAGCAGTATAAATAAATCTCAGTCATTATGCTAAGTGGAACATCTTAGGGAAAGAACATACATACCATCTGTCTATCTCTGGGAAAATGAATCTGCAATGATAGAAATCAGGTCAATGATTGTATGGGATAGGGGTTTGGGAGATACTGACTTCAGAGTGTCATGAGGAACATCTGGGACAAAGAAAATATTCCATACCTTTTTCTGTGGTGATGGTTACATGGAGAACATTTGGCAAAACTCATGGAAATGTAATTTAAAACATATAATGTTTTATTGTTCAACCTATACCTTATGAAACTTGATTTTAAAAATAAGAAAAAAGGCTCTTGGGTGGCTCAGTTGGTTGAGCTCAGTCCACTTCGGCTCAGGTCATGATCTCATGGTTTATGAGTTCAAGCCCCACATCAGGCTTGCTGTTGTCAGCACAGAGCCCACTTCAGATCCTAGTTCCCTCTCTCTCTCTGTGCCTCCCCCACTTCTCTCTCTCAAAAATAAATAAATATTTAAAAAATAGGAAAAATGTTCAAAATATTTAAACAACAATTTTAGAATGGGAGGGATAATTCATAGAAACAAAATAATATTTGGAAACTTTATTGCTTTCTACCCAGGCAAAAATACCATATATTAAATAGCATACTTAATCACATGGATATAGATATAGATATAAATATAGATATAGATATAGATATAGATATAGATATAGATATAGATATCTACAAATGTAATTTTATGCCTTAGGGAAATTTTTCTGGTATTTTTTAATCATTATGGGAAAGGATCTTTTAGTAAACCTCATAGAAAATTTCAATTTCCCATGTAAAAAATTATAAAGATCATTTGATCAAACCTCAGTGCAAAAACATAGAACTGATAACTGAAGCATACTTTTAAAAGCTATTTTAAATTAAAAAAAAAACTACTATGCAACTTTTGAGTCAAAGTGGAAGTCAAAACAAAAATTATAGACTTTTAAAGGCAAGATCTTTACATCTCATAACATGTTATACAGTTAAAGGATGAACTCAGAGAACAAAATAATAAACATATAATAAATGTATAATATTTAAGATAGTGGTAAATTCTATGAATAAGAATAAAACTGAATAAGGTAGACAGAGACTGATCAAAGAAGGAATACCATTTTGGTCAAGGAGGCCTTCACTGAGAAACTGACATTTCAGTAAAGTTCTGAAGGAAAGGAGGGAGGCAATCATACAGACATTGAGAGGACAGGATTCTAGGGTGAAAAATAATTAGCAAGTGCCAAGACCCTGAGGAAGCTGGTAGTGGAGCAAGCGATGGGTAAATTAGTAGAAAGGGAAATCAGAGAAATGATGTGGGATCAGATCATGTAGTACTTCTTAGGCTACCGCAAGGACTCCAACTTGTATTCTAGTGGATGGGAAGCCTGTGAAAGGTTTTGAGCAGAGGATAAACATGATATAACTTATGTTTTACAAGGATCATTCCAGAATTGTCTATGTAGCAAAAAGGGTAGAAACAGGGAGATCAGGTGGGAGGTTGTTGTAATAATCCAGGTAAAACATGATGGAGACTTGGATCAGGAGAGACTCAGTGGAGGTGGGGGAGAATTGGTTAAATACAAGTAATCAAGGAAAAGAGAATATAGGCCATCTGATTTAATAATTCAACTCAGAAATCTAAAGAGACCAACTAAACAACCTTTTCAATCAACTGAGTGAAGGTAATTAAGTGAGCAGGAAAGAAATGAGTGAATTAGAAACCAAAAAGATATATAGCGAAAGATATACATAGAATTAAAAAATAAATAAATTATGTTCTTTGTAAAGTCTGATAAAATAAATTTTTGGTAAAGTAAGTAAGGAAAAAGAAAAGGGAAAATACAGATATATAACATTCAGAATGGAAAAGAAGACATAAACAAATATGAATACTTTAAGCTATAATGAAAAGATACAATTTGCTAATCATGCAAAAATTCAAATTAACAAGTTGCACAAAAATATAAGTGAATCAAGGATAGAATATTTTTATATTCTTTGGGTAAATACATAGTAGTACAATTGCTGGATCATAGAGTAGTCACCCCAATATTTTATAGCTCATTACCTACAATAGCCAAATTATGGAACCAGCCCAAGTGTCCATAGACTGATGAGTGGATAAAGAAGTGTACACACACACACACACACACATACACACTGGAATATTAGTCAACCATAAAAAAGGAATGAAATCTCACCATTTGCAATGACATGAATGAAGCTAGAGAGCATTATGCTAAGTGACATAAGTCAGTCAAAGATGAAACTATATGATTTCACTCATATGTGGAATTTAAGAAGCAAAACAAGCAAAGGGAAAGACAAGAGAGAGAGAGGCAAACCAAAAACAGACTCTTAACTATAGAGAACAAATTGATGGTCACCAGAAGGGAGGTGAGTGGGGGGATGGGTTAAATAGGTGATGAGGATTAAGGAGGGCACTTTGTGATGAGCATTGGGTGATGTATGGAAGTGTTGAATCACTGTATCATACATCTGAAACTAGTATTACACTGTATGTTAACTAACTGCAATTTAAATAAAAACTTCAAAAAAATAATAGAATAATAATAGAGTAGACTGACCATAGCGGAAATTGAAAAACCTTGTTAAGAATTATGTTATAAAAGGAACTCTGTGAGAAAGTTTTAGAAGTGTATTATATAAAGGCACAGATAGTTTCCATGTTATTTACATTGACCTAAAACAGAAGAAGTTCAAAAGTTTGCCAACTCATTTGATAACTTTGGCAGAGCCCCAATACTAACTTTAACAATAGTAGTACAAAGTCCTAAATAAATCACAACAAATTGAATTTGGAAGCACATTTTATTTATTTATTTTTAAGTTTTTCTTTATTTTTTTTGCAAGATATGAAGTTTATTGTCAAATTGGTTTCCATACAACACCCAGTGCTCATCCCAAAAGGTGCCCTCCTCAATACCCATCACCCACCCTCCCACCCTCCCATCAACCCTCAGTTTGTTCTCAGTTTTTAAGAGTCTCTTATGCTTTGGCTCTCTTCCACTCTAACCTCCTTTTTTTTCCCTTCCCCTCCCCCATGGGTTTCTGTTAAGTTTCTCAGGATCCACATAAGGGTGGAAACACATGGTATCTGTCTTTCTCTGTATGGCTTATTTCACTTAGCATAACACTCTCCAGTTCCATCCATGTTGCTACAAAGGGCCAGATTTCTTTCTTTCTCATTGCCACGTGGTACTCCATTGTGTATATAAACCACAATTTTTTTTATCCATTCATCAGTTGATGGACATTTAGGCTCTTTCCATCATTTGGCTATTGTTGAGAGTGCTGCTATAAACATTGGGGTACAAGTGGCCCTATGCATCAGTACTCCTGTATCCCTTGGGTAAATTCCTAGCAGTGCTACTGCTGGGTCATAGGGTAGGTCTATTTTTAATATTTTGAGGAACCTCCACACTGCTTTCCAGAGCGGCTGCACCAATTTGCATTCCCACCAACAGTGCAAGGGGGTTCCCATTTCTCCACATCCTCTCCAGCATCTATAGTCTCCTGATTTGTTCATTTTGGCCACTCTGACTGGCGTGAGGTGATATCTGAGTGTGGTTTTGATTTGTATTTCCCTGATGAGGAGCGACGTTGAGCATCTTTTCATGTGCCTGTTGGCCATCCGGATGTCTTCTTTAGAGAAGTGTCTATTCATGTTTTCTGCCCATTTCTTCACTGGGTTATTTGTTTTTCGGGTGTGGAGTTTGGTGAGCTCTTTATAGATTTTGGATACTAGCCCTTTGTCCGATATGTCATTTGCAAATATCTTTTCCCATTCCGTTGGTTGCCTTTTAGTGTTGTTGGTTGTTTCCTTTGCTGTGCAGAAGCTTTTTATCTTCATAAGGTCCCAGTAGTTCATTTTTACTTTTAATTCCCTTGCCTTTGGGGATGTGGAAGCACATTTTAATACATACCCTCTGGCCAGCCAAAACAGTGTAGAGATTTAAGACACCAGACTCTGGAACCAGATAGCCTAGGAATAGGTTTGCTATGGATCTGCTAGCTGTGTGGCTTTGGTCAATCTATTTAATTTCTCTGTATCTCAGTTTCATTATCCATCAAATGGGGCTTCTGATAGTAACTACTTTATGCAGTCATTGTAAAGATTAAGAGAGTAATTCTGTGGGGGCGCCTGGGTGGCTCAGTGGGTTAAGTGTCCAACTCTTTATTTTGACTCAGGTCATGATCTCACAGTTCGAGAGTTCGAGCCCTGCATCAGGCTCTGTGCTGACAGCTCAGAGCTTGCTTGGGATTCTCTCTCTACCCCTCCCCAGCTTCCCCCTCCCTTTCTGTCTCTCTCAAAAATAAATAAATAAACTTAAAACAGTAACTCTTTGAAGCACTTATTATAAGCCAAGCATATAGTAAGCACTCAAAAATATTAATGACTATTAATTTCTATGTTTGGAGATATAGTGTTCATATTAGCAAGTCAAAGGAGAAAAACCATAAGGTAATATTGTTAGATATCAAAAGTATTTTGATAACGTTTCATATTCATTTATTATTTTAAAAAAGTTCTAGTATACAGTAAGAAGAAAAATATTTTCTTAAAATAATTAAGAAGCTCCATTTGAAATCTGTAGCCTTCATCATCAAGGATGCCTATTATCACCAACATTGTCATGATGTGATACAAAAAGAACAAAAAATATGAAATAACATTTATTATTATTTACAAATAATACATTTGTCTACCTAGAAAACCCAATGCCAGTCAAAATCCAAACAGGATTTTTATTTATTTTTTTTTTCAACGTTTATTTATTTTTGGGACAGAGAGAGACAGAGCATGAACGGGGGAGGGGCAGAGAGAGAGGGAGACACAGAATCGGAAACAGGCTCCAGGCTCTGAGCCATCAGCCCAGAGCCTGACGCGGGGCTCGAACTCACGGACTGCGAGATCGTGACCTGGCTGAAGTCGGACGCTTAACCGACTGCGCCACCCAGGCGCCCCCAAACAGGATTTTTAAACAATTGGTAATTATTCTAACTTTCTTCTAGAAGAAAAATAATGTATAAAAATTGCCAAGAGCATGTTGAAACAGAGAAGTATTGGGGTGCCTAGGTGGCATAGTTGGTTAAGCAATTGACTCTTGATTTTGCCTCAGGTCATGATCTCACACCTGTGAGATCAAGCCGGGGTCAGGCTCTGTGCTGACAGCAGGAGCCTCCTTGGATTCTCTCTCTCTCTCCCTCTCTCTCTCTGTGCCCCTCCTCCACTTGTGCTTGCTTGCACACTTGCTGTCTCTCAAAATAAATAAACATTAAAAAAATGGGAAAGAGAGAGAGAAGTATGAGGTGCTTTTGGCTTATACGAGGCCTCATCTTTTACAAGTGCAAGAGATATACATATCAACACAAGAGAAAAGAAAGACCAGAAGAAGATAGCATATGATAAGAGTGGTGTTTCAAATCATTGTGAAAATTGTTGGCTAATTAATAAATGTTTTGTGAAAAGTAGACATAATCTTATTATTAATAAAATCTATCACTCCATTGCATTTGTAAATACTGTATGTTTTCTGAAATCCATCATATTGTCAGGCAATATTTGCAGAACCAAATTTGAACCATGCGTTTTGGAAGTGATTCCAAAAGCCGAAGGCTTATTGAGTAGGGTACATTAATTCTATAACAAGAATTCTTGATATACATATTTCACCTGCAATTCTGTCAGTTTTTATTTCACATAATTTGAGGCTGTGTTGTTGGATGCATGTGTGTCTGTTATCAATAGATATTCTTGCCACTTTGTTCCTTTTACCACTAGATGATCTCTTTCCTTTTCCAATGAGGTTTTTTTCCTCCTGAATTCTATTTTAATCATATATTATGAAGCTCAACTTGTTTTTCTTCATATTTGTCCTATGTATCTTTTCCTACCCATCTATTTTAAATAATTTTGAATCCTTCTAAGTGTTTATTTCATAGAAAAAAAAATCATTGCTAGAGCCTTAAAAGAAAGTGCAACCTGATAGTCTTGGTCTTTTATTTGGTGATTTTAATTAATTTACAATTATTTTAAAGCTATGTGAATACTTATTACTGCCATCTTTTCTCAAATTGTGCATTAACTATATGTCAGGGGTCTTTTTCATGAACAGGTCTTTTTTTTTTTTTAATTTACATCCAAATTAGTTAGCATATAGTGAACAATGATTTCAGGAGTAGATTCCTTAATGCTTCTTGTCCATTTATCCCATCCCCCCTCCCACACCCCCTCCAGTAACCCTCTGCTTGTTCTCCATATTTATGAGTCTCTTCTGTTTTGTCCCCCTCCCTGTTTTTATATTATTTTTGTTTCCCTTCCCTTATGTTCATCTGTTTTGTCTCTTAAAGTCCTCATATGAGTGAAGTCATATGATTTTTGTCTTCTTCTGACTGACTAATTTCACTTAGCATAACACCCTCTAGTTCCATCCACGTAGTTGCAAATGGCAAGATTTCATTCTTTTTGATTGCCGAGTAATACTCCATTGTCTATATATAACACATCTTCTTTATCCATTCATCCATCGATGGACATTTGGGCTCTTTCCAAACTTTGGCTATTGTTGATAGTGCTGCTATAAACATTGGGGTGCATGTGCCCCTTCGAAACAGCACACCTGTATCCTGTGGATAAACACCTAGTAGTGCAATTGGTGGGTCATAGGGTAGTTCTATTTTTAGTTTTTTGAGGAACCTCCATACTGTTTTCCAGAGTGGCTGTACCAGCTTGCATTCCCAATGAACAGGTCTTTCCACTGAACAGAACAGATTCTGTTTCAGTATTAAAAATGTATGCATTCTTAAAAAAAAAAAAATTAAAAAAATAAGGGGGCGCCTGGGTGGCTCAGTTGGTTGAGTGGCCGATTTCGGCTCAGGTCATGATTTTGCGGTCCATGAGTTCGAGCCCCGCGTCGGGCTCTGTACTGACAGCTCAGAGCCTGGAGCCTGTTTCAGATTCTGTGTCTCCCTCTCTCTGACCCTCCCCTGTTCATGCTCTGTCTCTCTCTGTCTCAAAAATAAATAAACATTTAAAAAAAATTTTTTTTAAATGTATGCATTCTTTTTAAATTTTATGATATGTCCCTTAATATAAAAGACCTATACTTATGACATTTATTTTTACTAAACATGAGTATAAATGACCATCCATATATTCCAGTACTCAGTTTAGAAAATGATACCTAAGGAAACAAAACCATGGTAGGTGCTGCCTTTATACCCCTCTTCATGACATCTTCTTCCCACCCACTCAAAGTTAATAACTTTTAAAAATATGATATTTATTCTCCTTGCATGTAACTATATTTTTGCTACATATATATGTATCCCTAAATTATGTATAGTAATGTTATGCATGTTTTAAATTCAATACAAATGGTACCGTCTGTATGTACCTTTTGCAACTTACTTTATTTTGCATCCAACATTATATGTGAGATTTATCCAGGTTGATACTTATATTTATATTCATTGTTCTGTAGTGTATTGTACATATCCATTATATGAATAAACCACAATTAGTTTATCTAAGGTATAGATTATCAATAGATAGATAGATAAAGAGATAATAACATATGTGAGTTTCAGAAGCAGTAGACTGGAACCAAAACAAAATGAACATTATTTTTTTTAATGCTTATTTATTTTTTGATAGAGTGAAAGGGGGAAGAGGGGCAGACAGAGAGGGAGAGAGAAT
Organism: Prionailurus viverrinus; assembly: GCF_022837055.1. NCBI lineage: Eukaryota > Metazoa > Chordata > Mammalia > Carnivora > Felidae > Prionailurus > Prionailurus viverrinus. The sequence continues at coordinate 71,329,059 of NC_062570.1, read as the reverse complement.
CCCAAGCAGGCTCCATACTGTCAGCGCAGAGCCCGATGTGGGGCTCAAACCCATGACCCATGAAATCATGACCTGAGCCGAAACCAAGAGCCGACCGCCCAACTGACTGAGCCACTCAGGTGCCCCAAAGTGAACATTCTTACAGTGATTTTAAGGAGATGAAATGCAAATGAACTCATAAAAAAATGGATAAAATTGCTAAGTTGGACATTAAGCAAATTGACATAAAATCTCAATAAGGGGAAAAACAAGCCATGGTACCAAAAACAGTTCCATCAACTGATGACCCCTGTATTAGTCTGCTCTGGCAGTCATTACAAAATAACACAGATTAAATAGCTTAACAACAGAAATATATTTTCTCTCAGTTCTGGATGCTGGAAGTGCCAGATGAAAATCCCATCAGCATTGATGTGTAGTGAAATCTCACTTTTATCTTACACATGGCTGTCCACCAGCTGTGTCCCCACCTGGCCACTTCTCTGTGTGTACATGGAGAGGGAAAGAGAAAGATCTCTGCTATCTCTCTGTTTTTCTTTTAAAATTTTTTAAATGTTTGTTTATTTTTGAGACAGAGAGACAGAATGTGAGTGGATGATGGGAAGAGAGAAAGGGAGACACAGAATCTGAAGCAGGCTCCAGACTCTGAGCTGTCAGCTCAAACCCACAAACCGTGAGATCATGACCTGGGCTGAAGTCAGACATCCAACCGACTGAGCCACCCAGGCGCCCCTATCTCTCTCTGGTTTTATGAGGCCTCCAGTCCTATCAGATCAGGACCCTACCTTTATGACCTCACTTAATCTTAACTGCTCCCTAAAGGCCCTATCTTCCAATACAGTCACATTGGGGGTTAGAGCTTCAGCATATGAATTGTGGAGGTACATGTTCACTCTCTAATACTCCCAAATCTTACATCCCATTTAGCTTCGCCACAACATCATTATAAAGCAACCTCAAAATCTTAGTGGTTTACGAAAGCAAATATTTATTTTTCTTGGTCATGGGCAGGTAGTAGGGATGAGTGTGATCTCAGCTGGTGTTGGCTGCGTGTGGATCTAGACTGCAGGTCAGGTTTCGGTCCACAGGCTTCATTTTGGGGTCCAGGCTAAAAGGGCAAAGGACACCTAAGCATGTACTTTTCAGGGTGATGCCAGTACCACAAGAGCACAAAACCCAACCACATAAACATGTTTCAAACCTCTGTTTGTACCACATCTACCAGCATCACACACACAAACACACACACACACACACACACACACACACACACACACACTACCATGGGAGTGATAGTTCAACAGGCACAGCATAGATTCTCAAGCTCCGAGTGTTTGGCATGAGTCTTAATGACACTAGAAGACATTGTTTAGCTATGACGGCCCATGTGGGTTTTGCGTAGTAAAGACTGATGCTGCAGCCACACCATCCATAAGCTAAAAGTCTTTTGTCTCTTCATGTTGTGCTTTGATTCCTCACCCACTCTTTACAGCGCTTCGTAAAGTTCTGAGCCAGTGCACCCTGCTTTTGTTTGGAGAGTTCACATTGGTCACACTCTTTCACTTTGTGAGCTCTGAGTCCATTGAGAAGTATGGTGGGAATTCAATGCAGTATTGGCTTTATTATGGTGAAGTTGCCTTGGATCCCAGACTGAAATGGTTTCTCATCTGTTTCCCCTCCTGATATGACTTCCTAGTCATAGGTATTACTCCTAGAGAGCACCCTGCCTGTCTGCTCTGTTTACAGCGTGGGGAGGAAGCAAAGCTGGTCAGATTAATAAAGAGGAGGAGAAACATAGAGCAAGAAGGGTGTTCAAACTAAAGACACAGGCCTTGTGGAGGCAGGAGGCAGAGTCACTGATAACTGGTGGCCACTGCGGAAGCCTGCAGGCTTTTGAAGGAGTCACTCTCTAGGTGACCGAATTCACTGAAGATGAAGGCCCTTGGACAGTTTGGCTTGAAGAAAATCAGGCCCAGAAGGACCTGGTAGTTGACCATGAACATAAAAAGACATAACTCCATTACTTCTCTCATTCATTCAATAAATAAATATTTGAGTCCTACCTTGTGCCAGGCATACTGTTCTGTGTATTGGCAATTCAGCAATTAACAAAATAGCCATATCCTTGTCCGTGTGGTACTGACATGGTTTATGGAATGGGGTACAAACATTAAATAAAAAATATAGATAATATATACTCTGACAGAGGTAATAAATGGTAAAGACAGAGAAAAAAGGGAGGGAAGAGGGTTAGGGTGTGTTGGCAAGGTGAGGTACAATTTCAGAAAGGATGGCCAGGGTAGGTGATATTTGAATAAAGATCTGGAGGAAATGGGGCAATGGGGTTAGAGCATTGTGCAACAGGTGAGGCAAGTGCAAACACTTGAGAGGGTAGGTGCCAGGGCTGAGGAATAGTAAGGCCAGTGTGTGAGAGGAAGTACAAGATGAGGCCAGACAGGTCATGGGGCTGGTGGTGAGAGGAGGGAGGGAAGATCAGTGTGGACCTTGGAAGTCCCCACAATGATCCAGGTGCTTATTCCATGAAGTGGGGAGTCAGTGGAATACTTTGTGCATAATGAAGACATTTGGGTGATTTACCTTTACAGCGCCAGTTGGGCAACAGTGTGGAATACAGACTGAATGGGAACAAGGGTCATATTCTGTGTGCTCCTGAGAAATCATTAGAGTCAGTGGATATAAGGGGGTGACTTTACCAACTAAAGAACCTCACCTAACTGACTATCCACCAGTGAAACTGGGTGCTCAGTCACCTTGGGAGTCAGCAGCACGTAACTGACAGTCCCAGTAGATGTGAGGGTTGTTGACGCTGGGAAATTCCTACATCAAATGAGGCATTAAACTCTGACATCCCAGATTCCTTCCACTAATGAGCATCTCTGGTGCCAAAGCATGTATCACCCTAATCTCCCCCAGTTAGAATATAGGCTCCATGAATATAAGGAGTTTTGTCCCTTCTGTTCATTGATCTATCCTGGTGCCTTAAATAGTGTCCAGTAAATAACAGCCACTCAATTAGCATTTGTAAATGTTTGAATGTCCCTATTAAACATATTGCAGGTTTTTAGGGGTGCCTTAGTGGCTTAGTCAGTTAAACATCCGACTTTGGCTCAGGTCATGGTCTCCTGGTTTGTGGGTTCGAGCCCCATGTTGGGCTCTGTGCTGACAGTGCAGAGCCTGCTTGAGATCCTTTCTCTCTCCCTCTCTGTCTCTGCCCTTCCCCTACTCATGCTTCCTCTCTCTCAAAATAAATAAATAAACTTAAAAAAAATATTGCAGGTTTTTGAGCATCATACTTTTGTTTTCAGCACCTCAGAGAATAAGAATAGTTGGTTGGATGGCACCTGATGAATTTTCCAGGCCTGCCAGTCAGTGTGATTGCATTTCAGACTCTGAGCCATTGTTTCTAAAGGGCTTTGCAGGCTATAGGGTGTATGAAGGGTGCTTATGGGGAGGGATGGCAGGGATGGGCAGTGGCAAAGCTGAGTCAAGGGGAAGTACACAGAGAACCTCTGGTGCTAGGGATCTCTGAACATGAAGGTGAATTGTCTTGGAGATGTCTCGAGTTCTTGTTCCATTAAAGGTGTTTCCTTAAAAGCTAAAGATACAGGATACAGAAGACCTATCCCATCCCAAGCATGTTGCCTTTGCTTCGTGGTCAGCCTGGTCAACAAAGTGTTCACAGGTCTTTAGGCTTTCCTTGGAAAAACACCATAAATAGCAGTAGGGACGCCTGTTAAGTGTATTTAAAACCTCTTTTTTTTTTTTCTCATCTTAATGAAGTTCACCAGTGACAGTATTTTTTCAAACAAAGAGTTCTGTGTGGGCACAAGCATTATTATGCATCCCCAGACACCCACCCAGCAGCTACACCACTTCCCCCTGAGGTTTAACAGGATCGCCAACATCAAAAGGTAGGCTGACTGAGCTCACCTTTGCCACCAGATAAGCCAGTGAGACGTTTATTGAACAATCAATACAACGAGATACACAGTAGGTCTTTGCAATGATTTTATTTCATAGTTAGCGTTAGTTTACTTCAGTATATGTGCTGCCGAAGCGAGCACAGCTTTAGTTTATTTCAAACTAAAGAGAATGTTTTTAATATTAAGCATGCATTTATATGTGTCTTCCATGCTCTGTATCCGATGAGTTGCTTTCATTACAAATTAAAAGTAGACTTCGCTTCATGATGACCTGGAAAAAAAAATAACAGACAGAATTTTGTAACTTTATTGTGAAAATATTGAAATCTATTATCTCATTTACTCTTATATTAATACTAGGTAGTAGATATTGTTGCCTTTGATTCACAAATAGGGAAATTGAAGCTCAAAGAATGTGTGACCCATGGTCATATGGCTAATAGAAGGCAAATAATTCTTGACTCCAAATGTATGTTCTGAATTCATATGTAAATATACCAAAAGTATGTCCCTACCTTTCAAACTCAAACGATAGAATATTCATAATTATAACTTCATGGGACAGACATTTAAATAGATTTGTATTTTCTAGCAGATTATCCCAGTATCACAGGGAGATACTGGGAAAATGGAGGAAAATGAACCTAAATTTTAGGAGTTTTAGCTACTGGAACTCCCTCTTCTCTTTCCAGACACTGGTTGGGCACATTGCCCTGTGGATTTTTCTACTACATGGCTTAGGGAGGGTTAAAGTGTGGACTGCATCCCTGCAATACCCAGTTTTCCAGCCTCCCATCGGACAGTACAAGGGCAGTCACCTTCCTGGAGTTGTTTACTGCTTAAGTCCAAGGTCCCTGCGGCGCCTGTTGTAGACTTTGAAGCCCATAGAGGTAGGCAGCAAGTTGGTGTTTGCCACGCTTCCGGCTTTGCTCAGCAGTCCTCCCAGCCAGTGGGCCACACAAGTGGCAGAGTTGCAGGTTCTCTTCTGGACAGTGACTCTGATTAGCAAGGTGGAAAAAGAAGAGAAGACCTGTTAGAGACTGGAACAGATACCTGCCACATAGAACCATCATCGTAAAATTACTGCTCTGAGAGGCACCAGTTAACCTTGTGTCTTTCCTCAATCACAATTATCACTGCAGAAATACACAGGCTCTTGGGGAAAATGCCATGATCACTCCCACAGACATTCCCAGGGGTGTCAGAAAACCCAAGGTGGCTCCGGGTGAGTGGCCATGGAACACAGAGCTGTAACAGCCTGTCTTTCCTGTATAAATAAACTACAAATCACGAAAGGCTTATGAGACACAGAGAATTATGGCCCCAAACTGATCCTAACACGAGGATTGTCTGGAAGTCACATCCCACTCAAAGGCATCAAATATCCCTTGTTAGAAATACAAAAATTCCCCGACTTACCTGGAAGAAAAGGCAATTTTACAGCGTTGGGTCCCCGAGGTGCTTACTGTTCTTTACTGCTCCTGTTCTTCCTACTTGAGGTTGGTCCAAGGACTAGCTACTCCACCCTGCACCCAGCTACCACAGGGCTGAGGCTACTTCTAAGCACAGGTCCCTGAATCTGGGAAGCCTGTGGTGTGGGCCAGAGCAATAACCACCACCGCTCAGGTCTTTTGAGAAATATACTTTTATTCCCCATCGGCAAACACATTCACAAGCAGGACTGAGAAGCCGTGCTGTGATTCCTCAGGGGAAGCACAGGGCTGCCCCCCATCTCTTCCTGCGTGATTCTCTTCTGGCCTGTTCCTCTTGCTCTCCTCCCATCTGAGGTGCCAGACATCCACTGCCATAAAGAAAGCCACCGATGCCAGCAACCCGAGAGGACCACACGTATCACGATATAGGAAGGAAGGAAGAAAGGACATTAGAAAAGAGAGGGAGGGGTTTAATAGGTATCCTGGGTCATGCCATCGTGAGGGCCGTGGTCTCTCTCCAAGCTGCTGGCCATGACCCTTTTCTTGCCGGGTGCTCCGACCCCAATTGCAGTCTGAGGGAACGTGTGAAACTTGTTGAGGTCCTGTGTGTATGTGCCCAGCACACAGGTGCTCAGATTACTGCACCGCTTAGCTCGGAAGCTGTCCAGGCTGCAGGGAAAAGACATGCCAGGTGGTACCATGCACCAGGTCTGCCCCTGTGGCGATCGCCCAGAAGGTTAGACCAGGGAGGGGGCACTCTAAGTGGGGGCAGGAGGGGCAGGCAGGAGGGCCGCTCACACATCCTCCATTAGGAGAACTCCGAGGTTTGCTGAGCCAGGGCAGCGTGGGGCAGGGTTGCAGCGGGGAAGGGGTGCCCTTTCCTAGCCTTCCGCATGCCGCTCAGTCCTTCTTGCTCTGCAGAGAGGTCCTTAGGGTAGATGCAGGTGCAGCACATGCCAGGCAGTGCCGGGCCGGGCCAGGGGCTGGCGTGAGCTCCAGGCTCAGGGGACGCGGGGAGGTGGGGCTGGGGAAGGGCGTCTGGCCCCATGACAACATGCACGTCTCCACAGATCCTACACATCTCAAGCCCCCAGACCTACCTCAGGTACTGCTCTACCTGACCCCACCCTCTGCAAGGCCTTTGCCTCACCTTGCAAATGTGCAATGAAGGCTCCATGTGGATGTGAGAGAATGTCAAGTGCAGGTTTACAAAGAGAAACCAATTTCTAAAATCTCCTGGGATGTGTGGGGTCCATCTGCTGGCCTCACACTTACCAGTCCTAACTCCTCCAATGCTGGGAAGTCTCCTCAGTGCTTTCAGACCAGTTTCCGGAGGGAGGGATTTCATACCTTCCCCAGTTGCTTTCAGAAATGGATCTTTTTACATATGGTCTAACCATAGTCTCTTTGTGGGACCTCTGTTTTCAGTGGTGCATGAGAATAGCTGGGCCCCAGGCCGAGGAGAGCCATGGCAGTGTGCTGACCTCCTGTCCAGCCGTGTTCTGTCTTACCTCTTAGGATATGCCTTCCTTGGCAGGATAGGAGGGAGGGGATGCCCTGAGCCAAGTGGAGTGGGGATCCTCACCTGGAGCCCTCGGTCTCCTGCTCCTGCTGCAGTTCACTGGCCTTCCTCTGCACAAAGTCCTTCACCATTGCAGCCAGGAGGAGGCGCAGTTCCTCCTCATTGAGCATAGCAGCGTCCTGAGGACTCTCCAGAGCAGACCTGGGGAGGGGAAGAAAACACAATAGAAGCTCTGGGTCACTGCCTGTCTCTCCCAAGATAAGCAGCCAGGCTTCCTAGTAAAAGCACCAGAAGCATTCTGTGAGATCAATGAGTTATCTGAAATTTATAATAAAGAATATTGTATATCAGTGCTGTTTTTCAATTATGTGCTACACACCTTATATCAGAAAATATACACTCCCCTTTGCCCGGCTCACCAGTTGGTAAACTTTCAGCACACCACAATTTTGAGAATGGAATTGTCTGATCCCAGAAGGAGTGGGAGAGGAGTGACCTCCAGGCAGGGCTGGCTTACCTGAATGGTGCTGCCTGGAGCATGCCCACCTGGTACAGGGCCAAGATGCCAAGAATCAGGAGAGGAGAGAACTTCCAGAAGCCCATGGCGTTTCTCTGCAAGGGAAAAATAATGTCATTTTCTGCACCAGTTTGAAGTTCTATGAGCCCAAGAACCTGGACTCTGGTCCTGCTTCTTTCTACCTGTAACTCCCTGGCATGGTGGCTTCAGGCTGGTAATGCCATTCCTTTCCCCACTGTTTCCTCACTGGGGAAGTGGACTGTGGGAAGATCCAGTGAGACTGAAGCAAGATATCCTAGCAGGACAACTGGGGAAAGAGGACTCAGTCCATAGCCCCCTCCCCACCACCTCACACACTACATTACCTGCTGGCCAGGTCTCCATTGAAGACAATCCCGGGACAATCTCCTGTTTCCTACCCAGAGCTGTACTCCCTGTGTAAGGCTTTTGATCATATCTGGCCATGGTGGGGGGCGGCAGGGGGGGAGTTAGCTAAAAAGGGAGTATCTGTCCCATTGGAATCTTAGGGAAACTGAAGAAACAAATACTACTGCTCACCTGCTCTGCACTCTAGTAGAGAATCCCCTGCAAGAACCAAGTTTAGCAGAGTCTCCTGGAAACCAGGAAAAAAGCTCCCAGGACTCACTACTGGGGCTTTCCTTCCCGGGCTGCCGGCCCCTAGTCATTGCACCTATTTGCCACCCACTGGCGCTGGTCCAGGTTCCGAACCGATTTCCCAGGGACCACTAGGCACAAGACATGATCCCGTGAGCACCCTTGTGTCCTACTGTTGTGCACAGTGCCTGCGGAGCTCCAGCGTCCTGAGCGCAAGTGTAGCAAGAGACAGCGAGACTGATGGAAAGATTAGAGCGGGAAGTCTCCGAACTGAGACAGCTCAGTGTACCTGGGGTTTGAATAGCGGAGTAACAGATTTTGTGACGAAGAGACCCAGACAGAAGTGCCCAGAGACTCAAAGATAGGAAGGAAGAGCGGATACAAGAACAACTAATGCAGAAGAGGGAGAGAAGAAGAGGGAGAGAAAGAATCATACAGCGAAGGCAGGAATCTCGGGGCTCACCTGGCAGCAGGCAGCAGGTGGCTTGGAGCCCAGGCGGTGGCAGCTGCGGTAGCGTTGGCGTCGGGCGATGGCGCTGTGGAAGTGTCAGGGACACTTGAGCAGAGCAGTGGCTCGGCTGCCTCCCAGCACCAGCAGCTGCTCTTATTCCCGCCGCTCTGGGTCTGGGGGGGGGGGGGGGGGGGGGTCCAAGAGCTCTGAGCAACCAATGAGGGAAAAGATCACGTACCCCAGATGGATTGTGTCACCCATTTCCGTCTAGAACCTAGAACATTCAGCGGGACCATCCCACTTGTATTTGCATTGAGGTCATTGATGCAAGTGGAGGGAGGGAGAGGGATGGGACCAAGAAGGAACATCCTTATAAAGTGAGCAGGAAGTTGAGGGCAGTTTGATGTCATGGTAAATTTCACCGGTGCAGTTCCGCTGCACAGGTTTTGAACATGTGCCCCACTCCGTCCCTAGCTTGCGTTCTTACGGGGCAAGATCCAGGAAGCAGGGAATCCTGGCTCCTCAAGTCTGACCCAAGACCTCCCCACCCCCAACCCCCGTCCAGTGGAGGCTTGGAGGGTTGATAACGTGCATCAGTGTTGATTCTGGGCTGGAATTACTCTGAGGGGCAGAGCTCCCGGGAAGTCAGAGATAGAAGTGATAGCAAGAACTTTGTCAGAACTCAATTCCAGCTGTGCCAATTCCATGCTGTAGAATCAAGGGCAGGTAACTTCTTAGCACCTCAATGTACTCACCTTTGAAATGGGGACCATAGTCCCATTTTGACAGTGTGGGGTCCTTAGTAACCATGTACCTGTCCCATAACAAGGTAGAGATTTAGAAGAACACTCAGGCCCAAATGGGGGATTCTGTGAAATCGCGATCGGTTTTCCTTCTTCCCACCCTTTGTGGCTTCCTGGACTCCTGCTGAGTGGTCTGTCATGTGCGTAGGAGTGGAGAGCCCCGCTGTGCCTCAGCATAAGTGTGTAAGGCACCAATGCTTCCCAAGCCACCAAACAAACCTCCAGCCCTTCCCTCTTCCTATCCGCTATCCATCACCCCAGGTCCTCAGCCTGCTGGAGCCATTTGCTCAGCTGCCCCTTGCTTCCGGCTGCTGTTTGCCAAGTTGTCCCAAGGGCGTGCAGTCCCAGCCCTGCGCCCACATCCCCCGCAGTTCAGTCGTCCTCTAGAGAGCAGAGAATGCTTGCAGGTACTGAAGAGTCCCTGCGGACACTACACTCACATCCAAAGCTTTCACACACACAAACTCACTTCTGTCTCCAAATCATGTGCCCACTCCCCAGAGCTCAGGCAGGCACAGGGGTCTGACACACGGGTCACCCTGTGGGTTCTCTCTGAATCGCAGCCCAGCCTGCCTCCGAGTCTCTCCCCCATAGGATCGCGTGCACACATGGCATGATGCTGATCTGCTCTCATCAAATGCACTCACTCTCATTTTTCAAAAAAAAATATTTATTTTGGGGAGAGCACAAGCAGGGAAGGGACAGAGAGATGGGGAAAGAGGATTCGAGGCGGGACAAAGAGATGGGGACAGAGGGTTGGAGGCGGGCTATGTGCTAACAGGCTGACAGCATTGAGCCCGATGCAGTGCTCGAACTCACAAATCAGGAGATCGTGACCTGAGCAAGAGTCGGATGCTCAACAGACTGAGCCGCCCTGTGCCACCGCACTAACTCCCAATTTTAAGCGTGCTCTCTAACATGCAATTACTCAGCACCAGATCCTCTCCGGGACCTATCCCAACTGGAGGGTTTTAGGACCTCTCCACCTGATCTTTCACTCCTCTCCTGCCCGGAGGTCCAAGGTCCTGACTTGCTGCCCTCCGCACACAGAGTGCCGAGAAAGCGGCTTCTCACTGTTCCGAGGATCTCCGGGTGTGAGCGAGCAGCGCGTCCAAGCCTCAGCCTCTACACACTTTCCCAGCGCGGCAAGCATAACCGTGGCGGCAAGTCTGGTATTCCAGCCACAGTGGGTGGGGACTGCATCACAGGCTGTGACGGGCAGGCAGAGACCCCAGTTAGGTGGTTTTCCCAGGCAGAGCAGAAATCCTGCCTGGGTACGTCCTATGTGATCCGGGCAACGTACCCGGGCAACGGTGCATCCCTATCCTCAGTCCCCAGAAGCCTTTGCGTTTCATAGAACACACCTGCCTTTTGCCACGTCTCTTTCCCTTCCAATTTTGTGCCTCTGTGTTGGGGACACCTAACTTCCAAGATGCTCTATTCAGCATTCCTCGCTCTTAACTCCTGGTGCTGCCCCCAACGTGAAGGAGTAAGTTCGGAGCTACAAAACTGTTCTCTGAGTCCACCCCTGATTTACCAAGTAAATTCAAGGAAATTTAGACCTTCGTGTGTACAGATTGCTAGCTTATGTCCAGCTATCCCTAAATCCTCTCCCAACTTAAGGCTAATATATAAATCGCTAAGGAAGGGGCACCTGAGTGGCTCAGTTGGTTACTTGCAGGGACTCTTGGTTTCGGCTCAGGTCAGGATCTCACGGTTCCTGGGTTGGAGCCCTGCATCGGGCTGTGTGCTGACACTGCCGAGACTGCTAGGGATTATCTCACATTGTATCTCTCTCTGCCCCTCCCCCGTTCTCTCTCTCCCTCTCCACCCCCCCCCCATCTCTCAAAATAAAGAACTTTAAAAAATAAATCACCAAGGAAAATACTGATTTTAAAATAGCAATTTGACTGTTTTGCTCTTGATTGATTTTGTAATCTTATTTCGTAACTTGGTGTGAAAGGACCCACGTGTGGGCTCCGTCTGCATCGGGACTCTAGTCCCTGTCTTTGGCCTCATAGCCACGACCTCAGCTGGGGGAATGGTAGCAATGTCTCCTCCCTGCTGTCAGTTCCTGAGTACACAGGCTCTTGGCTGGACACTGAGCCCAGCACCAGGTCCCACAAGATCATCTCCCACAAAGCCCTGAACACTGCTGCCTGGAAGCCTGGGTGAACAAACCACGGAAGTGCATTCTCCAAGAAGTTTAGAAGATCAACAGCCAACAACTTCCTGATCATCTTCTGAGCCAGTTCCAGCCCCCTTCACACAATCAGGGGACCCCTACAGCCATCACCGCCATGGTGGAAGGTATCTGCCAGTACAACTAAGACTACAGGTGCCTCACAGGTACCTCACTCAGATCCCTGACAAGACCTTGTCCATGAGCGTAGCGGATGCCTTCACCATAGGGGCACCTCCGACACAGGACACAGTAAGACCCCCTACACACCCCTCTCAAGAAGGACCATGGCACCCCTAGTACCCGCATTGTAGGTAGTCTACGGGCTGTGCCCCAAGCGATCCAACCGATGCCCTCGTGGACGACAGACTGAGGACAGTCAGTTGGTATTTCTGGGTCCTGTGTGTCACCAATTTTGGATGGGGCCGGAATCCCCACTAACTTTCGTCCTGTCCTGCCTTGTTAGCTGAGCTGGGAATTTTCAGCGAGTCAGGGATAACCTCAGTCCCGCTGACTATCCTCTCATTCTCCTTGCATGGAATAATTTAAAGAGAGAAAATAAATCCAAAACCATTTTCTACTGAGCTACATGCCTGATTATCAAGTGAAAGCAAGGAACACGTTCAGACCTTTCTGTGTGCAGATGGCTTAAACTGAGACAGGCAATCCTTGAAACTTCTCTGGGCTTCTCGTGGGACCGCCTGCACACACAGCCTGACAACGATCTGCTCTCATCATACCTGCACTAACTCTCAATTTTAAGCGCACTCCCGAAACACAGTTATGCAGCACCTCAACCCTCTCCAGGACCCAACCCACCTGGAGGGCTTTAGGACCCCTCCACCTGATCATTCTACTCCAAGCTTGCCGGGAAGGTCGGAGGTTCAGACTTGCTGCCCTCAGCAGGTAGAGTGCCTAGAAAGAAGCTGTGCATTGTTGCCAGAATCTCCCAGTCTAAGAGCAGAGTGTGTGATTCTCAGGCTCTACACACTCTCCCAGCACCGCTGCAGGTGCGTCGGCAGCCGCGGGCTGCAAATACCCCGCCCATAAGGCGGGCTGTGAGCGTGGTTGGTGGGCCTGCATCACGGGGCTGTGCTTGCAGGCAGAGACCCCAGCCAGGCAGAAACCGCCCGAGTGTGCCGTGAGTGACCAGAACCACAGTGCACCCCCACCCTCGGTCCCCAAAAGCCTCAGTGTTTTAGGACACGTCTGCCTTGTGCCCATCTCTTCCTCTCCCAGGTTGGTGGCCTTTGTGCTCAGGGACACCCTGCTTCCAAGATGTCTTTAATTCAGAGTGCCTCCTTTTTAACTCTTGGCGCGACACTGCCGTGAGGGAATAAAAGCTTGGGGCTGGAGAACTCTGTGCAGGTTATGCTGGCAAGGCTGCAGGGGAACCCGGGAATGGTCAATAGGATGCAAGTGTGCTTAGGCACAGAGTAAAGATTGGTGAGCAGAGCAAGGGACAGGGCTCAGGATGGTGGATCCCAGGCTCAGTGAGTGCATGCCAGAGGCTACACAGACAACCACTGCTGACTCAGTCTAGGACCTTGGCTCAGCAGTTGAGGTTGAGCTTTCCACCTGGAGGTGCAGGGCCAAACTGGTGAAGGCGGCAAGCAGATACTGGATGGCAGGAGGATTGGACTCTGCCACTTGAGGCAGTCATAGGGGACTTCTCTCAGGTGCCACATACTTAGACAGAAATGATTTCCACTCCAAGTCTTGAAGTTTCTAAATAAGAACCCTATGAAATCATTTGTAAATATGTACGTCCGTGGACTGTGTTTTGCTGATGAGAGAACCAGCCATAACTTCCTCCAGTGCAGTGGTGACGAATGGCTAAGAGATGACTACTGTAGTGGCCAACTTCATGGCTACCTCACTTTGCAGGCTCAGGACTTTCCCTCTGGCTGCCATGTGTGCCCTGAGCCCTCAAAGCTAACGTTCATTCCTCACTCAGAAATCTTTCGTGGTTACAAACCACAGGCTGGTAGTGTGTGACAAGAATCAGGGTCTGTACCCAGAAGGTGCTAGAGTGGCTTCCAGACATTTCAAGTTTTACTTTAAAGGTCAGTCTGTCTGCAAATAGATGAATTTAACAGAGTAGAGAGCCCAGAAATAAGCCCACGATTATAGGGTTAATTAACCTATGACAAAGGAGGCAAGTATATGCAATGGGCAAAAATTGTCTCTTCAACAAAAGGTTTTGGGAAAACTGGACAGCTGCATGCAGAAGAATGATCCTGGAGCACTTTCTTACACCATACACAAAAATAAACTCAAAATGGAATAAAGACCTACATGTGAGACCTGAAAGCATAAAAATTCTTCAAGGGAGCACAGGTAGTAGTTTCTCTGACATCAACCATAGAAACAGTTTTCTAGATATGACTCCTCAGGCAAGGGAAACCAAAACAAAAACAAACTATTAGGACTACATCAAAGGAAAAAGCTCTGCACAGTGAAGGAAACAATCCACAAAACTACGACAACCTAGTAAATGGGAGAAGATATTTGCAGATGATACAACCATTAAAGGATTAGTATCCAAAATATAGAAAGAACTTATACAGCTCACCACCAAAAAGCAAAGAATGCAATTAAAAAATGAGCAAAAGACATGAAAGAGAGGTCTTCAAAGAAGACATACACATGGCAAACAGACACATGAAAAGATGCCCAACATCACTAATCGCCAGTGAAATACAAATCAAAACCACACTGAGATACCACCTCACACCTGTCATTATGGCTAAAATCACAAACCCAAGAAACAAGAGATTTGTTAGTGATATTGTCGCAAAAAAGGAACCCTCATGCACTGTTGTTGGGAATGCAAAATGTCACTGTGGAAAACAGTATGGAGGGTCTTCAAAACATCCAAAAATATAATTACCTTATGATCAAGTAATTCCCCTACTCAGTATTTATCCAAGGAATGCGAAGCATTAATTTGAAAGGACAAGTTCACCCCTGTTTATTGCAGCATTATTACAATAGCCAAATATAGAGGCAACCCAGTGTCCACTGATAGATGAATGGATAAAGAAGATGTGGTATAGGGGCACCTGGGTGGCTCAGTTGGTTGAGCGTCCGACTTTGGCTCAGGTCATGATCTCGCAGCTCATGGGTTCGAGCCCTGCATTGGGCTGTGTGCTGACAGCTCAGAGCCTGGAGCCTGCCTCAAATTTTGTGTCTCCCTCTCTCTCTTCCCCTCCCCGCTCATGTTTTTTCTTTCTCGGTCTCTCAAAAATAAATAAACGTTAAAAAAGAGTTTTAAAAAAAAGAAGATGTGGTATATAGATACAGTGGAATATGACTCAGCCATAAAAAAGAATGAAATCTTGCCATTTACAACATGAATGGATCTAGATGGTATAATGCTAAATGGAAAAAAATCCTTCAGAGAAAGATAAATACCATACACTTTCACTCATGTGTGTAATTTAAGAATCAAAGCAAACAAAGAAAAAGGGACAAACCAAAACATAGACTCTAAAATATAGAGAACAAACTCGTGCTTGCCAGAGGGGAGGTGGGTGGAGAGATGAGTGAATAGGTTCTTACTGTGATGAGTAATGAATAGAGTTGTTGAATCACGATAGATAGATAGATAGATAGATAGATAGATAGATAGATAGATAGAGATATGTATATGTATATCCCTGAAACTAATATGTAATATGTAAACTGTATGTTAATTATACTAGAATTTAAAAAATAATACAGTTGGTTTAAAATAAAATAAAATAAAATAGCCATTTGTCCATTTGACCTTTGATATCATGATCTTATTTCATAGCTTTATACCTGGAAATCAGGGTACATTAGAAACAATCTAGTTTGGAAAAACAATTTTACAGCAAGCTGATAAACTCTACCTGTACCATTTATTTCCATTCTTCTGAATCAGATTCCTGCACTTTTTTATTTAAAGTGTTTTAAAAGAGGATTTATCAGGGTGTGCCAGAGTCTTGTACCTGGTTGAAAATTCTTATGTGAGTTTTCATGCATTTAAAAGGATTACACCGAAGGGGTTGCTCCTTTAATTCTACACAGCTTGGGTATGATACAGACTCAGCAATGACACCAAAACCACAACAACAACGGCAGGAGCAGTAGCAACAACACCACAAATTCATTCCCTTTAACCTGGGGAAAAGTAAGAGCTGTCAAATTTCCTGGAGAATCTCCACAGAAAATGGATGGCACTGGGTTCTCCCAAGGAGGGAGCATGGAAGTTGCCACTCTGTCCTAACAATAAGTGAAAAGCTGAAGAGACTGAGGGGAAAAGAACAACCCCTGCAGGATGCTTAAGAGAGGTGAACACATAGCAAACCTTTGCCCTCAAGATTGGAGAGGCAGATGAATGCAGGGAGTAATGTCTTACCAGAGCAAACGTTCAACAAGGGCAAATCTCAGTGCTTGGAGCTAGTGCTGGGGTAGGTCACTGGCAAGCTGCTGGAGGCTCAGTGTGGGCAACTCTGAGAGTTAAAAACTCCAGGGACAGACACTCATTCATAGGAAACTCCCACAAATGTGCATTTTACCCCTAGGAACTTGACCAGGTTCTCAACAGTACATGTGAGAGAAAAATCCACTGGTGGGATTTACCTCCTGGAGCTGTACCAGTTCTCAAAATGAATAACAGAAAAATCACCTAGTGTTGTTCCTAGAGAGAGAGGGGAAAGGAACCAACCACTTTTTTAATATACCAGAGCTGCTTCTTCAGAAGGCCTGCCCTCAGGAGAAACCAGTTAACCAGAGACTAATGTGCTGAAATATCATCATTCCTAACTGACCAGGGGGAAGGGAAATACCCAGCTCTAATCAGTTCTAGCCTTCCAACAGCCAGAAGAGCCTAAGGGATGACATCAGTGGATTTTAGAATACACAGGGAATGAGAGAGACATTTATGGCAGAATGAAGGAATGGGATGTAGTGTTCATGCGATCTTCCTGGACTCTCACAGTGTGAAAATAAGAAAACCCAGCTGACTTTGCTGCAGAGTGGAGTCAACTTGCACCAAGGGCTGCTCTCCCAACCCTCAGGCACCTTCTTTGCTCTGGGCACCAGGGGAGGTTCCTTCCAGGTTCCAGAGACCACGTTTAGGGTGTCCTCAGCTGCCAGGGAAAGAACTGAGTGTGGTGGAGGAGGACCAGGTCACTCTGAGAGGTGGATGGACTCAGCTGGTGACGTCAAGAAATTATTCTGGCCGGGTTCTTCTTCGCTCGTTAAAATTCTCCCTTGGCTCAGACTCACACGATACAGAATGGCTCTCCTCTCCCTGGCTGAAAACACTGTTCCATGGAGAAGAGGGATACAAATAGGAACCTTTCCACTGTACCAGAAAGCTCCTTGCAGAGGTGACTCCTTTAGGGCACTGTTCAGGAACCATAAGGTGCAGTTAAGTGAATTTCCTTTCTAACCAGAGTTGTCTGGGGTTGGTAAGAGCATGGCTTTGGAATCTTATTGCAACTGGGGTTGAGTCTTGGCTCTGTCACTCCCTGTTGTCCTTGAGCAGATGATACTCCCCTGGAACCAGTGTTTCTCACCACATAAAATGGGAATATGTAATAACTACCTAGCAGGAGTAAAGATAAAGATAAAGATAAGTGTTAAAGACCAGGCACGTTGCTTGGCACAGAGCAGATACTTAAAAGTCGTGGCTATTGCTGTTTTGTTGTTGTTGTTGTTGGTGGTGGTGGTGGTGGTGGTGTTGCTAAAGCTTATCTAACTGCATCAGCTCAATATGTTAAATTAAAGGAAATCAGTACATACTCTGCCTTCTTAAGAGGAAGTCACTGTATCTTTAATTCTCAAAATAAAACCACTGCCAAAGCCACAGTAGAAGGAATCTGCTTTCCGGAAACCTGTCAGATGCATGCCTGGCCATGTTGCAGGCTCACTGTCCAGCAGGATTAATGACCATTTACCTTAAACACCTGGCACATTGCCTGGCATGGGAGAGACACTCAAGAGTAGGGGCTGTTATTATCATTATAACAAAAACTTACCCTTGGAAGTGACAAATTGTACCAACTTGAATCGAAAACTAGGTAAAATGCATTGCACACTCCTCTCCCTTCTTAAATATAGTAAAGGGAACGTAATTTAAATCCTTTCTTGAGGATTCATTGATACCATCATAAAAAACGTCACTTAATGTGTTGACCGGAATACAGTGCTGTCCTCAAGGGAATAACACATGTAGGGCTGATAACCCCAAACTGGATATCATGCTGTTGGTTCTTTTTGATGTCTAACAACTATATACTTTTATGTTTATTTTATTTTATTTCTTCCCATCGGGTTGTCAAGGATCTCTTCTAGCTGATGTCATTGTAACTGTCTTAACAACATTCTCTCCACTTGCCTTTTCATTGGGTATGTGGTGAAACAAACAACAAAACAGAAACTATAAAAGCCAAGGTTGGTATAATGGTATAGAAACAAACAGCCAATAGGCATTAACTGAAACCCTGGAAATCCCAGTCAAGAACTATAAAAGGGGTCTTTGTGGTCAACTACTCAATTAATCTGTACTCAAGAGAACAGAAACAAAACTTGTTGGAATTATGTGTAAATACAGAGCAAAGAGATGCTGAGTAAGCACTTAAGAAATCATGGTCAGAAAGTCATGTTTTGTGTTTTTTTTACATTTTGGCAGGTGTTTTCTTCCCACAATTCTGTGTGTGTGTGTGTGTGTGTGTGTGTGTGTGTGTGTGTGTGTGGTAAAACACACATAAAATAAAATTTACCACATTAACCATTTTGAAGTGTACAGGTTGGTGGTGAATACATTCATGATATTGTGCTACCATCACCCCCATCCATCTCCATAACTCCTTTTCATCCTGTATAACTGAAACTCTGTACCTATGAAAGAATAACTCTCCGTGAGCCCTTCCCCCCAGTCCTAGCAACTACCATTCTACTTTCTGTCTCTATTTCTTGTAGTATTTTTAGCACCTCATCTAAAGAGAATCATACAGTATTTGTCTGTGTTTTTTTTTACTGGCTCCTTTCACTTAGCATAATGTCTTCAAGTTTCATCCATGTTGTAGCACATGTCAATTTCCTTCCTTTTTAAGGCCGAATAATGTTTCACTATATGGATATACAACATTTGCTTCTTTCATTAATCTGTGGACACTTGAGTTGTATCCATTTTTTTTAATCTGTTATGAATACTACTACTATATACATGAATGTAAATATCTCTTTGAGACCCTGTTTTTAGTTTTTTGGGGTATATACCCAGAAGCAGAATTGCTGGATCATGTGGTAATTATATTTCTAAATTTTTTGAGGAACTATCACATTATTTTCCACAATGGCTATACCTTTTTACATTCTGGCTATATAGTGGCTGTGCAGTCATTTACAGTTCATGTCATGCACAAAAAGTGCACAAGAGTTCCAATTGCTCCACATTCTTGCCAACATTTATTATTTATTTATGTATTTTTTTTAGTATCCATTCTAATAGGTGAGAGGTGGTATCTCATTGTGTTTTTGATTTGTATTTCCCCAGTGGTTAACTATGTTGAGCATCTTTTCATGTGCTTACTGGCCATTTGTGTATCTTCTTTGGAGAAATGTCTTTTCAAGTTCTTTGACCATATTGGAATCAGGATATTTGTGTTTTGTTTTTTCTTTTAGAATTATCTATAATTTCTGCATTTAATTCTTTATCAGATATATGATTTATAAATATTTTATTCCATTCTATAAATTGCCATTTTGCTGTGTTGGTAGTTTCTATTGATGTACAAATTTTAAAATTTTTCATCGCGTTAAACTTGGCCATTTTGAATTTTTACCTATGCCATTTGTGTCATATTAAAAAAATAGTTGCCAAATCCAATGTCATGAAGTTTTTGTTTTCTTATAAGAATTTGTTGTCTTATGGAGATATATTGCTTTATGTGCTACACTTATGCCTTTGATCCATTTTAAGTTAGTTTTTGTATATGATATTAGGTAAAGGTCCAATTTAATTCTTTTTCATATGGGCATCCAGTTTTCCCAGAACCATTTGTTGAGAAGACTGTCCTTTCCCCCACTGAATGGTCGTTACACCCTTATCAGAAATCATTTGATCATACATACACAAGGGTATATTTCAGGGCTCTCTGTTCTAAATCATTGATCTATATGTTTGTCCATATGCTAGCACCAAAGATTTGATTACAGTAGCTTTGTAGAAATGTTTTTAAGTGATTTTTATTGATGTATAACTGACATATCATTAGTTTCAGGTGTACAACATAAAGATTTAAATATTTGTATATATTGCAAAATGATTACAATGAGTCTAGCTAACATCTATCACAATACATAGTTACAAATATTTTTCTTGTGACGAGAACTTTTGATATCTACTCTCTCAGCAACTTTTGAACATGCAGTACAGTATTATTAACTATAGTCACGATGCTGTATATTATATCCATGTGACTTATTTATTTCATAACTGGAAGCTTGTGCTTTTTGACTCCCTCACCCATTCTGCCCCCTCCATCTCCACTTCTGGCACCCACCAATATGTTCTCTGTATCTATGAGCTGTCTTATTTCACTTAGCATAATGACCACAAGAATCTTCCGTATTGTCACAGATGGCAGTATTTCATTTCATTTTATGACTGAAATATATATAAATATGCATATATATACATATGCAAATATATATGCCATTTTTACCTTATTCATTCATTGATCAACAGACATTAAAGTTGTTTCCATATACTTATTGGCTATGCTGTAATAAACATAGGGATGTAAATGTCTTTTCAAGCTAGTGTTTTCATTTCCTTTGTACTCAGAAGTGGAATTACTGGATCATACAGTATTTCTATTTTTAATTTTTTGAAGAACCTCTATACTATTTCCCATAGTGGCTGCATAAATTTACATTCCCACCACAGTGCACAGGGGTTCCCTTTCTCCACATCTTCACCAACACTTGTTATTTCCTGCCTTTTTGATACTAGACATTCTGATTAGTTTGAGGTGATATCTCCTTATGGTTTTGATTTGCATTTTTCTGATGATGAGTGATATTGAACCTCTTTTATGTATCTGTTGGTCATCTGTATGTCTTCTTTAGGAAAATGTCTATTCAGATCTTCTGCCTATTTTTTAATCAAATTGTTCTTTTATGTGTTGTATGAGTTCTTTATATATTTTAGATATTAGCCCCTTATCAGATATATGATTTTCAAATATTTTCTCCCATTCAATAGGCTGCCTTAACATTTTGGAGATAGTGTCCTGTGCTGTGCAGATGCTTTTTATTTTGATATAGTCGCACACTGATTTTTGCTTTTGTTGCCTGTGCTTTTGGTATTGGATCCAAAAAGTAATCACCAAGACTGATGTCAAGGAGTCTACTACTGCCTGTATTATTTTCTTCTAGAAGTGTTATGGTTTCCAGGCATTACATTCAAGTATTCCCATTTTGAGTTAATTTTTGTGTAGGGTATAAGAAAGTGGTCCAGTTTCATTCTTCTGCATGTAAACAGCCAGTTTTTCTAACAATATTTATTAAAGAGACCATACTTTCTCCATTGTATATTTTTGGCTCCTTAGTCATAAGCTAATTGAACATATATGCATGGATTTATTTCTGAACTTTCTATTCTGTTCCATTGATATGTGTCTGTTTTGATACCAATACCTTAGTGTTTTCATTACTATAGCTTTGTGGCATAGTTGATTATCAGGGAACATGATGCCTCCAGTTTTGTTCTTGCTCAAAATTACTTCGGCTCTTTGGAGTCTTTCATGGTTCCATACAAATTTTAGAATTGTTTGTTCTATTTCTGTGGGAAAATGACACTGGAATTTTGATAAGAATTGCATATAATCTACAGCTTCCTTTGGGTAATATGGACATTTTAACAATATTAATTTTTCCAGGCCATAGGCATGGAGTATGTTTCTATTTATTTGTACCTTCTTCAATTTATTTCATTAGCATCCTATAGTTTTTAGAGTACAGATCTTTCACCTCCTTGGTTAAATTTGCTCCTAAGTGTTTTATTCTTTTGGATGCAATTGTAAACATTGTTTTATTAATTTCTCTTTTTGAGAAATTATTACTGTTATTAGTGTAGAGAAATGCAACAGATTTTCGTCAATAGATTTTGCATCCAGCAACTTTACTGAATTCATTTATTAGTTCTAAAAAATTTTTGGTGGAGTCCTTAGCATTTTCTATATTTAATAATATCCAGTCACATGCAGATGGTCAGTTTTAGTTTTTTCTTTCCAATATAGATGCTTTTTATTTCTTTTTGTTGTCTGAGTGCTCTGGCTAGAACTTCCAATACTATGTTGAATAAAAGTGGTAAGAGTGGGCATCCTACTCTTAGAGGAAAAACTTTTAGCTTCTCACCATTGAGTATAACGTTAGCTATGGTCTTGTCATATATGGCCTTTATTATTTAGAGAAATATTCTCTCTGTACCCACTTGGTTGAGAGTTTTTATCATAAGTTGATGTTGAATTTTGTCAAATGATTTTTCTTCATATATTAGGCTGATCATATTATCTTTATCTTTCGTTTTGTTAATGTGGTATATCAAAGCGATTGATTTGCTGAACCATCCTTGCATCTCTGGAATAAAGCTTACTTGATCATGATATGTGATTCTTTTAATGTATTGTTGAATTTGGCTTGCTAATACTTCATTGAGCATTTTTACATCTATGTTCATCAGGAATATTGGCCTGTAATTTTTTTTTTCTTGTAGTGCCCTTCTCTGGTTTTGGTATCCGGGTAAAACTAGGCCTCATAAAGTGAGTTTGGAAGTATTCCCTCAGCTTCAATTTTTTTGGAAAAGTTTGAGATGGACTGGTGTTGATTATTTTTTGAATATTTGGTAGAATGCAATTGCCAGTGTAGCTGTCTAGTCCTGGGCTTCTGTTTGTTGGGAGATTTTCGATTATTGATCCAATCTCCTTTTCACCAATTAATCTGTTCAGATTTTCTGCTTCTTCCTCATTCAGTCTTCGTAGGTTGTAATTTTCTAGGAATTTGTCCATTTCTTCTAGGTTGTCCTATTTTGGTATAAAATTGTTCATGGTAGTCTCCCTACGGTCCTTTGTATTTCTGTGATATCAGTTGTAATATCATCAATTTCATTTCAGATTTTATTTACTTGAGTTCTCTTTCTCCTTGGTGGATCTAGCTACAAGTTTGTTGATTTTGTTTGTCTTTTCAAAGAACCTGCTCTTAGTTTTATTCATCTTTTTACTTGTTTTTTGTTTTGTTTTGTTTTGTTTTTAGGCCCTCTTTCATTTACTTCTACTCTGATCTCTGCTATGTCCTTCCTTCTACTAACTTTGGGCTTTGTTCTTTTTCTAGTTTCATGAGGTGTAATGACAGTTTACTTGAGTTTTTCTTGTTTCTTGATTCAGGCATTTATCTCTATGACCTTCCTTCTTAGAACTGCTTTTGCTGCATCCCATACATTTTGATATGTTGTATTGTGATATTCATTTGTATTAATGTATTTTATGATTTCTCTTTGGATTTTTGCCTTTGACCCATTGGTTGTTCAGTAGCATATTGTTTAATCGCCACATATTTGTGAATATTTCAGTTTTCTTCTGGTAATTGATTTCTAGTTTCATACCATTGTGTTCAGAAAAGATACTGATATGATTAGAATTATGGTTAGAATCTTCTTACATTTGTTAAGACTTATACTGTGGCCTAACATAGGACTCATCCTAGAGAATGTTCCATGTGCACTTGAGAAGAATGTGTATTCCATTGCTTCTGTTGCTTTCACATGGAATGTTCTGTATATATCTGTCAAATCCATTTGGTCCATGTTACTTAAGCCCCTATGTTTCCTTACTGATTTTCTGTGTGGTTTATATACTCATTGATATAAGTGGGACATTAAAGGGATATTGGCCTATAGTGGGGTTTTTTTGTTTTGTTTTTTGTTTGTTTTATGTTATGTGTTTTGTTTTGTTTTTGTCTTGTTTTTGTTTTTTGTTTTTTGTAGTATCTTTGCCTGGCTTTGGTATCAGGGTCCTTCCTCTTCAATTTTCTGGAAAAATTTTGATAAAGATTGGTTTTTGTTTCCTTTAATTGTTTGGTCATATTCACCAGTGAAACAGTCAGATACAGGGTTTTTCTTTGGGGGAGATTTTTTTTTTTTTAATTTTTTTTTTCAACGTTTATTTATTTTTGGGACAGAGAGAGACAGAGCATGAAAGGGGGAGGGGCAGAGAGAGAGGGAGACACAGAATCGGAAACAGGCTCCAGGCTCTGAGCCATCAGCCCAGAGCCTGACGCGGGGCTCGAACTCACGGACCGCGAGATCGTGACCTGGCTGAAGTCGGACGCTTAACCGACTGCGCCACCCAGGCGCCCCTGGGGGAGACTTTTGATTACTGATTCAAATTCTTACTAGTTGTAGATATATTCAAATTTTCTATGTTTTCATGATTTAGTCTTAGTAGGCTTTGTATTTCTAGGAATTGTCCACTTCACCATTGGTTATTCAATTTGTTAGTGTATAATTATTCATAGTACTCCCTTATTGTCCTTTTTTATTTATCCAGAATTTGTAGTAATATCCCCACTTATGTTCCTACTTTAGGAATTTGAGGCTTGTTGTTGTTATAGTTGTTGTTGTAGTCCATCTACCTAAAACATTGTCGATTCTGTTGATGTTTTAGTAGAGCCAGTTTTGGTCTCATTTATTTTCTCTATTGTGTATATCCTCCATGTCACTTATCTCTGCTCTAACATGCATTCTTCTTCCTTCTGCTAACTTTGAGTTTACCTTGTTCTTCTTTTTCTGGTTTCTTACATTGTAAAGGTAGGTTGTTGATTTGAGGTCCTTCTTGATTTTTATTTTATTTACTTATTTATTTATTGGGGGGGGTGAGTAGGGGAGGGACAGAGAGAGAAAGAAAGAGAATCCCAAGCAGGCTCCACACTGACAGCACAGAGCCTGACACAGGGCTCAAACCCACTAACTGTGAGATCATGACCTGAGCTGAAGTTGGACACTCAACCAACTGAGCCACCCAGATGCCCTCTTCCTGATTTTTAATATAAGCATTTAAGACTATAAATTTCCCCTTAACACCTCCTTAATACTACATACCCTAAGCTTCAGTATGTTGAGTTTTCAATTTCGTTCATGTGTAAGTATTTTCTAATTTTCCTTGTGATTTCTTTTTTAATTTATTGGTTGTTTAAAAATGTGTTTAATTTGTACACATTCTGAATTTTCCCAATTTTCTTGCTGTTACTGATTTCTAACTTCATCCTGTTTGAACTGAAGAAGATACTTTTTATTAGATCTATCTTTTAAAATCTATTGAGACTTAATTGGTGGCCTAACATACGGTCTATCCTGGAAAATGTTGCATGTACACTTGAGAAGAATGTCTATATTGTTGTTCTTGCATAGAATGTTCTGTAGATGTTTGTTAGATCAGGCTGGTTTATTATGTTGTTAAATTCTCTATTTCCTTATGTTTTGTCCGGTTTTCTATCCATTCCTCTCAGTGGGGAATTGAAGTCTCCAACAATTATCATGGAACTGTCTATTTCTACCATTAATTCTGTCAGGTTTTGCTTCTATATTTTGCAAGTCTAATATTATGTGTATAAATAATTATTATATCTTCTTGCTGCACTAAGCCTTTTATTACCATATAATGTCTTTCTTTGTCTGATAACTTTTTAACTTTAAAGTCTATTTTATCTGATAATAGCGTGCCCACCCCTGCTCCCTCTTGATTAGTATTTGCATGGAATATCTTTTTCTGTCCTTTCACTTTTAATACATTTGTGTCTTTGGTCTAAAGTGAGTCTCCTGGGGGCACCTGGGTGGCTCAGTCAGGTAAGCCTCTGACTTTGGCTCAGGTCATGATCTCACAGTTCATGAGTTCGATCCCAACATTGGACTCTGTGCTGACAGTTCAGAGCCTAGAGACTGCTTTGGATTCTGTGTCTCACTCTCTTTCTGCCCCTCCCTGACTCATGCACTGTCTCTCTCTCTCTCTCTCTCTCTCTCTCTCTCTCTGTCTCTCTTTCTCTCTCTCTCTCTCTTTCTCAAAAATAAATAAACACTTAAAGAATTTTAATATTTTAAAAAATTTAAATTAAAAAAAATTAAGTGAGTCCTATAGCTAGCATATCGATTAATCATATGTTTTTATCCATTCTGCTAATCTCAGCTTTTCATTGGAGAATTCAGTTCATTTACATTTAATATATAAGTATGATAAGAACAGACTTACATCTGTCATTTTGCTATTTGTTTTCTATATGCCTTAATAGCTTTTCTTTCCCTCATTTCCTGCATTACTGTCTTCTTTTGTGTGTAGTTGATTTTTGTTATGTATATTTAAATACCTTTCTCATTTTCTTTTTTTTATTCTGTAGCTATTTTCTCTGTGATTACTGTAGGAATTATATTTAATATCCTAAAGTTGTAATACCCTAATTTGAATTCATACCAGTTAAACCAATAACACACCAAAACTCAGTTCCTTTACATTTCCACCCCACCTCTTGCAGTTGTTGCTGTCACAAAATTTTATCTTTATACACTGAGCATCCCAAAATATGAACCAATAATTCTTTTAAATGCATTATTCTCTTAAATTATATAGAAAATAAAATAGGGAATTACAAACCAAATTTATTAGCTTTTAGACTAATCATTTTTAATTTATTAATCTCACAATATATAGCAAACAAAAAGTCCATTACAAACCACTATTATAATAAAACTAGCTTTTAGAATTGCTCATGTATTTATCTTCATTGAGATCTTATCTCTCCTTGTACTTTCTAGACTGTCTGGTGTCCTTGTATTTCACCTTGTTGGAAATCCTTGACCTTTTCTTATCAGGCAGATCTAGTGGTAACAGATTCCCTCAGCTTTTGTGTATCTAGGAATGTCTTAATATAAACCTTATTTTTTAACAAGAGTTTTTCCAGAAATAGGATTTTTTTTTAATTTTTTTAATGTTTATTTTTGAAGGAGAGAGAGACAGAGTGTGAGTGGGGGAGGGGCAGAGAGCGAGGGAGACACAATCTGAAGCAGGCTCCAGGCTCTGAGCTGTCAGCACAGAGCCCAACTCGGGGCTCGAACTCACAAACCACGAGATCATGACCTGAGCCGAAGTCAGACTCTTAACCGACTGAGCCACCCAGGTGCCCCAGATGTAGGATTCTTGATTGACAATTGTTTTCTTTTATTATTTTTTGTATATTGCCCCACTGCCTTCTGATAGGAAATATGCTATCTTATCCAGGACTCCTTGTTTACAGTAATTTGCTTCCCTCTTGTTACTTTCTAGATTCTTCCTGGTCTTTGGCTTTTTAAAGTTTGATTATGATGTGTTAGGTGTAGGTTTTTTTGAGTTCACCTTGCTTGGATTTGCCAAATTTCTTAGCTATTTATATTTATGTCTTTCATCAGATTTAGGTGGCTTTGGCTATTATTTCTTCCAATATTCTCTCTGCCCTTTTTTCTCTTTCTTCTTCTGGGATTCCCAAAATGTATATGTTGGTCCATTTGATGGTTTCCAACAGGTCCTTTAGGCTCTGTTTCTCAGATTAATAATTTCCATTGTCTTATTTTCAACTTCACTGATTTTGTTTTCTTCTGTCTGATCAAATCTTTTTATCACACTAGCAAATTTTTCATTTCAATTATTATACTTCTCAGTTCCAGAATCACTTTTTTTGTTTGTTTCTTTTTAGGTTTTCTCTTTATTGGTATTTCCATTTTGCTTACACATCATTTTCTTATCTTTTCCCACATATTCCTTTCATGTTTTTTGAGCATATTTAAGATAGTGGTTTTAAATCTTTGACTACTATATCTGCCATTCAAATATTTTTCTTGGAGAATTTCTATTTATTTAATCTTTTTTCCTTGAAATGGACCATACTTTTCTGTTTCTTTGTATGTCTCCTGGGGTTTTTTTTTGTTCTTTTGTAACATTGGAATTTGAATCTAATGTTTTGATAACTCTGAAAAATCAGATTCTCCTCCTTCCTTAGGGTTTGCTGGGGTTCTTTAAACAATATTTGTTTTGGTCGTTACTGTTCTTATAGGCTATTGCTATGCTGTGGATCAATCTGAGGTGTAAACATAAGGTCTTCTAAGAGCCTTTTCCTTTACGTACATGGTCACCTTCTAATTTCCCCTATAAATGCAGTTGTTTTTGAATGTCCTGGTGTTTGATAAGTTTTTTTCCCCATGAGAAAGAGAAAAATGAATGAGGAAGAAAATGGGTTCTGGCCCTTTAAGTCCCCTAGTAGTCACTTTTGGCAAAGGGGAGGGGCTTACAACAATGGAAGGAGGTGCAACAACAAAGCCCCAGACCTCCTCCTTATCTGAACCTCTGTGATTCTTTCATGAGGCACAGTCATGGCAAAGACCAAGTTCATGACATGGGAAGGGCTCAGAAATCCAGGCCGCAATTCTTATGAGGAGTGTGTCCCTGGATAATTGGCCTCCAAGTACATGAATAGAAATTGTGTTTCTATTTCCAGGCAAATATCCTTGTAGCTGCTGTGCGATCAATCAACTTTCAGATATTAGATCTTGTATTGACTTCTCTAATACTGAGTCAGCTTTTGGCATCAAGGACTCAGAAGACCATAAAAGTCCTTTGGAAGCCCCTCAGCCCTAGGCCAGTTGTCCTCAGCACCCCATTAAGCAGTAGTTAAACACATGTAAGCAATCAATGCCAAACTTCTCTTCAGTACCAATAAGCACCATCCACGGAAATTTCCAGTTAAAATGAAAATGTGAAAAATAGGCTCCCCAAGGAGTCGTGGGATGACTAGGCTCCCCAAGGGATGAGTAGAGATCGTGGGCTAGAGTGGTTTCTCCCTTTCATTGCTTTACCTGTGGCATACCTAGGAATTACTTGTTTTTGTTTGTTTGTTTTGTTTTTTGCCTTACAACTTCAGGAGTTTTCACTGGCCAAAATACTGCCATGAAATCCTTTCTGTTTTTGTCTTTTGTTTTGTTTTGTTTTGTTTTGTTTTGTAGGAATAGGGATACCAGGTTCCTGAAGGAGATGAGGCAGAATAGGGAGAGGTTGTTGAGACAATTTATTCCTACTTCTGCCATGTATGTTTAGCATTAAATGTTTAGATTAGCCCTCTTCCATTTTATTTTTATTCTCTGAAGTCCTACTAGGTGTGGGGTAAAAGTAGATCATATCTAGTCAGTAGATCAAGTATAGATCATATTAGTAAAGTCGTTCTACTGATTTAGCCTCTTTATATGTTTAGAAAGTAGTAACATATAGCTAAAATGGCTGTGAGGCTCATTCCAGCCTTACATTTTAACTTATTAAAATGGGGAGAGGGATGAAGGAGGTGGATATAGAAGAATAGGGGTGCCTGGGCGGCTCAGTCAGTTAAGCGTCCAACTCCTGATTTCAGCTCATGTCATGATCTCATGGGTCATGAGTTCCAGCGCTGCATCAGGCTCAACACTCACAGGGAGGAGCCTTCTTGGGATTACCTCTCTCCCTCTCTCTCTCTCTCTGCCCCTACCCAGTGCTCGCTCTCTCTCTCTCTCTCTCTCTCTCTCTCAAAATAAATAAATAAACTTTTAAAAAATTTTAGAACAAATAACAAATAAGGACGTTGTGTGATGGCAATGAGATTTACTTGGAGTTTAGTTGAAAGACACTGATGATTATTATTTTATTTTATTTTTGCAGAGAAGTCTAGCCTAATTTCCTAATAAGTTCTTCCAGAAAAACCAGTTGGTTTTTTAATGTTTATTTATTTTGAGGGAGAGAGAGAGAGGGAGAGAGAATTCCAAGCATGCTCCACACTGTCAGCACAGAGTCGACTCCGGGCTTGATCTCACGAACCATGACATCATGACCTGAGCTGAAATCAAGAGTTGGACACTTAACCAAGTGAGCCACACAGGCACCCCCAGAAGAGCCAAGTGTTAAAGAAGCCATCTTTCAGTCAAATATTAATGGGACTTGTTTTCTTGTGAGTCTTGTTTTCTCCCTATGTTCGTGAGAAATTATATTCCTTCACATTGCTTCATCCATTCTTCCAGTAGGCATTCTTATTCACATCTGTGACAGTCCCTGGTCAGTTTTAGAAATAAAAGCTCCGGTAGGTATTTTAAATAGAATGGAGTTTCACACAGGGAACTAAAGTATTAAAAATTATGTTTGTGGGGCGCCTGAGTGGCTCGGTTGAGTGTCCGACTTCGGTTCAGGTCATGATCTCACGGATCATGAGTTCAAGCCCCGTGTCCGACTCTGTGCTGACAGCTCAGAGCCGGGAGCCTGCTTCAGATTCTGTGTCTCCCTCTCTCTCTGCTCCTCTCCTGCTCACATTCTGTCTCTCTGTCTCAAAAATAAATAAACCTTTTTTAAAAATTTAAATAATGTTTGTATTTCTGCCTTCCAATTGCACATAAGACATCTACCTGGGCAAAATTTGCCTTTAGACAGCAGCTTTAAAAAAGTGTGGGAACAGTTATGACTTAGTTTTCCAAATAACTAGGAGGGTTGAAGGGATCCTGAGTGTGCTGATACCATTTCTGTCTTAACATCCAAGTGCTTTGAATATTTCCAGTGTGCCAAAGCTAAGACTTAAACCAAAGAATGAATGTCTAATAATGGAACTTCATCTATCAGTAAGAGAAATTATTTTTTCTCTTAGCATTGGGAGAGCTCTTCAGGTATTAACACATAAATGATTTCTACAAATTTTACATTTGGCCTGCAGGTACTTTATGGTTATGATTATCCAGTAGAAGGCAAAGCCCTCATTTAACCTTTCATTTCTTACTGCCTAGGAATGCAGTATATTCTCCTGTATAATTTTACCTCTGAGATTATGAATTAGGCTGTCCCATCTCAGACCCTCAGTCTCCTTCATTCTGATAAAACACACTCATAAGTGCACATACTGGAATGTACAAAGGGCCCAAATGAGTGCTGGCTGCCTCACTCAGTGCGGGAAGAGCATTGTGGGGTGGGCACCCAGGGCTAGGGCCACAGCTGCCCAAGAACTGGCAGGAGGCCATGACACATTGACCTGCTGTTACCCCTCAGGATGAATCCTGAAGCATGTTTGTTTCATAGCTAGCTGAAAGGGACTCTTAAAATTTTTGTTATTGAATCTTTATTTTTAATTCATTTTTCTTTTTCTTCAGTTCCAGTTATTTTACCAGAATAAAGTCAAGTCAGGCACTCTGAGTTGATTTTCCAGAGTATGCAGCGTCTTCTTTCAATATGTGACTTCAAGTTGCCTTTTATTTCACAATGGTTCTCTTCAATGATTATTTTGTAGCATTCAGTCTGTTCTGTTCAGTAGCTTTGGTTTTCTTCTCAGGAATTTACGCGCAAATGCACACACGCACACGCACACACACACACAGACACTTTGCTGAGGTTCTGTGTCACTTTCTCCGAAATCCTTTTTCATTTCTTTCATACTTTTAATTTAAAAATTTCCTCCTTGCACCTTTTGGGATGAGCACTGGGTGTTCTATGGAAACCAATTTGTCAATAAATTTCAGAAAAAAAAAAAAAAAATTTCCTCCTTTCTATCGTCTGTTTCTCTTTATGCAATGCCCATGGTATTTATTAGTTAATATATTGCTTCTAGTTTAGTTTCCATTTCTATGATGTTGTTTCTTTTATTTCTAACACTTTCCTTGGTTTTCTAAGCTCCATTTCAAATATTCATGTTTTCTTTCCTCTGCTAATTTTTGATTCCAGTTTATTTTTATTCCAATTTAAGCTGTTCTTTTATAACTGCTATTATTTTCTTAATTTCCTTTAGCTTGTTTATTTAAAATATTAGAATACAGTTTTCATTCACTTTATCCTGTCTTTCTGGTATGTTTGCTTGAAAGAATGTTATTATGCTTCTAATTTTCCTTTTTTCTGATAATAGTTTTTTTTAAGATTTTGTTTTTAAGTAATCTCTACCCCCAATGTGGGGCTTGCACTCAGCCCTGAGATCAAGAGGGTGCACACTCTACCAACTGAGCCAGTCAGGTACCCCTTTTTTATTTGTCCTGGTTCCCACTGATAATTTTTGATGAGTTTGACTGCTTTTCTTTCCTATTGCTCATATTTCAGTGAGAGCAGTTATTTGTACTAGAAGGGAGCCAGTGTAATTTTCCTGGCTTCAAGATTCTAGAGCTCCCTCTTCTGGCACTTATTTGAATTGTTTAAAAATACTGTACTTTGTGAGCTGTGCTGTCCCCTTTACTCGTTTCTTTGCCCCTATTGTTCCTGCTCAATATGGGGATTCTGTCCGAGAAGTGATAGGGTCCAAAATCAAGATCACCCCAGTACTCTCTGACTTAATGAGGTCCCCTTGCACTCACTTACAAACTGTAGTCTACACAGCTCCTCCTTTTGGTTTGGACTGATGTTCTCTGGGGGACTATATCTGAAATGCATATAGAGGCAAAAGATTTCTAGTAATATCCAAATCATACATAGAAAAGAAATTCACCCAATAGAAAATGTTCAAAGGTTACAAACAGCCAATATATAGAGAAGAAAACCTGAATGTCAACTAAATATACGAAAAGGTGCTTTATCTCACTAGTTATTAGAAATGCTAATTAAAACATGAAAATGGGGACTTTCAACTGATTCAGCACTAAGGACATTTACAAGTTAATATAATAACTACCAAAAAAAAAGAATCAAATTGTGGCTCCTGTTAGAGAACAACCATCACCTCATAGGTATTCTGAGAAAAGAAAGAGAAAAAAATGTGATAAAAGAATATTACACCCCTAGTTCTTACTCTGTGATCTCTGGGTATTTGCTTACACTTCCCACATCCTAGAATATTCTCTATCTACTTCTTTATCTAACCAGTTCCTACTCATCTCTCAGGTCTTACCCTAATTGTCATCTTTCAGGAAAACATCTGATTCCCCTTTAGCCTAAGATAAATGTTCCTGTTGTGTCTGTCCTTGGTATTTTATACTTTCTCCGCCATAGCATTTTCCAGTCATTGCTGTGATACTGTTTTATGTGCACCTTGGCTAGGTTATAGTGCTGAGTTATTCAATCAAACTTTAATTGACGTATTACTATAAAGGTAGTTTATAGATGGGGTTAGCATCTACAGTCAGTTGACCTTATGTGAAGATTGTCTCCCACAGTCATGGTGGGTCTGTTCCAAGTAGTTGAAAGGCCTTAAGAGCAGAAACAAACCTTTCCTGTGGCATAAGAAATTCCATCTGTGAAATGCATTGTCACCTCCTGCTTGAGAGATTCCAGCCTTTCTCTGCTAACTGCCTACCCTAGGAAATTTGAACTTGACTAGCCAGCCCCACATTTTCATATGCCAATTCTTTGCACTAAATTCCTCGATTTCTCTCTCAAAATATATGTATATGTATATACACATAAATACATATTTACATATGTACATATACAGACATATACACATTTTCAGATATATATCTCTTCTGCTTCTATTTCTCTGGTGGAACACTGCCTGATAAAATTATTCTACCAGATTATATAATGATCCGTTTTCTTTCACATGAAACTGTAAGCACCATTAGAGCAGGAATGGTGTCTGTTTTATTTGCCTTTGTATATCTAGGGCCTAGAATATAGTATATGCTCAAAAAACTATTGAATTAATGAATTTCCTCCTGAGATTGAGGCCCAATATAAAAATCCTCAAACAGCTGTAGGGAAACATCCTCAGTGCACTTTTTGATTAGAGAAGGAAGGGGCTAAGAGACTTCTAGATGCATTTAGGAAATACTGATGAATGCCAAATAATAATAATTCACTACTTGGATAGACCCTTTTGGTAAGTCACTGGAGTATTTATCCAATTTTCAAAGTTGTAGCAAACATTGAAAGAAAGAAAGATGATTCTAGAAGGCAGTCATTTCTGTACTAAAAAAGAAGGTGCAGCCAAACACTACTAGTATAATTCACTGGCAATAAACTTTGAGATTTAAAGGAAATTTAACTACTAATATAGCTAGTAGCCCATAATCATATACTCTAAGAGTTTTATTCCATTTTTAATTCAAAGGAAACAAGAAAATAGACTTTCATCTGATTCATCACAAGAGATACAAGAATAACTTAATATGATAGCAGCAAAAATGGATCAGAATCTTGGCTTCTATTAAAGAACAGACATTCCCTTGTCCATACTCCCACAAAAGAAAGCTAGAAAGAAAACCTGATGATACGAGAGGATGACATCAAAACTTTTTTAAAACACTAAAGATTGACATTTAAATTAAAAAAAAAAAACTTTTGACTGCATCCTAAACCTTTGTCTTCAAAAAAACAAAACAAAACAAAACACACAAAAACAAAAAAAGTCTGAAGGCTTATGACACTAGCATCATCCATGCATTGATAAAGACATGCAATCGCTTCTCGGCCTTTTGGCTAAGATCAAGTGAAGACATGCATTCCCAGGCCCTACCCTATGCCAACTGAATCTGAATCTCCAGTGTTCAGACCTGAGCATTGAATAGTTACTATCCTCCTCAGACGATTCTGATGCACTCTGACTTTAAACTGTCAGTCTTCACAATAGATCTTCCCTTTCCTTCACCTCACTGATCAAGATCAGCTTCTTTCTGGAAGCATTCTGTAATTCATTTTATATTAACAAAATTTCTGTGCCTCCTTTTATCTCCTAACTTCTTATTTATTATGACATTTAATCAATGCATTACAGAATCATGAAATTGAATTGGTAGAATAATTGAGAAGGAATATTTTAGTTTTCTCCATACCGTATCTTTAGATCTTGCTTTGTTATATTAGTGTAAGTATTCTCTTACACAGAACAGACATAGTAATATTCATGTGCAAATCTGTATGTAGCCCACATCCCTGGCATGAAAGATCCAAGGACACATATTTTTGGAGAGTGTCACAGCTCACTTGGATCGAATCATGACTAAGTATTTTCCTACCAATAAACTCGACACCTAATTCTTGACTCAAAGCTTGACACAGATTTTAATGAACAGTAAAAAGGTAAGAACAACGATCTAGGTTCAATCCCATCTGTAACGCTGAAGTGATTTTAGAAAAGTTTTTCCATCTTCCTAGATTGACTCATCGGTGAAGATACAGTATCTCCTATGCAAAAATAGTAAAAAGAATAACTAATAATAAATGGATGTTGTGCTAAATGGAGGGTAAAAGGTAAAACAAAATAAATTGCTTCTCATTCATTAAAGAAATGTTGATGATCATGCAAGCACAACAGATTTTAGCCACAATGGGGACCTGCCATAAGCATTACACCTGCACACTTATGGTTCTAGTAAAAACATATTCAGAGTTAGACCCCAGGAAAAACAAGAAAATACGGATATCCATGATTAAAAAATCAATAATACTGGGGCGCCTGAGTGGCTCAGTCCGTTAAGCGGCCGACTTCGGCTCAGGTCACGATCTCGCGGTCCGTGAGTTCGAGCCCCGCGTCAGGCTCTGTGCTGACAGCTCAGAGCCTGGAGCCCGTTTCAGATTCTGTGTCTCCCTCTCTCTGACCCTCCCCCGTTCATGCTCTGTCTCTCTCTGTCTCAAAAATAAATAAACATTTAAAAAAATTTTTAAAAATCAATAATACCATTATATTATGAACTAAGAATTGGGAAATAGGAGCATATATTCCTTTTCTACATTCCCTGTACCTTTAAATTTCTTACTTTGAGTTTAGGCCTTATAATATACTTTCAAAATGCAGCTAAAGAGTACAGATTCATTATGAAATATCAGAATTACTTCCCAAGTTTTTTTTCAAAACAGTATTATTTACCTGAGGGGCACTAGTAAGCATCTGAAGTGTGTTTGTCCTCCCTGGATGATCATGTTGGTGCACAACAGCTGTCACAGACGGAGCCACTGATTCCAGTGAGTTTAAGGACAGGCAGCCAGGGCTTCCATCTGGAACAGTAAAACTCTTGAAGAAAATGTAAACCATGTGACCAAGTTTGATTCCACCATAAGAATCTGAAGAACCATAAATACAAGAATAAAACAGCTTTAATTTCCCACAATAATGCTAAGTGTTCCCACAGCCAACATGATTATTTACCTCATTTTTCAATTGGCCTCAGAAATAAAATACATAACTACATAAACTACACACATTAATAGAGGGAACCGTGTTAGTTATGACCCCCGCAGTCGTTTACTTTACCTGACATTACAGGATTCTCACACTAGTCTACTGGTGTATTACTCGGGCTAAGGATAAAATCATTCTGATTTTCTAAACACGTATCAGCTAGGAGTTAGGTTAGGTGACCAGGGTACAGATAGGTGGTGGGAAAAGGGAGCAATAAAGAATGAAATTTCTCCCATATTATCTGTGACTCAGATGGAAATCGATAATTAGGAACTTAACTTTATCAAGACAAGCATCTCAGTATATAGATTTGATGTTTTCATGTTACAGTGTGCTTCATGATAGGGAAGTTTTTTTGTTTAAAAATGTGATTAACAATGACTTTGAAGCAATTTTCATGAAATAAAACAGAAAACATACTAACTATACTCCCAAACATATGTCAACCAAATATAAGGAAGATAAGCCACTGTCCTCAATGAGCTTATACTAAATCCTAAGAGATTCGATTTACAGTGCATCCAAGGCTCCTGCTTTGTCTTCTGAGCTCCCAGAGCATGCATTCATTTGGTAGAAAAGTCCGTGCTGAAGTCCTCCATGACACATATTTTGCCTGACATTAAGGCCAGAGAGCTGAAGGATGCTGTCTTTGCCCTCTAACAGTCTGGGCTTATGTCACTAATGTGGTTCATACCATCATGTTATGGCTGCTTATAATTGTGTCTTAAGCACCCGGGCCTTATTTACATTTGTTCACTGGCTAGCACGATATTCAATTTTAATTGGAGCAAAAAGTTGAAAAGGTAATTTCTTAACCAAAATATAGTCAGGGGAATAAAGAGAAAAGCGAGATCAGATGAAAGAGAATCAGAATTGTTGAATTAAATGATTTCCTGACTGCCTGTCATGTGTCAAACATCCTTCCAGGGAATTTATATGTGTTCCTTTGTTTAATCCTCACCCCAATCCTGTGAGGCAGGAAGGAATCTAACCTTACTAAGCCTTACAGAGGTTGATGCCTTTCTCCCTGTCAACCCATCCTCCCCTCTGCAGCCAGGTGACCCAGTCTGGTCACTCACTGGCTCGACAGCCTTCCATGCTCTCCATTGCCCTTGGAATAATGTCCAAAACCCTCAAATGACTTTAAGGAGCTACAGGACCTGGTGCATTCCCATGTCTCTAGCCTCATTTCTTGCCAGTCTTTCTCCTGCTCTCTCATTTTTGTTGTAATAAGTTTCCTTTGTTCCTTGAGCACACACCATGCTCTTTTTCATACCCTGGCCTTCCCATAGGCTGTTCTTTCCACCTAGAATGCTTTTTCTTCCTCTATTCTCAAAAAAAATGTTGAATGGATGAATGAATGAAGGGATATTAGAGTGTAGGATCTTGCTCAGGGAAAAGATTAGGAGTAGGGAAGGGATTAGGGAATTAATCACAAAACAATGATAATAGATGAGTTGTTTGAGGTTTAAGCCAATCACAAGATGTAGCACAAACCCAGATCTTGATTTCGTCTCTTCCTCATTTCTTGCTCTTCCTTAAAGCCTCAGCATTAGTGCCACTTTCTCTAGGAAGCTTTTTAACCCCAAAGGTGCTTAAATCCTCTTATTATCTGCCCTGTAGCTCCATGCACGTCCTTTCTATAATGCTTGTCACACCTGACTGAAGCACCTTGAGAGCAAAACCTGATCCCTTTCTTGGTTTCTTCTCCATCCCCAGCACATAGCATTGTAACCAGCACACTCTGTAAATGTTTATATAACATTCCCAATAAAACAAAGCAAGAATCCTTGGGAAATTAGCTGATTCCAGGGCAGGTGAAGGAAAAATACAAGATGGGTCTGGAACATATTTATTGTAGTGCCAGAAAGTAAGGAAGCACTCAAGTATCCAAACTGTGGGGTGGACATAGTGACCATCACCTAACAAACAGAGTAGAGAAAGGGAAAAATAAAAACTTTAGTAACAGGAGAAACCTGACAGACACTGCCTTCATCAATCAAGATTAACATTGCTAGTAATACATCTTGACATCATGAACTCCCTGACTGGATCAATGAGATAGGCACCTCTCATCTGGGATATTCTTTCCCAAGATCCATAACCTGTAACCTTGAGAAAGCATCAGATAACCTAAATCGGGGGCAGTTTAAGAAATATATGATCACGGCATTCAAAAATGTCAAAGTCATGAAACAGCAAGGAAAGACTAAGAATCCATTAAAAGAATCAGAGGAGACCATGGTGATGCAATAACTAAAAGCAATATGGGAGTAATGTCAACAATATGGTGGCCTAAGCCATTTTTCCTCTTTATCCTCCTTTTTAATCAATGAATTAGTCATCCATATATGAACAGATTTGCCTTGATTTGTCTTTTGGGTCTGAGAACCTTACTCCAAGGGGCCTGGGAGGAATCTCACCCACCAGTGCACTTGGTAAGAGACAGACAAGCCTCCATAACAGGCTGCAGAACAGGTAGAGCCAGCGAAAGTTCCTAGACTCCCTTAGCTGCCCTCAGTCAAAAACCAGGTAAGTGCTGACAGGACAGTCACTCACACCTGAGTGACAACTTATAGAAATCCAGACTATGTGCAGGAGACTCAAGCATACCGTTGGAAAAAGAAGAAAAGAAAAAATATGAATTTGGTTGCAATGGAGGCAGTAAGAGACAATTTCCTGTCACTTTTCCTCTTCCCTAAGGAAACACTGAACAAAGTTGATTTATCTGGCAATGGTGACCTGCCCACAGGGAAAAGGAAAGTGCCAAGTGAGTCCCTGGCTGCCCCAGCTGGGCAGAATGTGGCTGGAAAAACCCATTTTGTCTCCGTCAGCACTGGGAGTACTAAAATGAGAGCTCTAAGACTTAGGGAGGAGAGTTATTGGGAAAGAGGCAGATACGAAGTTCAAACCACCTCGAAGGGATTGTGCTCAACAAGAAGTCCATCCACTAGCCTCTGGGAGTACCACCACCAAGGATCTCTCCGATAGGCTACTAGGCACCCCTCAATGCACTACCGCTAAATTCACACCTCTGGGCACTCTGATGCAGGCGCCCTGTTAATGCTTTCAGGTGTGCTTGCCACAGCTCTCTAGAGACAAAAAGCACCCTCAGAAAATAGTGGTTGGCAGGCAGGGAAGAAACACAAACTTGAGCAATAGCACCACCTTCTGGACAACAAAAGAAGTTTCCAGTAACCAGCCTGGTGAATTTTAAGAACCAGAGAAAACATAAGAAGCTTAAAAATTCTGCCACACTACTGGTGGGAATGCAAACTGGTGCTGCTACTCTGGAGAACAGTATGGAGGTTCCTCAAAAAATTAAAAATAGAGCTACCCTGTAACCCAGCAATATGTCTATACAATGGATTTACAATGGAATATTACTCAGCAATCAGAAAGAATGAAATCTTGCCTTTTGCAATGTGGATGGAACTAGAATGTATTATGCCGAGCAAAGTAAGTCAGTCAAAGAAAGGCAAATACCATATGACTTCACTCATATGTAGAATTTAAGAAACACAACACAGGAAC
Organism: Prionailurus viverrinus; assembly: GCF_022837055.1. Classification (NCBI taxonomy): domain Eukaryota; kingdom Metazoa; phylum Chordata; class Mammalia; order Carnivora; family Felidae; genus Prionailurus; species Prionailurus viverrinus. The sequence continues at coordinate 71,289,908 of NC_062570.1, read as the reverse complement.
ATAGGGGAAGGGAAGGAAAAATAATAACAGAGAGGGAGGCAAACCATAAGAGACTCTTAAATACAGAGAGTAAACTGAGGGTTGCTGGAGGGGTGTTGGGTGGAGAGATGGGCTAAATGGGTGATGGACGTTAAGGAAAGCACCTGTTGGGATGGGTGCTGGGTGTTATATGTAAGTGATGAATTACTAAATTCTACTCCTGAAATCATTATTACACTATATGTTAACTAACTTGGATTTAAATAAAATTTTAAAAATAAACAAATAAACATTTTAAAAATTCTGCTGTAGAACAGAGCAAAAAGAGTGCAGCAGGTTCAGCTTCACAAGCACAGAGGAAAAACCCAGATAATACCAATGCCATAGAATGTAATACCCCATCTGCTGAAGGCATTGAGCACAGAGTTAAGCAGATCTCCTTTACTTCAAATAAGGAATATGAAAAAATCAAGGAAATATGTCAACACAAAAAGAAAATGACAAGTCTCTGGCAACTGAGCTCAAAGGCATGGGATATTGTGATATAATTGATAAGGAACCTAAATAGCAGTTGTGAAGATTCAGTGAGTTGTAGGAAAACTGAGAAAGGCAAGTCAATAACATCAGGAATAAAATGAACAAAATGAGTTATTTTCCAAAAAGATTGAAATCATAGAAAAGCACCAAACAGAAATTCTGGAGCTGAAGAAGTCAATGAATGAGATGAAGAATGCAATAGAGAGCCTCTGTAGCAGGGCAGACCAGATGGTAGAACAAATATGTGCCTTGGAGGATAGGAATTTTGAAATAACACAGTGAAAAAAAATGAAATAACAGAGATTTTAAAAGGGAAGGAAAACCTATATGTAGAACTATGGGAATCCATCAAAAGACAAATATAAGAATAACCGAGGTTCCAGAGGGAGATAGATGGGGGAAGAGAATTTATTGAAAGAAAGAACAGACAGTTTCCCAAATGTGGGGAAAGGCTTGAGTCCAGAAAGCTAATAAATCACCCTATTATCATAATGAAAAAATACCTCCTCCAAGACACATTATACTGAAACTGTCAAAAATCAAAGAAAGAATCCTAAATGCAGCTGGGGGCTGGAGGAAGGGGGAGGGTGGGCAGGGAACAATGTAACTTACAAAGAAACCCCCATTAGGCAATCAGTGGATTTCTCAGCAGAAACTCTATAGGCAGAGAGAGTGGAATGACATATTCAAAGTGTAGAAGGATAAAATTTGCCAGTCAAGAATATATTATCTGACAAAGTTATTCTTCAGATATGAAGGAGAAATAAAGGCTTCCCAAGACGAACAAAAGCTGAGGGAGTTCATCACCAGTGCATTGCAAGAAATGCTGAAAGGAGTTCTCAAAGCTGAAATGAGAAGATAGTAATCAACATGAAAACACAGGAAAGTACACAGCACACTAATATAGATAAAAATGTATTTTAACCACTCAACTGTAGTATAAAGTTTAAAGGAAAACAGTAGTAAAAATAACTATAGTGCTATAAATTTTTAATGAATAAACAACATAAAAAGAGGTAAATTGTGACATCAGGGAAAAAGTAAAGGTTGGGCCCTTTATAGGTGACCAAAGAATAGTTGCCATCAGCCTAAAATGAACTGTGTTATCTATATAAGGTGTGTTACATAAGCCCCATGGTAAACACAAAGCAAAAACCTAGAGCAGATTCACAAAAGACAAAGAAGGGGGAAACAGACCATACCAACATGGAAAATAACCACTTTACAAAGGTGGGCAGAAACAGAGAGAAAAAGCAACAATGGAAATTTTAAAAAACCCAGAAACTAATTAATTATATGGTAGTCCTTAATATCAATAATTACTCTAAATGTATATGGATTAAATTCAGCAACCAAAGGCACAGAGTAGATGATGGATTAAAAAAACAACAACTATTGGCTGCCTACAAGAGACTTGCTTGGACCTTAAGGACACATATAGAATCAAAGTCAAGGGATGGAAAAAGGTATTCCATGCAAATGAAAACTAAAAGGAAGAAGTGTTAGCTATACTGATATCACACAAAATAGACCTTAAGACAAAAATGGTAACAAGCAACAAGGAAGGTCATTATATAATGATAAACAGATCAGTCCATTAAGAAGATAAAACAATCATAAAAATATATACACCTAAAATCAGAGCATATAAATATACTAAGCAAATACTAATAGATATGAAAGGAGAAATAGACAATACAATAATAGTAGAGGACTTCAATACCCCAGCTTCAACAGTGGATAGATCATCCAAGCAGATCATCAACAAGGAAGAGATAAACTTGAACAAACATTAGACCAAATGGACCTAACAGACATCTATAGAACATTCCATCTAACAGCAGCAGAATACAGGTTAATCATAATTAAACCCCTGCATATATGGTCAGCTAATATTTGATAAGGGAGCCAAGAACATCCAATGGGGAAAAGATAGTCTCTTGAACAGAAGGTGTTGAGAAAACTGGGTAACCACATGCAGAAAAATGATATTGGACCCCTCTCTTACACTACTAACAAACATTAACTCCAAATGGAAAAAAGACTTAAACATAAGACCTGGTCATAAAACTCCTAGGAAAAAACAGGGAAGAAGCTCCTCCACGTTAGTCTTGGCAAGGTATGTCACCAAAGCACAAACAACAAAAACAAAAATCAACAAATAGGATTCCATCAAATTAAAAACCTTCTATACTGTAAAAAAACAATTAACAACAACAAAAAGGCCCTACAGAATGAGAGACAATGTTTACAAGTCATGTATCAGATAAGGGGTTAATGTACCAGGGTGCCAGGGTGGCTCATTTGGGTGAGCGTCCGACTTCAGCTCAGGTCATAATCTTGCAGTTTGTGAGTTCAAGCCCCACATTGGGCTCACTACTGTCACCACAGAGCCTGCTCTGCATCCTCTGTCCCCCTCTTTCTGTCCTTCCCCTGCTTGCATTCTCTCAAAAAAATAAATTAAAAAAATAAAATAAATGCACAAAGAACTCAGACAATGCAATAACAACAAAAAATGCAATTAAAAAATGGACAGAGAATTAAATAGACACTTTTCAAAAAAAAGACATTCACATGGCCAACGTGTATATGAGAAGGTGCTCGACATCACTAATCATAAGGGAAATAAATGCATTAAGACCACAATCATCTTTCACCACACACCTGTAAGAATAGTTATCATAAAGAAGACAAGAGGTAACAAGTGTTGGTGAAGATGTGGAGAAAAGGGAGCCCTTGTGTACTGTCAGTGGAAAAGTAAACTGGTCCAGCCACTGTGGAATACAGCCTGAAGGTCCTTCAAAAAGTTAAAAATAGCATTACCATATAATCTAGCATTCTGGGTATACAGCCAAAAGAAATGAAAACCTGTTATCGAAGAGATACATGCATTTCCATGTTTATTGTGGTGCTGTTTACAATAGCCAAGATATGGACACAACCTAGGTTCCCATCAATGAGATGAATGGATAAAGAAACTGCAGTATATATATACTGCAGAATACTATGCACCTGTGAGAAAAAAGGAAATTCTGCAGTTTTTGATAACATGGAATGATCTTGAAGATGTTGTGCTAAGAGAGATAAGTCACACAGAGAAAGACAAATACTGTATGATATCCTTTTCACGTGGAAAATAAAATAAAATAAAATAAAATAAAATAAAATAAAATAAAATAAAATAAAATAAAATAAAATAAAAAAGTGGAATGGTGGTTGCCAAAGGCTGGGGAATAGAGGAATGGGAGAGACATTGATTAAGGGTACATGCTTGAGACTAGTAGATAAATAAGTCCTGGAGACCTAATACACAGCACAGAGGTTACAAACAACAAAATAGTATTATTAACATTAAACTTACCAAGAGACTCAATCTTAATTGTTCTCACCACTAGAAGGAATGATAATAATATAATAGGATAGAAGTGTTAGCTAACAGTGCAATGGCAATCATATTGCAACATAAATGGATCAAACCAATGGGCTGTACACCTTAAACTTATACTGTATTATGTGTCATTTATATCTCAATTTTTAAGTAAATGAATGAATAAATGGATGAATGCAACCTGGTATCTTAGAACAGAAAATAAGGATATTAGTGGAAAAACTAGTAAAGTTTGAGTAAATGCTATAGTTTAGTTAATTTTAGTATATCAATATTTTATTAATTTAATTTAAAAATATTTTAATGTTTTTATTTATTTTTGAGAGAGAGAGAGCACAAGCAGGAGAGGGCAGAGAGAGAGGGAGACATAGAATCAGAAGCAGGCTCCAGACTCTGAGCTGTCAGCACAGAGCCCACTGTGGGACTCGAACTCGTGAACTGCGAGATCATGACGTGAGCCGAAGTCAGACTCCTCTTCTTAACCAACTGAGCCACCCAGGCGCCCCTATTTCTTAACTTTAATAAATGGATAGTGGTTTTGAAGCATGTTAATGTCAGAACACGCTGGGATAGGGTAGATAGGAACTCTCTGTACTATCTCTGTAACTCTTGTAAAACTAAATTTATTTCAAGATAAAAAGTTAAAAAACAAAAATCCAGACTTGGCAGCAGTGTCCATTTAGGGGGAGTCTAGTGGGAGGAGCAAAGAGGCTTGCCTGATTTGGGGTTCATGAAATCTTGGCTTTCTAGCAGTGCATATATAATGCTAATGTCTTCTGCGTGGAATTTTTGATTTTGTGAAAGGATTTCAGATCCTTAAACTCATCTAACCTTCTCCATCAAGAGGAAGGATAGACAAGGAAGGTTCTTACTATGTAGGGGACCGAAATGAGCTTCTCCCAGAATTTTAAGATAAAATGAGTAATCTCACATTTAATGCTTGGGATTCAGCATCTGTAGGGACCAAGGTGTGGACTCTGATGGAAACTGATCTGGAAGAAGACTCTGACATCATTAATTAACACACCACGGAAAGAATCTGACAGAACTGGTAGCCAAGTCCAGAAAATGAATACCAAAACACTATGAATTTGTCAGCATGTTTGCAGGAGGATTCAGGAGAAAGGAGGCCCTTAGCTGTTTGCAAGCCCAAATGGTAGGTACAGAGGAATTATTTCTCAGCCCTGCCGGGCTCTTGAACCCCCATACCTATGGGGACTCCTAGCAAAAACTGATGCACTCTTCTCGGGGATTGTATTACAGAGCACTCATTGCTTAAAGGCAGCAAATCTCACTTGCCTCTTGAAGACAATAAGCTCTATAGTGAAAAGACCAGAGGGTGACTCCTTGATATCCATTTCCCCTTCTCTTGGTAATCGCCCTAAGTAGGAAAACCCACTTTTCTATTTAATATATAATATCCTCTAACAAAGTATCAGGTTACATAATTTTTCTTTATTTTTTTATTGAAGTAAAATTAACATACAATGTTATATTAGTTTCAGATGTACATCATAATGATTTGACTTGGGTACATAATTTTATTTCATCCAACATGTACTGAATATCTACCGGTACATGCCAGGCGCAAGCTAGGTGCCAGTGACAATACAACCACCAGGATCACACATAGTCCAATGTGGAAATAGCACATCATACAGATTTAATCTGATACAAGTGTTGATAGTGTTTTATTTGAGATATGAGCAAGTGCTTTAAGATACAGAAGAGAGAGGGATTCCTTCTTTTGGAGGGAGAAGTGGAAAGAGTTGAAGGCTCATTCAATCTGAGCCTTAAAATCTAAGAGAGAAGATGAAGAAGGAAATTTGGGGGAAAGTTTCCGTATGTGAAATGGCACAGAAATAAAAACAGAGTGGGCCTGCCTTAATTGTAACTCACAGTTCCAGGAAATGGGAAGCCAGTGATGTCTTGTTCCCAATTTTAGGGGAGCTTTTCTGCTCTGAGATTCAATCTTAAGGTGCTCCTAAAACACCTCTGAGTTCTATTCACATACTCTCCTCTTGGATTCCCCCAGTGTGCACATACGCTGCTAATTTAGGATTTTACTGTTTCCAGTAGTACACTGTGCCCAGGAACGTTTCTTTTGCTGGCCTAGTGCGTGGGGCCCAGTCCACCCCTGGGTGCTCACACACCATCCTGGTTTTTTCTGTCCTTTGGCCTTGACCAGGACAGCCCAGTCCATCCTGTTTTTTGGGGTTCCATCAGAGGAGTGGCTACAGTCCAATACTCTTTTCTCCCAGAAGTATCTTCCTTGTGTACTCCAGCTGATACGGTCTCATGAACATGAACTCAAACACACTGGGTAAGGGAAGAGTGATATTGCTGTGGTATCTGAGCTGCAGATACTGTGAGTGGCCACGTGCACATATTTATCTCCGCTGCTGGGCTATATACAACTTGGAAAAGAAACATGGGATTCACTTTGTTTATGGTGAAAATAAATCTCAATTGAATAAATGAATTTAAGGATGGATAAATAAATAAGATAACCCTGTGAACATCCTTCTAGATAGAAATGTTAAGTAACATGAAAAAGTTCCCTGGTAGATGATTCTCTTCAGTCAAGGGTTCTGGATCCCAGGAAGGCACCCGTGAAAGCTGCTATCAGGCACCTTGATCTTAGGTTCTCCCTTACCCTGGCTGAGGAATACCTGATCTCAGAGCTAGACTTTGAAAAAGTAATGGGGCACCTGGGTGGCTCATTCAGTTAAGCGCTGGCCTTCAGTCATGTCATAACCTCATAGTTTGTGGGTTTGAGCCCTGCATGGGACTCTGTGCTAACGGCTCAGAGCCTGGAGCCTGCTTCAGATTCTGTGTCTCCCTCTCTCTCTGCCCCTCCCCCACTTTCTTTCTGTCTCTCTGTGTGTCTCTCTCTCTTTCCCTTTCTCTCTCTCTCTCTCTCTCTCTCTCTCTCTCAAAAATAAATAACACATTAAAAAAAAAGAGTAAGAACTTCTCTCTTAAACTGAATGGGAGCAAGACTATATGGAATACTTTGAGAGACTAGGACAGAGCAAGTGTCTGGGAGAGGGAGTGAGAAGAGGGAAGGAAGAAGTTTGTAGGAAGACAGGGAAGAGGGAACCTCTCCATCACCTGTCCTGGGGCCCTTCCTAACTGAAAATTCCACCCTGGAGCCTGCAACATTTTCTGCAGGGTTCTTGGCTATGCTTCCCTGACCAGGAATGGTTAGTTACAAGAAAGACTTGAAGCCTGTGTCTCTGAAGTCAATGGTTGCTATGGCTGCTGCAACCACAAGTTCATATGGGCAGCTGCCATATGGGCAGCTCATTTCTGCTCCTGAGTCCCATTAGAGCCTGACTCTGGATAAGAGGCTATTTACAGCAAATGATTCACTTAGAACCAAGTAATGGCGGCTTCTGCCATTGTCTGACAGACCAGCCCCAGGGCAGCCCAAAATCACAGGGATTATTTAATCTGTACAATCCATTAGGGCTGTCAATAGGAGGGGACAGTAAATATTGTGGAAAGCAGTTAAGGGATGTGGCTTGACTTCATCTTCCGCATCAGCCCTAGGACAGGGAGGAGTCACCTGGGGGACAGTGATAGAAGATAAGGAGGGAGGGGCAGGGCAATGCAGATCTGGGTGGCCCACATGCCTGCCCCTCAGGAGCTTCTAATAGGCTGACTCTCAACCTTGAACCTCATTGGAATCTCCTGGGACTTTACAAAATCCTGATACTCAGGTTCCATCACCTCCACCAGAGTCTGATTAAATTGGTCTGGCTTGTGGCCTGGGTTTTAGGGTTAGGAAGCTTTCTCTTCCTCCAGGAGGAGGCTGAAAGAGAATGGAAAGATTTTATCATTTCATAGTGGAGAGCTGGAAGGACGTCTACAGGGCACAGCTTCTCGGGTGAAGCAATGGGCCAAGAAGGAAAGGCCACCTGCCTGGATTAAGATTATTACAAATAGAGGACCATAACTTTTATCTCATGAGTTTCCAGACCAATTGATTTTCTCATTTACCATCCTTCTTCCACTTATAGTCATGTGGCCTTAGGCAAGTCTCATTTTCCTCACCTGTAAAATGGGTGTTCTCACCTTTTCTCCTTATTTCCTGTTATCACCATGAAGATCAGAGTTCATGAAGATGTTGTAAGTCTAGGGGAGGAGGGTAAAGAAATAGCAGAGATGTGTCTTAAGGTTTGGGACCTGAGAGGAGGTTGTCTAAATGACAGTGGTGGGGTAGAAGTTGATAAAAAACAGATTTTCAAAAATCCTCCATGCTCTATTTTCTTGCCCAAGGGTCTACTGTGCAGTTTGGTCAGAGTGTCATGAGGTCCCGGGTCTGGCTACCTCTCCCTAGATGGGGTCAAATCCTGCCTCATTTGTTCCCTAAGGAGCCAGTGGTCAGGAATCTTCTACTGCTTTTACCTCTGCCCCAGAGGCCACCTAGTCCAGAGCTGGTAGGTACATCTCTGGTTAATGGTCAATAATCATTACTGGATGGATGAGTGCATGGAATTAGAAACACATATGGAATCATGACTAAAAGGAAGGAGAGTTATAGGAATAATAATGAGAAAGAGTGTGGAAGTAAAAACTCGATTTTTGCCTTGGAGGAGAGATGAATATTTGTGGGGTTTTTTTGTTTTGTTTTTGTTTTTGTTTTTGAAAGCAAGAGCATGAGCAGGGGAAGGCAGAGAGAGGGGGACAGAGTATCCAAGTGGTTTCTGTGCTGACAGCAGCAAGCCTGATGTGGGGCTTGAACTCAGAAACTGCAAGATCATCATCTGAGCCTAAACTGGATGCTCAACCCACAGAGCCACCCAGGTACCCCAGAGAGGAGCATTTTTATGTCTCTGGAGGAGGAGCAAGAAAGTGTGCTGTCAGAGAAAAGTGGAGTAATTAAAAATGCAAATCCCTTGAGCCCTTTGAAATGAAAAATCCCATTGAAGAGATAAAACATTTGACTCCTAAGAATTCTGGTTCCTAGTTAGCTTCCTCTTTTTTTCTATCAGTTTTTGAACTTCTGTACTATATAGCAAATATCTCTTTATCCATGTGTGTGTAAACGGTGAGCTCAATGAGCAGAGGGAAATAGATCTTAACCATTATTGTATCCCATTGCTGAATACAAAATAAAGGCTCCATAATTAATGAATAAATTTATCTGTTGATTTTCTTTCTAGGTGACGTGGATACCCGGGAAACGCATGCTCGTTCAAAAAGTGGGTAAGACAGAGCAAGGAATAAAAGAGGCAATGATGCAGGTAGAGGAGCGTGTCGATGCCAAAAGAAAAATTACCAGTTTCGTGATTTGAAGAGGAAGAGAAGGAACAAACACAATCTGTTTTTCTTTTCTCTCTCATCGTCCTTATCTACATACTGGCATATTTAATAGTGCTATAATCAAATCATCTACATAATTGGATATTTTGTTTTTTCAAAATGCTATTTTGAACAGCTCCTTACCTATCTGATATTCTTCATAGTTATTTTTTTCTGTTAACTGCAGAATATTCCATCCAGTTAATGTACTACGACTTACCTGTTTGTACTTTTTCTGTTGTTGGACATTTAGGTGAATGCATCTCTCCTATTATAGAAAATGCCACAATGAAGAGCCTCACATCTAGGGATTGCCCTCCTCATCAATCAGCTCCTTCACCTAAATTACAATGAATGAAAATTACTGGGTCAAAGGGTGTGAACAGTTTTATGGTTCTTAATATATACCCTCAAGTTCCTGTTATATATCAGCTGTCAGAAAGGGATGAGCACATCAATTTATTGCACACTCTGCCAGTATTACTGTTACATCTTCTTTGCCAAGTTAATAGATGGAAAAATATATCTTCTTGTTTGAGTTTTGTTATGGCCTGAATATTTTCCCACTTGCTCACTATCAGCATTTCATTCTGTTCAGGTCATTTGCCATTAAGGGGGCATTTATGATACTTATATATGTTAGAATAAACTTTTATATTTTATACATAATAATCCCTTTCCCTAACACTCAACACAAATATTTTTCCTGCCATTTTTAATTTCACTGTGATTAATTGGTTCTTGTACAAAAGTTATGTATTGACCTTTCCCTTTATGAGTTCTTTCGAAAATTCACGTTTAGACACTATATCTAAATGAACATATAAAAAAACTTTCAATGTTACTTTGTAAAACATATGACCATTAAGTTATTTAATACATTTGTAATTTTTAAGTATACATTTTGAATATAACTTGATGTTTCCCCAAACTGGTAATCAAGTGGCAGTTTAGAGTCTATATGTGAGAGACTTGGGGAGCAATCTTGTTCAGAGGGAGGACAGGCTTCTTGTTCTGAAGCTGTCTTGCAGCATTACAGCAGGTATATTGTTTTTCAAGTTATTATTCAAGTATAACTAACATATAGTGTTATATTAGTTTCAGTTATGCAATATGATTCAACAATTCTATACATTTCTCAGTGCTCATGAAGATAAATGTACTCTTTAATCCCTTTTATCTATTTCAACAACCCCCCCAACTCCCTCCCCCTCTGATAGCCCCTAGTTTGTTCTCTATATTTATTTAAGAGTCTGGTTTTTTTTATGTTGCTGTTGTTTGTGTGTTTCTTTCTTTCTTTGTTCGTTTGTTTTGTTTCTTAAATTCCACACGTGAGCGAAATCCTGTGACATTTGTCTTACTCAGACTGACTTATTTCACTTAGGATTATACCCTCCAAATCTATCCATGTTGTTGCAAATGGCAAAATTTCATGGTTTTTATGGCTGAATAATAGTCCACTGTGTATATATACCTCATCTTCTTTATCCATTCATCTATTGGTGGACACTTGGGTTGCTTCCCTATCTTGGCTATTGTAAATAATGCTTCAGTAAATACAGAGGTGCATGTATCTTTTCGAATTAGTGTTTTCATATCCTTTGGGTAAACACCCAGTAGTGGAATTACTGGATTATATGGTATTTCTATTTTTAATTTTTTTAGAAACTTCCATACAGTTTTCCACAATGGCTACATCATTTTGCATTCCCCCCAATAGTGGGAAAGTTTCTTTTTCTCCCTGTTATTTCTTGTGTTTTTTATTTTAGCCATTCTGACAGGTGTAAAGTGGTATCTCATTATGGTTTCAATTTGCATTTCCCAATGATCAGTGATGTTGAGCATCTTTTTCATGTGTCTGTTGGCCATCTGGATGTCTTTGGAAAATTTTCTGTTTAGGTCCTCTGCCCAATTTTAATTGGATTATTTGTGGTTTTGGTGTTGAGTGGTAGAAGTTCTTTTTATATGTTTGATATTACCACCTTGTCAGATATATCATTTGTAAACATCTTCTCCCTTTGGGTTGTCATTTTGTTTTCTTGATGGTTTCCCTTACTGTGCAAAAGCTTTTTATTTTGATGTAGTCCCAATAGTTTAATTTTGCTTTTGTTTCCCTTGCAGAGAGACATATCTAGAAAAATGTTTCCATGGCCAGTATCAAAGAAATTACTACTGCGGCACCTGGGTGGCTCAGTAGATTAAGCATCTGACTCTTGGTTTCAGCTCAGGTCATGATCTCCCAGTTTGTGAGTTCGAGGCCCGCATCGGGCTCTGTGCTGACAGAGCTTGAGATTCTCTGTCTCCCTCTCTCTTTGCCCCTCCCCAACTCACACATGCACTCTCTCTCACTCTCTCTCTCTCTCTCTCAAAAATAAACATTTTTTTTAGAAAGGAAATTTTTTTATTATTTATTCTTTTTTAATTTACATTCAAGTTAGTTAGCATATAGTATAATAATGATTTCAGGAGTAGAATCCAGTGATTCATCCCCTACACATAACACCCAGTGCTCATCCCAACAAGTGTCCTCCTTAATGCCCCTTGCCCATTTAGCCCATCCACCAACCCACAATGCCTCCAACGACCCTCAGTTTGTTTTCTGTATGTAAGAGTCTCTTATGTTTTGTCCCTCCTTCCTGTTTTTATATTATTTTTGCTTCCCTTCCCTTATGTTCATCTGTTTTGTATCTTAAATTCCATAAATGAGTGAAGTCATATGATATTTGTCTTTCTCTGATTAATTTTGCTGAGCATAATACACTCTAGTTCCATCCACATTATTGCAAATGGCAAGATTTCATTCTTCTTGATTGCTGAGTAATACTCCATTGTGTGTGTGTATATATATATATATCTATATATATACCACATCTTCTTTATCCATTCATCTGTTGGTAGACATTTAGGCTCTTTCCATATTTTGGCTATTGTCAATAGCACTGCTATAAACATTAGGGTGCATGTGCCCCTTCAAAACAGTACATCCACATCCTTTGGATAGATACCTAGTAGTACAATTGTTGGGTTGAAGGGTATTTCTATCTTTAATTTTTTGAGGAACCTCCATACTGTTTACCAGAGTGGCTGCACCAGTTTGCATTCCCACTAGCAGTGCAAGAGAGTTCCTCTTTCTCCGCATCCTCACCAACATCTGTCATTGCTTGAGTTGTTAATTTTAGCCATTCTGACAGGTGTGAGGTGGTATCTCACTGTGGTTTTGATTTGTATTTCCCTGATGATGAGTGATGTGGAGCGTTTTTTCATGTGTCCATTAGCCATCTGAGTGTCTTCTTTGGAAAATGTCTATTCATGTCTTTTTCCCATTTCTTCACTGGACTATTTGTTTTTTGGGTGTTGACTTTGGTAAGTTCTTTATAGATTTTGGATACTAACCCTTTATCTGATATGTCATTTGCAAATATCTTCTCACATTCTGTAGGTTGCCTTTTAGTTTTGCTGATTGTTTCCTTCACTGTGTAGAAGTTTTTTTATCTCGGTGAGGTCCCAATAGTTCATTTTTGCGTTTCCCTTGCCTCCAGAGATATGTTGAGTAAGAAGTTGCGGCAGCCGAGGTCAAAGAGGTTGTTGCCTGCTTTCTCCTCTAAGATTTCTATGGCTTCCTGTCTTACATTTCAGTCTTTCATCCATTTTGAGTTGACTTTTGTATATGGTGTAAGAAGGTGATCCAGGTTCATTCTTGTGCATGTTTCTGTGCAGTTTTCCCAGCACCACTTGCTAAAGAGACTGTCTTCATTCCATTGGATATTCTTTCCTGCTTTGCCAAAGATTAGTTGGCCATATGTTTGTGGGTCAATTTCTGAGTTCTCTATTCTGTTCCATTGATCTAAGTGTCTGTTTTTGTGTCAGTACCATACTGTCTTGATGATTACAGCTTTGTAATACAGCTTGAAGTCTGGAATTGTGATGCCTCCAGCTTTGGTTTTCTTTTTCAGGATTGCTTTGGTTATTCGGGATCTTTTCTGGCTCCATACAAATTTTAGGATTGTTTGTTCTAGCTCTGTGAAGAATGCTGGTGTTATTTTGATAGAGATTGTATTGAATCTGTAGATTGCTTTGCTTAGTATCAACATTTTAACAATATTTGTTCTTCCAATCCATGAGCATGGAATATTTTTCCATTTTTTGTGTCTTCTTTGATTTCTTTCATACACTTTCTATAGTTTTCAATGTATAGATTTTTCACCTCTTTGGTTAGGTTTATTCCTAGGTATTTTATGGTTTTTGGTGCAGTTGTAAATGGGATCAATTCCTTGATTTCTCTTTCTGTTGCTTTGTTATTGGTGTATAGAAATGCAACCGATTTCTGTGCATTGATTTTATATCCTACGACTTTGCTGAATTCCTGGATCAGTTTTAGCAGGTTTTTGGTGGAATCTTTTGGGTTTTCCATGTAGAGTATCATGTTGTCTGTGAAGAGTGAAAGTTTGACTTCCTCCTTGCCAATTTGGATGCCTTTTATTTCTTTGTGTTGTCTGATTGATGATGTTGGGACTTCCACTGTCATGTTGGATAACAGTGGCAAGAGTGGACATCCCTGATGTGTTTCTGACCTTGGGGAGAAAGCTCTCAGTTTTTCCCCATTGAGGATGATATTAGTGGTGGGTCTTTCATATATGGCTTTTATGATCTTGAGGTATGATTCTTCTATCCCTACTTTCTATCCCCCTTCTATCCCATCCTTTCTTTTTATCAAGAAAGGATGCTGTATTTTGTCAAATGCTTTCTCTGCATCTATTGAGAGGATCATGTGGTTCTTGTCCTTTCTTTAATTAATGTGGTGTATCACATTGATTGATTTGCGTATATTGAACCAGCCCTGCATCCCAGGTATAAATCTCACTTGCCATGGTGAATAATTCTTTAATGTATTGTTGGATCTGGTTCACTGGTATCTTGTTGAGGATTTTTGCATCCCTGTTCATCAGGGAAATTGATCTATAATTCTCCTTTTTAGTGGGGTCTTTGTCTGGTTTTGGAATCAAGGTAATGCTGGCCTCATGGAATGAGTTTGGAAGTTTTCCATATGTTTTTTTTTTTTTTTAGAACAGCTTCAAAAGAATAGGTGCTAACTCTTCTTAAAATATTTGATAAAATTCCCCTGGAAAGCCATCGGCCCTGGACTCTTGTTTTTTGGGAGATTTTGATTACTATTTCAATTTCTTTATTGGTTATGGGTCTGTTCAAATTTTCTATTTCTTCTTGTTTCAGTTTTGGTAGTTTATATATTTCTAGGAATTTGTCCATTTCTTCCCGATTGCCCAATTTATTGGCATATAATTGCTCATAATATTCTCTTATTATTGTTTGTATTTCTGCAGTGTTCATTCTTTTTTTTTTTTTTTTTTTTTTTTTGGGACAGAGAGAGACAGAGCATGAATGGGGGAGGGGCAGAGAGAGAGGGAGACACAGAATCGGAAACAGGCTCCAGGCTCTGAGCCATCAGCCCAGAGCCTGACGCGGGGCTCTAACTCCCGGACCGCGAGATCATGACCTGGCTGAAGTCGGACGCTTAACCGACTGCGCCACCCAGGCGCCCCTCTGCAGTGTTCATTCTTGATTTCTTTCATTGATCTCTTTCATTCTTGATTTTACTTATTTGGGTCCTTTCCTTTTTCTTTTTGATCACACTGGCTAGGGGCTTATCAATTTTGTTAATTCTTTCATCAAAAAAAAGAAATTACTACCTATATGTTCTTCTAGGAATTTCATGGTTTCAGGTTTCACACGTAGGTCTTCAATCCATTTTTAGTTTATTTTGTGTATGATGAAAAAAAAAGTGGTCCCATTTCATTCTTTTGCATGTAGCTAGTTTTCCCAGCACCATTTGTTGAAGAGATTGTCTTTTTTCCCACTGCATATTCTTGCCTCCTTTGTCACAGATTAATTGACTATCAGAGTATGGGTTTATTTCTGGGCTCTCTATTCTGTTGATCCATGTGTCTATTTTTTTTAAGTTTATTTATTTACTTCGAGTATGTGTGTGCACATGCACATACACAAGAGTTGGGGAGGGGCAGACAGAGAGGGAGACAGAGAATCCTAAGCAGGCTTATCACTGTTAGCATAGACCCTGATGTTGGGCTCTATCTGACAAACCTGTTAAGATCATGACCTAAGCTGAAATCAAGAGTTGGAGGCTCAGGCACCCCCATGTGTCTATTTTTGTGCCAGTGCCATACTGTTTTGATTACTACAACTTTGTAGTATGTCTTGAAACCTGGGATTGTATTACCTCCAGCTTTGTTTTTCTTTTTCAAGATTGCTTTGGCTTTTTGGGGTCTTCTGTGGTTCTATACAAATTTTAGGATTATTCTGTGAAAAATACTGTTGATATTTTGAGTGGGCTTGCATTAAATCTTTAGATTGCTTTGGGTAGTATGGACATTTTAACAATACTGGTTCCCCCAGTCCATTAGCATGGAATAGCTTTCCGTTTGTTTCATCTTCATTTCCTGTCATCAAATGTTTTATAGCTTTCAGAGTACAGACCTTTCACCTCCTTAATTAAGTATTTTCCTAGGTATTTTATTCTTTTTGGTGCAAGTGTAAATGAACTGACAGCCTTATGGGTTTTCCCTTGTATGTAACTATTTTCTTTTCTCTTGTTGCTTTTAAAATTCTTTCTTTATCACCACTTTTTGTCATTTCAATGATTATGTCCCTTGGTGTGGACTTCCTTGAGTTGATTTTGTTGAGGGCCTTCTGTGCCTTCTGGATCTGGATATCTGTTTCCTTCCACAGATTAGGGAAGTTTTCAGCATTATTCCTTCAGATAAATTTTCTGACCCTTTTCCTCTCTCTTCTCCTTCTGGGATCCCTATAATGTGAATGTTATTATGCTTGATGATGTCATTGAGTTACCTTAAACCATTCTCTTTTTTTAAATTTTGCTTTTTTTCTTTTTTTGTCCATTGTGGCTGCTTTCCCATAGTCTACCTTCCACTGATTTGTTCTTCTGCCTCCTCTCATTTACTATTGATTACCGCTAGTATTTTTTTAACTTCAGTTATTGATTTTTTCATCTTGGATTGGTTCCTTTTTATAATTTCTCTTTGTTGAATGTCTCACTGAGATCTTCCACTCTTTTCTCAAGTCCAGTGAGTATCTTTATAACCATTACTTTGAATTCTTTATCAAGTATATTGCTTATCTCCATTTCATTTAGCTATTTTGGAAGGCAGCTATGCTCACCACTATACCACCAACGCTCGCTCATTTAGCTATTTTGCTGTGGTTTAGTTCTGTTCTTTCATTTGGGATGTATTCCTCTGTTTCCTCATTTTGTCTAACTCATTGTTTTTTTCTATGTATTAGGAAAGCCAGTATGTCTCCTGACTTTGAAAGTGGTGGCCTTATGAAGAAGAGGTCCTAGAGTGCAATGCCCCTGCTCATCAAAACCAGGTACTTCAGGGATGTTTCCTATGTGTGTTACATATGCCCTTCTGTTGTATCTGAGCCTCATTCATCTTCAGTCCAGCTTGCTGCAAGGCCCAGTTTGCCTGTGGTGGGAGGGTTTTTGTCCCTGTGTTGTTAATGGGCTAGTCTGGAGCCTTTATTTTGGCAGTCATTGCCAATCCTAAAAGTTACTTACAAAAGGAGATTCTATAAATTATTTTATAATTTATTCTAAAATAACCTGACGGGATTAACTGTATAGATATTTTTAACTTTTTTTAATGTTTATTTTTGAGAGAGAGAGAAAGAGAGAGCACGAGAAGAGGAGGGGCAGAGAGAGAGACACAGAATCTGAAGCAGGCTCCAGGCTCCAAGCTGTTGGCACAAAGCCTGACACAGGGCTTGAACCCACGAACCGCAAGATCGTGACCTGAGCCAAAGTCGGACGCTTAACTGACTGAGCCACCCAGGCGCCCCAACTATATATATTTTAAACAAATTTTGTACTCTTTGGAAATTTAATACCATTACCACTGAAACACACATACACACACACAACCTGACAAAAACAAAATAACTTGTTTAACTTTGATTTTAAATAAATTCTAGGCAATCAGCAGATTCATAGCTGAGAGATTATTACAAAGTTCTGAAATTGAGTAAAATATCAAGTAGGCAAAATACATTTTTTCAAAGTTTCATTTTCCCTAAGATAATAGTTACTGAAAAATTATATTTCAGAGCCTAGGTTAAAATACTGCTTTTGGATCAACCTATGTGTGAGCAAGACAGTATTTTTATAAGCCTGGCCCTTCCTCTTATCTTGGCAGGATTTGAAGATCTCTAATTAACTGGAGTGTTCCAAACCACACAGAGATTATAGTTTTGGAAGTGTAGAGCCAAGAGCCTTCTATCAAAGGGCCTATTCAGAAAGAAAGCAGAAAGAAAATGACATCGTTGCTAGTCTGCTGTATATTAAGATATTATCAGAGAGAACTGTGGTACTTGTCCTTGGGGAGCCATCAAATCCAGAATCCAGGTAGCAGGGTACCCACTTGGGAATGCTTAGGAATCCAGCAGTGTATTAGGGAAAAATCCAGTTTTCCTTGTATGTCTCCTTTACTCTCACACTACACCACACTCACAACACTTCTGATACCACATGTGTAAGAGTCCCCCCCCCCCCCGCCCCAAACTGTCGTCTGCAACACCAGCTGGGTGTTCTACAATTAAACCAATTCTGACACTATTTACCTGAAGATCATGTCAGATCCCATAGGTTAAGGGCCCAGTCTCACAAGACTGCTCCCGTCTTCACTTCAGATGCCCATCACAAGCAACAGATCCCCCAGTTACCCACAATTTCTCTCTGACTTGGCCACAAATCAGAGTCTCCTCATGATCCTCTCCTCAGGTTCAATTTGCTAGTGTGGCTGACAGAATTCAGGGAAACATATTTACCAGTTTATTAAAAAAGATGGTAAAGGGTGCAGATGAACAGCCAGATGAAAAGATATGTGTAGGGCGTAGGGCAAGGAAACAACAATGGCCTCCCCTGAGGCAGTTGTCATGCTAGACAATGCTGATTCTCCTCAGAACCCAATTCCACATCCCCTCTTTGCTTGCAGACCTCTAACTAGACACAGGTCCCAGCAGGACTCTAAGGGTGAGGTAAAAAGTGTGACCCATGAGGAGGTCACTAAACTCCAAAAGAACTATCTGAGTTTTCTAATTTATACAAGCAGAAATCTGGGGAATGTGTGTGGGAATGGGTATTAAGAGTACGAGGTAAGGGTAGAAGGAGCATAAAATTGGAGCAGGCTAAATTTATTGATACGGGCTCACTAAGCAGAAATTCTGCACTAAACGTTGCAGTTCAGGTAGTTTTTTTTTTTTTTTTAAGGCTCTAATAATTTGTTTAGTTGGCTGAAACGTAAACCAAAAGATGGTCTATCATGAGTGAGCTGGAAATATTTGACCTCCCTTGCTTTAATGGTAGAGTAAGGGATTCCAGAAGTATAAGGAGATTGGAATGTTTGAGGGAATTGGTCATTTAAGACCTACCCACTCACAGTGGGAGGGTCCAGATGATGTAACTTTCACCAACACTGTGAGAAATTAATTCATGAGGGGAGCCCTAGCATCCTTGAAGAGCTTTGTGGTCACTCTTTTCTGTAGGCCAGATGTTTACAGTGGGAACGGCAGCCACTCAATTGGGAAACCGAAATACAGCAGGAGTAATTGGATCCCAGGGTGGCAGGAGCCAAGTGATGGCACTCACAACCAAAAGCAAGGTGCATGTGGTTACCATAACAGACAACAGGGTCAAAGCAGCAATCAAAGTATTCTGACTTACGCAGACCTACGGCATTGCCTAGTTTATCAAAGGATTCCTAAAAGTGAGATAGTTAGGAAGCCTACTAAACTCTTACTTGATCTGTATAATCAGAGAAGTTTTAGATCAAGTTAACACAAATCTAACTTAAATAAAGAAAACAGAGAGTCATGGACCCACAATCAGTTCTCAGAGTTGAGACAGTTTAGAGACCAAGAAACTCCTTTGAATGAAGGTCCTTGAGAAGGGACCATAGTATACCATCAAAAATTTATACCGCTAATCTTTTTCCCAGAGGTCCTCAAAGAGACCTACAGGTTTTTACCAGCATAACTGTACATTGAAGAAAAGGAAATAATCTGATCTTTTAGAGACTACTGGATGCTGACTCCAAACTGACACTAACTCCAGGGGACCTGGAACATCACTGTGGCCATGAAGTCAGAATATATGCTTGTGTAGGTCAGGTGATCAATGGAGTTTTTTGTTTGTTTGTTTGTTTTTGTTTTTGTTTTGTTTTGTTTTTTCCTTTTCGATCAATGGAGTTTTAGCTCAGGTCCATTTCACTGTGGGTCCAGTGGGTCTCCGAACCCATTCTGTGATTATTTCCCCATTTCCAGAATTTATCATTGGAATAGACCTACTGAGAACTTGCAAAATCCTCACATTTGTTTCCCGAACTGTGGAGTAAGGGCTTCTGTGATGGAAGAGGCCAACTGAAAGTCATCAGAACAGCCTCTACCTAGGAAAATAGTGAATTGAATGCAATACTGCATCTTTGGAGGAATCATAGAGATTAGTGCCACCGTCAAGGACTTGAAAGATACAAGATTGGTGATTGTCACAGATCCCTATTTAATTTTCCTATTTGAACTGTTCAGAAGAAAGATGGATCTTGGAGACTGACAGTGGATTGTGATAAGCTTGACCAGCTGGTGACTCTGACTGCTATTGCTGCACCATCTTTTCATGCTCTCAGGCATCGGCACTCCTGGTTCTTGGGCCTGTGGACTCAGACTTACACATCGGCTCCCCAGTTCCTCAGGACTTCAGACCTGGACTAAATTATACCACCAGCTTTCCTGGTTCTCCAGTTTGCAGAGAGCAGATCATGAGTCTTCTCAGCCTCCATCATCATGTAAGTCAATTCCTATAATACATCTGCTCTTATAATTATCTGTACATTTTTACCTCTATCTCTAAATCGAAATCCTACAGGTCCTGTTTCCCTGGAGAACCCTGACTAATGAGTTTACTAATTCAACGTTTGGAAACCTACACTAAGATAATTATCTCAAACATAGAGAACCAGTGTGAAGGAAGATGTTCATTATACTATCTGTATAGCTTTACCACAGGGAAATTTGGGAAGTTTGATTGTAAACTTAATTGTATGATTGTGTTATAAAGATGTCAACACAGAGGCACCTGGGTGGCTCAGAAGGTTAAGCCTCTGACTCTAGGTTTCAGCTCAGGTCTTGGTCTCATGGTTTGTGGGTTCGAGCCCCACCTCTGGCTCCACACTGACAGTATAGAGCCTGCCTGGGATTCTGTCTCCCTCCCTCTGTCTCTCTCTCTCTGCCCCTCCTCTGCTTGTGCTCTCTCTCCCTCTCAAAAATAAATAGGGGCACCTGGGTGGCTCAGTTGGCTAAGCATCCAAATCTTGATTTCCACTCAGGTCACGATCTCACAGTTTGTGAGATTGAGCCCTGCATCGGGCTTCACGCTCAACAGTGTGGAGCCTGCTTGGAATTCTCTCTCCCTCTCTCTTTCTCTGTCCCTTCCCTGCTCACACTTTCTCTCTCTCTCACAGAATAAATAAATATTTAAATAAAATTAGTAAATAAACTTTAAAATGAATGAATGAATAAATAAATAAAAATAAAGATATCAACACATAAATACAATGTCCCCAAACTAAAACTTTAGACCTTATGTTCTGTGAATTGTTAAATTCAGACATTCCCAATTTGTCTCGACTTAAAAATTAACATTTTTGCAGTTTCACCATAAACTTTTTATTAAAATATATTAGCAAATAGTCTTCTCTATTTTCTGCCATATTTGCTAACACATCTGGTTCCCTAGGACAACAGATGTGTTCCAAAGAAAACATAGGTCTTTCAGAACCAGACTGATTGTAATGAAAGACAAAATGTCAGAAGATAAATTGCCCAAAGATACATGTGGGATATGTGGGGGAGACTTTCAGTTTTGCAGCAGAAAATTATGTGTTTACTCACTTATTTCAAAGTAAATCATAAAATTTCCTAAATAATTAAGTAGATTAAAAGAGACATTTTGCACCAGCAGAAAATGTCTCCACTCAGTTTATTCTGTGTTTATAAATCTGCTTAACCAAATAAATACATTTTGCTTAAATTGGAACTCAAAAATCTGTGAAATGACTTCGGATTGGAGAGCCTCATATTATCAGCCCTGAGTTAAACTCACTGTCACTCAGTTGAGGCAGCCTGAGCAAATGGACAGAGGACAGGAACCAACACACTGCTTTCATGTTCCTGTCACCAACAGCATATGTGACCTTGAGTGAATCTGTCCACTCAGGGCCTCAGCTTCTACATGTGTAAAATGTAGCTTGAATTGGATTGAATGCTTCTTAATGCTCCTTCCAATTCTGAAATTTTCTAGAGTTGCTGTAAGCTTTGTGCCATGTAGACCCTATACTACTTTCCGATAGCAGGTCACTCTCTGCCTTCCCAAAATGTTGCCAAGGGATGCAAGGATACGTCACTGTGACGTGAGGCATAATCAAGAAACTTCCTGCTCTATCACCCGGATAGGATGAATGAGAGACACTCAAACGAGGCCGTAAAGGAGGAAGGAGCACTATGCTCTTCAGACCAGTGTCAGTAGGGCTTATTCCTGCTTCTCTGAAACAGACCTGCCTTTGTGTCTGGGCCTCTGCTTCTCTGAGAACAAGTTCAGTGCAGATGGTACGATGCCTTG
Organism: Prionailurus viverrinus; assembly: GCF_022837055.1. Taxonomy (NCBI): domain Eukaryota; kingdom Metazoa; phylum Chordata; class Mammalia; order Carnivora; family Felidae; genus Prionailurus; species Prionailurus viverrinus. The sequence continues at coordinate 71,267,973 of NC_062570.1, read as the reverse complement.
CTGTAGGTAAATGCTTCCCAAGTGTTTGCCTGATGAACCAACCTAGAGACAAAACATGTCTTCTGTTGGAGCCTGAAAAATGGCTTGCATCGCTCTACCCAGAGGGCCCTCTAGGGAGGAGTCTTGACAGAGGAGACTTTCCCAACTGCCAATCATCTATCATGGATTTAGGGCCCATGGTGCCCTAACCATGTATAAGGATATTGGGATTCAGGAGAATAAAACAGGAATCCTACCTTCCAAAACTCAAAGGATTAATGAAAAAGAGAAGGTACTGAGAGGTGAAAGCTGATCAGAATGATAAGGAGTATAAAGGCTAGAGTAGCTCAGATGTGTAGGTCACTATGGTCCAGAGCATTTCAAGACTCCTCAGTGAAGGTAGTCTGGAGTAGGCCTGGGGTGGGATGATTTGGGATAGGCAGAAAGTAAGAAGCCAAGTATTCCTATGTGAAGTCTTACTGGCCCTCCATCTCCGGTAGGCCCAGAAAATTGCCCATTCCCTCTGTCATACTCGAAATGCTGGTCTTCAAACCCCAGACAAATAAACCTTCTGTCCCACCAGCCACCTACAAATGTCTCTTCTGAAAAACAGAAGATTTTTCTGGAAGAAAATGAGCTGACTAGGATGGCCCAAGATGCAGTGTGATGGACCAGGTTGGTCACTGAGACGTAGACATGTTCCACACATGACATGGAAGAATTAGGTTATGTTCTATAATGATTAAAATTAGTTTTGGCTCAAAGGCAAAAGCCTTATGACTCTCCTCTTGTGTCCACTGGGAGCACAGATTTATAAAATCTGGAAGAGAGGGGCCAGGCAAACCCACTGCAGAAGCAGGCCAGTGCTGTAAGGTTTCTTATCTTTACTGTCATTGTCAAAGAATTAGGGCTCCCAAAGTATGTTTTCTAGATAACTGAAGTTAATCCTTCAGATTCCAGCAGTTTTTTCTTTGTGTTGTAGAAACTTAGCCAAATCTTCCAATAATATGTTACACATTTCCTCTGCACTTTTAAGAATGTTCTTAAAATGACGAATCTTCTTTGATGAGCATCTTCAATTTCATCTGCTGTTTACTTTGTTTCTTAGAAGTTACTGTTTTTAGGGGCACCTCGGTGGCTCAGTCAGTTAAGCGTCCGACTTCATCTCAGGTCAAGATCTCACGGTTTGTGAGTTTGAGCCCTGCATCGGGCTCTGTACTGACAGCTTGGAGCCTGGAGCCTGCTTCCAATTCTGTCATCCCCTCTTTCTCTGCCCCTCCCCTGCTTGTGCTCTGTCTCTCTATGTCTCTCAAAAAATAAATAAATGTAAAACAAAAATTAAAAAAAAAGAAGTTACTGTTTTTAGAAACACAATATAAGAATCTGTATCAAAGCATTTGCAAAGCAAAAGTAAGAAGGCTTCAAATTGGGGCTGAAGTGGCTCTGAGTGATAGTCATAAACTTTAAAGAATGGATTTTTGTTACATCTGTTTTCCTTTTCCTTTCTACCTGCAACTCAGTATCCCACAGAAGACCAGTAGCTTGAGAAGAATTTCAGTAAAACTTGCTTTTGGTCATTATTCTAGGGAAGTTAAGTCCCTGGGAATAAGCTAGTTCTATGCCCCAGACTTCAATTTCTGACACCCCCCCCCCAAGACTGATCACATTTCCTGTGATATATATGCTTATAGAACTGTTCTTTACTTCAGAAAACTGTTTGTAATGGTGTGTCTATTTGTGATTATTTGACTAATGTTTGCACCTTCTAAAAGACTGTAAATCCCAGGAAGGTGGGGCCCATGACTGGTTTTGTTCACCATTACATCCCTAGAAACTAATCTAGTAAGTGCCGAATAATTTTGTGATGAATGACAGAAGGAACATGTGGCAAGTCCAGAGCCCCGATTTCTGGTTGTGTTGGTGCTATCTTGTGTGATCTTGGATAGAGCATTATACATCCTCTGAGTCTCAGATACCACATTTGGAAGAGGGTCTTTAACAAATGGTCATAAAGGGTTCATCCACTCTAGACTTCTAATCTTTTTAAATACAAGAAAGGATAGAAGATGTCAAGATTAGAGGATAATCCAGTATGGAGCTGGAGGAGAGGCAGTGACAGGGGTGGCCAGGTGAGTATCCCTAGGACATGGCAGAAATGACTCTTTGGAGAAATGTGATCTCTCTGTGGCCATCTGGCCTTTGGGAAAATTATGAAGGGAAGAAGTTTCTCATTCCTGTTCCTACCTCCCACTTTGTCATCAAAATCATCGTTTGGGTGCTCTATTTCCCATGGTCAGGACTAGGGTGAGACAACAGAAGCATTTACTTTGGAAGCAAAATTTAAGGAAGCAACACAAAGCTCAGTAATCAAGAAAATATTTTAATGTAACACTTCAAAATCTAAATTAGTGCAAAAATCCATGATGAACAAGATATCAAAATTTGGGGGCACCTGCTGGTTCAGTCAGTAGAGCATGTGACTCTTGATCTCATGTTCATGAGTTTCAGCCCAACATTGGCATAGAACTTACATTAAAAAAAGAAAAAAAGACCCCATGTCGGGCTCTGTGCTGACAGCTCAGAGCCTGGAGCCTGCTTCTGATTCTGTGTCTTCCTCTCTCTATGTTTACAATGTCTTTCTGTCTCTCTCTCTCAAAAATAAATAAACATTAAAAAAATTTTTTTAAAGATATCAGGGGTGCCTTGGTGGCTCAGTTGGTTAAGTGTTGGAGTCTTGATCTTGGCTCAGGTCATGATCTCACAGTTTGTGGGACTGAGCCCCACATAGGGCTCTGTACTGATGATGTAGAGACTGCTTGGGATTCTGTCTGTCCCTCTTTCTCTGCCCCTCCCCCACGCTCTTTCTCTCTCTCTCTCTCTCTCTCTCTCTCTCTCAAAATAAATAAATAAACTTAAAAAAAAAGATATCAAGATTTTAAAAGTCACGATCAGTATTGTGTTTTTCTTTTGCCTCAGGTTCCAATATGGCTCACCTCAACACTTCATCTGATTCTCATTTCCTCTCATTCTGATGAAACACAGGTGTGAGTGCACATAATGGAATGTGCAAGAGAAATACATTTGTGTTGGCTGCAACACTGTCCGCTGGGGGGAATGTCAGGTGAGCACCCAGGGCTCAGGCCAGAGTTACAGCCATCCAAGAACTAGCAGGAAACCACTCATCTGCCCCTGCCCCTCAGAATGAGCCCTTGGAGGGACTGTTCCCAAAGGCCAAGAAAGAGGCTCTTGTACCAGCACAGCAATACTGTCCTCTCTTGAGACTGTTGCTGTTCTGTACACACAAATGTCAGAGCCATATACAGGGTTTTCACATTTCCCCAGGTATCCATTCCACTCTGCAGACTGTAGACGGGATCCTGGCCATGAAGCAGTAAAATCCTTTACTTCCTGTCCCGCCAAACATCCCTGTCATAATAAAATCCACAGACAAACTTTACTGATCATTTTCTATCACTCTAGGAGCAAATGCGGGGAGAGGGAACAAAGTGAGCTATTTTTCTTAGCTGAGCAGTGAGAAAACATGATAAGTGGTGACAAGAAAAGATCTGTGTTCTGAGGGACATTTAATGATTCGTGAGGACCACCCCCTCTACCACCACTATCCCCCAAGGGGTGGTGTGGGTGAAGGAGGAGGCAGCTCATTAGTGCTGTTAGTCTGTCAGACTGCTGTCAGGACTGCAGTGACTATTTGGGGGGGGGGGGGGGAGAATGCCAAAGAAGGGACAGTTCTTAACTTTAAACGAATGGGAAGGTATTTTTGAAATGAAGATCAATACTTTATTGTAAAAAATGATGGGAAGGGACCATTCTTTAACTGAATACCAATACTGCCTAATAGTCGTGGCCAGCCCAGACCCTGCAAACCTGATGATGTTGGGGAAAGCAGGCAGGGCTGACGTCCAATGATCCTGCAGGTGATATGCTACTGCTCCTGGTGCCTTGGCATCCCTGTACCCCATCTGCAGTCCCAACATCCATATTTAGTCATCTTCATTGGCCTTTGGTAAGACATTGAGGACTAAGTTTAGTGATGATCTCTTATTTTATCCATTTTACTAGAAGATTCTTTTTTTTTTTTTAATGTTTATTTTTGAGAGAGAGAGACAGAGCATGAATGGGGAAAGGGCAGAAAGAGAGGGAGACACAGAATCTGAAGCAGGCTCCAGGATCCAGGCTCTGAGCTGTCAGCACAGATCCTGATATGTGGCTCAAACCTATGAACTGTGAGATCATGACCTGAGCCAAAATTGGACGCTTAACTGACTGAGCCACCCAGGTGCCCCAGAAGATTCTTAATTAATAAGAATTTTAAGGAATCATGGGGCACCTAGACACTCAGGTTGAGTGTCTGATTCTTGATATTGGCTCAGGTCATGATCTAGTGGGCATGAGATCAAGCCCCTTGTCATGCTCCAAGCTGACAGCACAGAGCCTGCTTGGGATTCTCTCTTTACCTCTCTATCCACCCTTACCCTGCTCATGATTGCTCTCAAAATAAATAAATAAACATTACAAAATAATTGTAAGGAATCTCTAAAGATAATAATATATCAGGCATTTGTAATAGACATTTGGTAGATATTCTGTGGCTGGAGATCCTATGAAGCACCTTGTTTTAATAGGTAGATATTCCATACCTGGAGATCCTGTGCAATACATCTTCCAAATCTGGGGATATCCACATACCAAATGGTGAGATTAAAACAGTTGAACAGCCAAACTCTAAGGTTACCTAACTGGCTGGCTTCATCTCCACTGTATTTGCATTAGAAATACAGAAATGAGAAACTGAAAATATTCTCAGATGATACAGCTTGCTTCATATATGGAGACCTGTCCTCTTGATATTCTCTCATTGGAATATTTTTCCCCAGATTTCTCTCAGCCTTGCCTCCTGTGGTAAGCAGAATAATTATCCCTCCACCCCATATGTCCACTTCTTAATGCCTACAATCTGTGAATATGTTAGATTTCATGGCAAGGAGAAATAAGGTTGCAGGTGGAATTAAGGTTGCTAAACAGGTGATTCTGTGATGGAGAGATTACCTGTATTATCTACATAGGCCCAATGTAATCAACAAAGGTCTTTATAAGTAGAAGAGGAAAGCAGAAAAGATAGGTCCAGTGTGAGAAGGACAGTCTGATGTTGCCAGCTTTGAAGATGGAGGAATGGGGACACAAATCAAGGAATGTGGACAGCTGGAAAAGGCAAAAAAACTGATTCTCTCTTAGAACCTGTAGAAGGAATGCAGCCATAGCAACACCTAGCATTTAGCCTAGGAAGACCTTTTTTGGACTTCTGAGCTCAAAAACTGTATGATAATAAGTTTCTGTGTGTGTGTGTGTGTGTGTGTGTGTGTGTGTGTGTGTGTGTGTGTGTGTGTTTTAAGCCACTGTTTGTGGTAGTTTTTACAGCAGCAATAGAAAACTAATACATCTCCTTATCATTTCATCTAAGTTCAAATGTCATCTTCTTAAAGAGACATTTCTTAATATCTCACACCTGCTAAAGTATCTCACTACACACTTATTTTCATTTGATTATAATCATCTAGAGACTTTTTTTTTTTTTTTGAGAGGGAGACAGAGACAGAGCACCAGCAGGAGAGGGGCAGAGAGAGGGAGACACAGAATCCGAAGCAGGATCCAGGCTCTGAGCTGTCAGCACAGAGCTCGATTGCGGGGCTCGAACTCACAACTGTGAGATTATTATGACCTGAGCCTAAGTGGGCCCTTAATGACTGAGCCACCCAGGCACCTCTGATTATAATTATCTAAAATTATTTTCTGTTTATTCCTCTTCCTTTTCACAAGAATGTAAATTCTAGGAGGGTGAGGACTTTGTTGCTCTTTTCACCTATGTATCTCCATTGCTTATGATACCACTACATGATAGACATCCAATAAATATTTGTTGCATGAATGCGCTTTAAGCTAACGACCGTAACACTCTTGCCACTGCTGAATCACAACTAGAAGACACCTGTTAGAAGAGTCCCATGCCTGGGTAGGTCCTCTGTTGCAAGAAACTGCTCAATAGAAAGCAGGAGTAGAAACATACCAAATGGGAATTAACAAATAAGCAATCAGTTGCTTAATTTTAGCTAATTTAGAAAGCTTGAAGACTAAGTACCATCCGTGGGCAACTGCAGCCTAATGAGTCCTCTGCCAAGAAGTAACCAGTTTGGGAAGACCAGAAAGGGGTGAAAAAATACATGATTAATTCAGGTTACCTACATATTCCGTAATCACAATCCTTAGATCACATACACAAAAATGCCTCATAATGACCAAGGGACAAATGAGTAAAACAGGGCAGATTATTTTCTTTGTATGTTGATGAGGCATTTCTCAAGTGGAAATTTTTGATTATCAGGTTTAGCTCAAAACTGAATTCGGATAATCTTTGAAATTTTGTCACTCTTAAATAGTTTGTTTAAAAGTTCCTTATTTAATAATTCCTAAAAAGACTCCCTCAGAAAGGGCTGGCAGCAGCCCAGTGGGGAAGGCTGTCTCCTTCGCCCTGCCCTGCGGTCAACACCCTGGAAAAGGCCTTCAGGAGATCGCCTAAGAGCCACGCCCAGATCCAAAGGCTCGCACCCGCCTCTGCACTGTAGACTCTGAGCGGTACAGAGCTGGGAGTAAATGTCGGGAGCGGCCAGAGGACTCTACGCTCAGCCAGCCAATGGCATGGGAACGGGGGCGGGACCTCGGGATGTCCGGCCAATAGGAGCACGGCGGAGCAGAAGGGCGACCCCACTCCACGGCGGTGGGGGTTCGTAGCCCCAGCCCCCGGCCCGGGCAATGTGGGGCCCTCCGGGTGCCGAGGCGTGCGTGGCGGCGCTCGGAGGCGTGCTCTTTTTGCTGTTCTTCGCGTTTGGGATCCGCCAGCTGCTGAAGCAGAGGCGGCCCACTGGCTTCCCTCCCGGGCCGTCGGGGCTGCCACTTATCGGCAACATCTACTCGCTGGCCGCCTCAGGCGAGCTGCCCCACGTCTACATGAGAAAGCAGAGCCAGGTGTACGGCGAGGTACAGCCCGATGGGCTACGGGCAGGGAGGGCCCGGGTCTACCTCCGGGGTGGACCTGACAGCGGCTCCCGGGCCCGAGCTGTCGTCCCCAACCCTATGTGCAAGTGACTTGAAGGGAAACCCCGCCCGGCCAGAGTCCCCACCCTTCCAAAGCCCCGCGGGATCCAGCTGGGCCAGGCCCCCAGCAAGGGCGCGGAGGTCGTGCTCCCACGCCTGCGCGGTGGAGCTCCGGCTTCTTTTTCTTTTTCTTTTTCTTTTTCTTTTTCTTTTTCTTTTTCTTTTTCTTTTGTCCTCTCGCGGGAGTTAGGCGTGTATTCGGTTCTACCCACGTATTCTTGCGAAAATGAGGCTTTCGAAGTGTAGGCCCTGGTTAATGTTTTTAATAGGAAGTTCCTGAATGTTTGCATCTGAGGATGCCTGGTCTAGGCGTCCCTGGTCTAGGCGTCTGCTGGGGGGGGAGGGGGGGTGTAAGAAAGCGCAGGTGAAGGCCCTTGGCCAAGATGCGCTCTCGAAAATTCATTGTGAAAGCGAATGAATTTATGACTAAAAATCGATGCGGAGGCCTACAGCGCAGAGCTGTGTCGCCCTGACCAGCCAGGAGCATCTTAGAAAACACTGAGCCAGGTGCCCTCTGGTAAACTCACGACCAACCGCAGGGCCAACTTCCGGCCTCTCCCACTAACCACTTACAGTGTCTCCCACTGTCTAGAGAAGGAAAGTTTGGCACAGAAATGCTGAGTGACTTGCAGACAGCAGCTAGGCCCCTCCATGCAGGGGACAAGGCCGGGAATCAAGCTTGTGATTGGAAAGGTGTCCTGACCCCAGAAGGAGACAGAAGTTTCCAGAGCATCGGCCCTGGCCGAGCTCACCTGTTATGTTTCGAATCCATCCATTCCTATGCAGCAGGAAGCTAGGCTGTGTGCCAGGTGCTGGAGATGTGGTGAGGAAGGCAGACACGGCCCGATTTCAGGGAGTTCGAGCCCACTGAGAGAGCAAATCTAGATATCGACCACAAATTGTGAATGCTTAGAAGGAAAAGTAGAGCATTGCTGTTTGGCAATTGTGATTTCAGGTTGGGGCTTAAAACCTTATCTGAACCAGTGTTTACAAGAATTACCCTGGATTTTGGTACCTCGGTAACCGTTAACGTTGGTAAAGGGTAAGTGGACTTAGGTAAAGCAGATATATGTAGTTCTTACATTTTTTTGTCAGCCTTCCGGTTCTCCAGGAGTTGAGTGTATTTCTGTGATTTCCAATGAGTGTATATGAGCTCTGGTATGTGGGTACAAAGCATCATGAATTCTTTTTTTTTTTTTTTAACTATTTATTTATTTAGAGAGAAGGAAAGAATCCCAAGCACAGTCCACACTGTCAGTGCAGAGCCCATTGAGATCATGATCTGAACCAAAACCAAGAGTCAGACACTCAACCAACTGAGCCAACCAGGCACCCCTGTTCTAGAGAAATCATAAGATGTGAAAGGAGGCATGAGCCTAGCAGTTGAGTCCTCTTTTGTCAGATAAAACTGGACTTTTTTCCTCTCTGAATTTTAATTTTTCCTCTTATGTAATGAGAATAATGACTAGAAACAGTTAACTGCTTCTCAAATGTTCTTGGTTATAAATTGCAGAACAATTTATTAGGTCTACAACATAAAAAGTATATTTAAGCTAATTATGTGAAACACCGTCTTGCAGAATAAGAAGTTGTTTTTCATATATAAATATTTGAACTGATAGGATCATTGTATTTACAATGAACATTCTTTTCCAGAAGGGGGTAACCTGAGTTCCCTATCAAAATAGATTACAAATTATACAAGACTTCATTTTGGGATAAGTAGATCTGGTTCAATGGATTTAAGAATTTGGCATGAGTGATTCGTTTTATTGCTGTTACGACTGTTTGAAGTGACCATGGTTCTTTACAAAGAGGGCAATTTACTGGAGGTGGTAAAATCAAGTAGTGCTATTAAGTACAGGAAGAACAGAGGAAGAGAGGAGAAAAAATGAAAAGGATGTATGCATTGAAGAGTAGATAACTGTTTGCCTGACTCTGCCCTTACACTTAAGTTGAAAACTACCTAACATATTGAAAACCACACCTAACATACTAATTCTTTCAGCTATAACAACATTTGATCCTTTTTTTTTTTAAGTTTATTTATTTGTTTTGAGAGAGAGACAGTGCGAGTGGGGGACAGAGAATCCCAAGCAGGCTCCGCACTGTCAGCACAGAGCCTGACTCGGCTCCACCTCACAGAACTGTGAGATCATGACCTGAGCTGAAACCAAGAGTCAGACCCTTAACTGACTGAGCCACCCAGGTGCCCTGATCCTTTTTTTTTTTAATTGTAGTTGACACACAATGTTAAATTTTAGGCATGAAGTGTAGTGATTTAGCAATTCTGTGCCCTCTGCTAGTCTCACCACAATGTGACTACCATCTGTTACCATGCATTGCTATTCTAGTACCATATTCCCTATGCTGTACCTTTTATTCTCATGACTTACTCATTCCATAACTGGCAGCTTGTACCTCCCACTCACCTTCACGCATTTTGTCCATCCCCTCATCCCCTCCCCTCTGGCAACCACCAGTTCTATGTATTTATGGGTCTGTTTCTGCTTTTGTCTTTGTTTTTAGATTCTACATATAAGCAAAATCACATATGTCTTTCTTAGCATAATAGCCTCTGTGTCCATTCATGTTGTCCCAGATGGCAAGATCTCATCTTTCTTATGGTTGAGTAATAATAATGTGTACATTATATCACGTATTCATACTTTCATATATTGATGGACATTTAGGTTGCTTCCGTATCTTGGCCATCGTAAATACTGCTGTCATGAACATAGCAGTGCATGTATCTTTTTGAAACAGTGTTTTCAATTTCTTTGGACAAATACCCAATAGTGGAATTACTGAATTGCATGCTATTTCTAATTCCGATTTTTTGAGGAACCTTCATACTGTTTTCCACAGTAGCTGTACCAATTTACATTCCCACTAACAGTGTACAGGGGTTCCTTTTTCTCCACATCCTTACCAATATTTGTTATTTCTTGTCTTTTTGATACTAGCCATTCTGGCAGGTATAAGGTGATATCTCATTGTGGTTTTGATATGCCATCTTCCTGATGATTAGTGATGTTGAGCATCTTTTCATGTGTCTTATGACGTGTGTGTCTTATGTGGAAAAATGCCTATTTGAGTCCTCTGCCCATTTTTAATTGGATTATTTGTTTTACTGGTGTTGAGTTGTATAATTTCTTTATCTGTTTTGGATAGCAAACCCTTATGGGATATACAATTTGCAGATACCTTCTCCCATTCAGTAGGTTGCCTTTTCAGTTTTCTTTTTTTTTAAATGGTTTCCTTTGCTATTTACAAGTTTTTATTTTTTGATGTAATCCCAATAGTTTATTTTTGCTTTTGTTTCCCTTGCCTGAGGAACATATCTATAAATAAATTGCTAAGTGAAATAACCAAGTGAATACTCCCTATGTTCTCTTCTAGGATTTTTATGATTGTAGGACTCACATTCAGGCCTTTAATCTAGTTTGAGTTTATTTTTGTATGTGGTGTGAGAAAGTGGTCCAGTTTCATTCTTTGCATGTATTGGTCTGGTTTTCCCAACACCGTTTGTCTTTTTTCCCATTGGATGTGCTTGCCTCATTTGTTGTAGATTAATTTTATATTAATGGGTTTATTTCTAGGCTCTCTTTACTGTTCCATTAATCTGTGTGTCTGGGTTTTTTTGCCAGGATCATAGTATTTTGATTATTATATCTTTGTAGTATATCTTGAAATCTGGGATTGTGATACCTCCAACTTTGTTTTTGTTTTTCAAGATTGCTTTGCCTATTTGGGGTCTTCTATAGTTCCTTACAGATTTTAGGATTATTTGTTCTAGTATGTCTAGTTCTGTGAAAAATGCTGTTGGTATTTTGATAGGGATTGCATTAAATCTTTAGATTGCTTTGGATGGTATGGACATTTAAACAGTATTGGTTCTTCTAGTCCATTAGCATGGAATATCTTTCCATTTGTTTGTGTCATCTTCAGTTTTTTTATAAGTGTTTTATAGATTTCAGAGTACAAGTTTTTCACCTCCTAGGTATTTTATTATTTTGGGTGCTATTATAAATGGAATTATTTTATTAATTTCTTTTCCTGTTACTTCATTATTGTGTATAGCAATGCAACAGATTTCTGTATATTGATTTTGTATCCTACAGCTTTACTTATGCATCTATTACTTCTAATAGTGTTTTGGAGGGGTCTTTAGATTTTCTATGTATAGTATCATGTCATCAACAAATAGTTTTACTTCTTCCTGCCAATTTTGGTAACTTTTATTATTTTTCTTGTTTGATTATTCTGGATAGGACCCCAGTACTATGTTGAATAAAAGTGGTGACAGTGGACATCCTTGTCTTGTTCCTGATCTTAAGGAAAAAACTCTTAATTTTTCACCATTGTGTATGATGTTAGCTGTGGGTTTGTTATATATGGACTCTATTATATTGAGATATGTTCCCTCTAGTTGAGAGTTTTCATTATGAACAGATGTTGAGTTTTTTCAGATGCTTTTTCTGCATCTGTTGAGATGATCATCTCATTTTTATCCTTTATTTTGTTAATGTGGTGCATCACATTGATTGAGTTTCAAGTATTGAAACAGCCTCACATCCCTGGAATAAATTCCACTTGATCATTTTAATTAATTTTTAAATTTGGTTTACTAATATTTTGTTGAAGATATTTGGTTCTGTGTTCATCGAGGTTATTCGCCTGTAGTTTGGGGTTTTGTGTGAGTGTGTGTGTGTGTGTGTGTGTATGTGTGTGTGTTTGTAGTGTCTTTGCTGTTACTATCAGGGTAATGTTGACCTTGTAGAATGTATTTGGAAGTTTTCTCTCCTCTTCTTTTTGGAACAGTTTGAGGAGAATAAGTGTTAACTCTTATTTAAGTATTTGGTAGAATTCACTTGTGATGCCATCAGGTCCTAACTTGTTTGTTGGGAGTTTTTTGATTAGTCATTCAGTGTCATTATTAGTCTATTATTAGTCAAAATCAGTCTATTCAGATTTTCTTTTTGTTTTGGAAGATTATATGCTTCTAGAAATCTATTTCCTCTAGGTCATCCAATTTGACATATAATTTTTCATAGTAGTCTCATAATCCTTTGTGTTTCTTTGAAGTTAGTTGTTACTTTCCTCTTTCATTACTGATTTTGTTTATTTGGGTCATCTTTTTTTCTTCATGTGTCTGGCTAAAGGCTTATCAGTTTTATTGATCTTCTCAAAGAACCAGCTCTTGTTCATTGATCTGTTCTGTTGTTTTTTTTAAGTTTCTGTTTCACTTATTTCTGCTCTGATCTTTATTATTTACTTCCTTCTACTGGTTTTGGTTTTTATTACTTATTTTTCCAGCTCATTTTGGTGTAAGATTAGGTTTTTTATTTGAGATTTGTCTTGCTTCTTGAGTAGGCCTATACTACTATAATCTTCACTCTTAGAACAGCTTTTACTGCATTCCAAAGATTTTGGCCCATTGTGTTTTCATTTTCATTGGTCTCTATGTATTTTTTTAATTTCCTCTTTGATTTCTTGGTTGACCCATTTATTGTTTGGTAGCATGTTATTTAACCCCCATGTATTTGTGTTTAGGATCCTCCTATTCCACCATCTTCCTCAGAAGTCAAACCTACTTTGAACAGATAGATTGGTTATCTCCATTTCATTTAGTTCTTTTTCTCACATTTTGTCTTATTCTTTCATTTGGATCATACTCTCCTGTCTTTTCATTTTGCTTGACTTTCTGCGTTTGTTTTTATGAATTAAATGAATAGATACTGCTCCTAAACATGGGTGGAGTGGTCGTGCCTGGTGATTTTGGCTGGATGGCTGGAGCTGTGGCTGGTGTGGGCTGGAGGTCCTGGGCACTCTGCTGGAATGACTGGAGCTGCAGTGGGCATGGGCCTGAATAGTCCAGGGGGTCTTCACACAGAGGGCTCCCTGGCAGGACAGCTGGAACTGAAGAGGTTGTAAGCCGATGGGCTCCTGGGGCTCTCCACACAGAGAGCACCCTGGCAGGACAGTTGAAGGTGAAGTAGGTGAAAGCAGGGATGGATGGGTGTCCCAGGGGGATCCCAGGACCCTGTGAGCAGGAGGTGCCCTGGCAGGGTGGCTAGAGCCAAGGCAGACATGCACAAGGAGGTCCTTGGGCCCTCTGCATCAGGGGTACCCTGGCAAGTCATCTGGAGCTGAAGTGGTGTGGGCCTGGAGTATTCCAGGGTGCTTTGCACCTGTCACATTGGTGAGACAGCTGACTAGGGGTATCTTGGTGTGTGCTGTGCTGGGGCCTCCTTGTTGGGATGGCTTGGGCTGGTGTGGGCTAGGGGCCCAGTGCTCACTGAGGCTGCAGGCTGGCTATGGTGCCCAGCCCCTGCTCCTTTCTATGCTGTCCAGGTGGAGAAGAAATGTAAACCATAGCACTTGCCATTCCTGATTGGGCAGATTTCCAGCAGCTCCCCTGTCATTTGGCAGGGTTATAGGGCTAGTTTATTTATATTCTAGTTGAATATAAGAATATTCTAGTATTCTTTTAAACCATGGGTTGTTGGTTTTTTTTTTTTGTCTGCGCCCCAGACAGGCAAGTCTGCTCTCAGCCCCTTAGTACTGTCCCTCCCCACCAAAATTCACAGCATTGGGGGTGGGGATTCCCTTTGTTATTGTGTCTCCATCTCTCTTGTCATTCTTTATGTGGTCGTCTTTTGTTGTATAGAAGCTGTTTCGGGATGGGGGGTGGGAGTGGCGCCTGGGTAGCTCAGTTGGTTGGGCATCCAGCTCTTGATTTCAGCTCAGGTCATGATCCTAGGGTCATGGGATTGAGCCCTATATCGGTCTCTGCACTGAGCATGGAGCCTGCTTGAGACTTTCTCTTTCTCTCTCCTTCTGCCCCTCTCTCCCATGTGCGCTCTCTCTCTCTCTCTCTCTCATTCTCACTAAAATTAAAAAAAAGAAAAAGCTACTCAGTTCTTCAGGAGGAATTGCTTTATAAATAGATGTAGATTTGCTGTGGTTTTGGAGGAGGGGAGTTCCAGGTCTTCCTATATCTTTGTCTTGGACCCTCCCTGGCAACATTTGATCTTAGTTGTGAAACACCCTAAAGGTCTCTCATTGCATTACTGGTATTTTGCAATTCTGATGAAGTCTTACCATTAGTACAAGTTGTTAAATACTGTACCTTTTTTGAAAGTAGGAGGAGACTATTATCTCTTACACTTCTGAGAGGCTGTGCCAGTTGTTTATAGGGCTTATTTGTAAATAGAATCTTATTTTTCCACTCTCTTCTTAATTTGGGGATGTGTGCTCACAGAAAAAGCTTGGACTTGAAAACTGCGTGTGAGAAATGACAGTCACCTCAAGTGACACTTACTTTTATGTAATCTGTGAATTCAGTTCTTTTTTTACAAATCTTGAAGGGAAAATAACCAGTACTGGGGTCTCATACATTCATTTTAAAGGTAATCTTAAATGGAAATATACCACATCAAGAAGTATCATTTCCTTGGAGATTCACTCTGAATGTGTAAGCTTCTGCAGTGACTTTACTCTTAATCCAAATTTTGAGAAGCATTTCTTAGCTAGCAAAGGTAGTAAAAGTATTTTTTACAGATTATTTTCAAGTAATGAATGTAAGGACCATAAAACAATCCCTTACTTTAAGACAAGTAGATGTGGCAGCTTATTGACATATTTACACAGAAAGCATTTATTGAGACTTTCATGCAAGGCACTGTGTGAGATTCTTTGGAAGGTTCAGAAGATGAAAGATAGAATCCCTGATTCTGTGGAGTTTATAATTTAGGAGGCAATCAGGAGACAAGAACATTCCAGGTTTCTGGTTCAAGGTAGTATTAAGTAAGTGCCACGGAGGTATCTCAGCTTGTGCTGTGGTGGTTCAGAGGAGAGAGAGAGGGAGAGTGCACCAAGAAAGGCTTCAGTGGGGGTGTTCCCTAACGACTTGGTATGGTTTGAACAGTATGGCAGTGGTGGGAGGCATCTCAAATGAGAAGACAACCCAAGCGGATGTGGAAAAGTGTGTGGCAATCATGTTTCATCATGACACTTTCACATACCTCTCCTCCTAGTCCTTCACCCATGATATTGTATAAGTGTGCGTAAATGTATGTCTCTACCGCCAGTCATTAATTCAACATATATTTAACAATTGTCAGCATCTGCTCTGTACTGTCCTGGGGTGAAGATAATAGTAGCAAACACAACTGTTTTTTTTTTTAATTTTAATTTTTAAAATTTTTTTTTAGTTTTAAATATTTATTTGAAAATTTATACTTTGAAATGAAAATGATGTGCAACTTAATTGTGTCATCCATAGGGTGGTTATGAAATTTCTTTTTTTTAAATTTTTTTTCAATATATGAAATTTATTGTCAAATTGGTTTCCATACAACACCCAGTGCTCATCCCAACAGATGCCCTCCTCAATGCCCATCACCCACTTTCCCCTCTCCCCCAGTCCTCCATCAACCCTCAGGTTGTTCTCAGTATTTTAGAGTCCCTTATGGTTTGCCTCCTTCCCTCTCTGTAACTTTCCCTCCCCTTCCCCTCCCCCCGGTCTTCTGTTAAGTTTCTCAGGATCCACATATGAGTGAAAACATATGGTATCTGTCTTTCTCTGTATGGCTTATTTCACTTAGCATAACACTCTCCAGTTCCATCCACGTTGCTACAAAGGGCCATATTTCGTTCTTTCTCATTGCCACGTAGTACTCCATTGTGTATATAAACCACAATTTCTTTATCCATTCATCAGTTGATGGACATTTAGGCTCTTTCCATAATTTGGCTATTGTTGAGAGTGCAAACACAACTGTTAAAAATCCCTGCCCTAGTGTAGCTTACATTCTCCTGGGGGCTGAGCGGAGGGGGGGAGATGGGCAATATAAATACAATAAGTGAAGTAAATAATATGCTGGAGTACAGAGTATGAAATAAACTAAATTAAGGCAAGAGAGAGGAAGAATGCTAAGGGATGAATTTTTAACTGGGTTAGAGCAGGCCTCACTGCAAAAAAGAAGGCCTTTGAGCAAAAGCTTAAACTATAAGAATAACCAGGGAAAGAACATTCCAGGCCAAGAGAACACCTACAAAGGCCATGAAGTGGGAGTATGCCATGTCAAGAATCACCTATTACGAGACAAGTTGAGAGGCTGTTATGATAACATAGGGAGAAAATGAAGATGGCTTAGAGTGTTAGTGATGGAAGGGTAAGAAATTATCATACACTGTTTACATTCTGAAAATAAAAAACAACATGGCTACTAAGAAGTGATGTGGGGCTGGAAAGAAAAATAAGAGTCTACCTGGGCAGCTCACGGGCAATTTGGGTCCTGAAGAGCTGGAAGGGTGGATGGAGTGGTCATTAACTGAGACAGTGAAAAATTGTGGGCAGAGCTGGTTTGTAGGGAAGGGAAGAAACTTAAAGTTCATAGACTAACTTCTAGATGAGAAGGAAAGTGTTTCACAAACCTTTATCAAAAATCCTTGAAAACAGCATATAACAGAATAGTTCAAATAACAGTTCAAATAACAAATTCCCCAGTTTTACCCTCAAATAGGGGACCACATTTTTGAGGAAAAGTGGATTGTGTAACAGTCTTCTCAAGCCATGGCTCCTCCTTGGTTTTTATAATCCATAGTGTCCACACCTGATAGATAGCTGTACCCTGCACTATGACCCTCATGTTTGTTCTCCCTCCCTATTAAGACACTTTTGAATCCCAGGGTGTTCTACCATCCTGTGAAATCACCAGTCTGCTTTTTTTCCTATTTTCTAATGCCATTCTTTCATGCTGTGATACTGTGATTTATAATAAGAAATATATATTTGGTCTTTGTCCCTTTCCTGGAATATACTTCCTAAAGTCCTTGGAATTTCCTAAGTGATTAAGGTGTCTTTTGTTATTCTTAACAAGCCCCTTTCAACCACATGGGAGTTTATGCTAATGAAGTAATTTTTTGGAAAGACCCTAAATTGGGAGTTTATTACCAGGAGAAACAAGCCTGATTAGAGGGTTGGAACTTTCAGTCACGCCTCCACTACCTCTGGGGAAGGCAGAGGGCCTAGAAGTTGATTCCATCACCAATAGCCCATGTTAATCGCGTCTAGGTAATAAGGCCTCCATAAAAATGCCTGAATTACAGGGTTCAGAGAGCTTCCATGTTGGTGAACAGGTGGAGGTGAGCAGAAGATGGATAGCATGCCTGGGGAGAGCATGGAAGCTCCACTCCCCTTACCCCATACCTTGCCCTATGTGTGTCTTCCACGTGGCTGTTATGTCCTTCTATAATAGGCCGAGTTATGTCCTTCTATAATAAACCATTCATCTAGTAAGTAAAATATTTTCCTGAGTTCTGTGAGCCACGCTAGCATATTAATCAAACCCAAGGAGGAGGTCGTGGGAGCCTCTGACTTAATAGCCTTTTGGTCAGAAGCACAGGACTTGGGATGGGCACCCGAAGTGGAGACGGGCAGCAGTCTTGTGGGACTGAGACCTTAACTTGTGGGATCTGTCACTATCTCCAGGTGGATAGTGTCAGAATTGGGTTAAATTCTAGGACACTCGGCTGGTGTCCCAGAATTGCTGAGGTGTGGAAAACCCTCACGTCTGGTTGTCACAGTGTTATAGGAGAGTATTGGGAATAGAGGAGGCACACAGGAGGTGTTTTTTCCTTTATAGCTGTTAAAATTACACTGCTGGGAAATGACTTCAAGATCATTCCATTACTGCTTTGGGAGCCAAAAGAGTCCCACCTTTTGCTCAGCTGGTAGCCGTTCCCTTTGCGCTGAAACTCTCACACTGCCACTTTTGACTGATACCACTGCTTGTCACACACAGTCCATGCTACTTCCCCAGGGTTCTGGTGTTCCTGCTGCTCAGTTGGCAGAACCTATCCTGTGCCAAAGACTCTGTTGCTCAGTTGGTTGCTTCTGTTACAATTTGGAGATTATTTGGAGGTTTCATCACTTTTTTTTTTCCCAGTAATTACTTCCGCTGAACTTATGTTCTCTGCTAAACATCCTGGGGTTTTTTGTTTGTTTGTTTGTTTGTTTTGTTTTTTACGAAGTCGTGTGAACCATGGTTAAATCTGCTGTACTTATTTGCACAGAGATGAGGCTTGACTAAGTATTTTGGTTCTAAAATGCTCTCAGCCAAGCCCTGAGAGGATGAAGATAAGCAATCTTTGCACCCCACTGATAAAGTAGCATTGCTCCCTCGCTGGACTAGTCTCTTATTGTGGACTAGCTAGACTACAGAGGAGTTTCATTGTACATGAACCTGAGGTGAAGCACCTGAGGAACTCCAGCAAGGAAAGGATGGATATTCTGTCTTGCCTTCCCCTTAGCTGAGTGGCATCCACCTGTGCCTATGTGGTAAAGGCCTTTTCTCCAAGGTCACATTCCCTGAGAGGCCCTCCTTGTTGACTTCATGGAATTCAGGGACCCAAATACAAATGAGCCCAGTTATAATATGTTCATATTTCAAAGTTATCTCTCAAGTAACCCCGTCCCCTACCTAAGCTTGGAGTAATAAATAATATGTAGATGGTGTTGCTTCCTCATTTATCTTGGAAATAAAAAGAGATCCCTAGATATCATTGAATGTATTAAGTTGGAATGAATCTTAAAAGAGCATCTAAATCAAGTATCATGTTTTCTCGGGCAACCCTGAAGCCCAAAAAGGTTAAGCGTTCTGCCCAGGGTCCTACATTTGTTTAATGACAAAGCTTAAACTAGAACCCAGGCTTCAGGAGCCCAGTACTCTTTTCATTACACCATTTATAAGATTATGTCTCCAGGCACTGACTCGGTAATGAAATCATAGTGTTTGATACGCCTTGTAGAGAGAAGGCATTCAAACCATTGTCAGTTGAGTAAAAGATCCTTCCGTTTTCAGGGAAGTAACAAATGCTGGGAGAGCTGGACTTAGCACATGTGGATTTCCATGGTTATATTGGTCATGCATTTTGCCATTTACATGTTATTGTTCTCTTCTTCTTAAAGATCTTCAGTTTAGATCTTGGAGGAATATCAACTGTGGTTTTAAATGGCTATGATGTAGTAAAAGAATGCCTTGTTCATCAAAGTGAGATTTTTGCAGACAGACCATGCCTTCCTTTATTCATGAAGATGACAAAAATGGGAGGTATGTGTATTTTCACTTGTTTAGTGATTTACTATTTTAAATTACATTCCTTATTCTATGTAAATTTAGTACATAGAGTTTGGATTCTGTTGTACTGAAAAACAGGAAATAATTAATTTAGGTTATAGAACCTCGTATTTGAAGACCTTTCAGGTCTGACAGCCATATTTTAGACCAATTCATGCTAATTCTATTGTAGTAATCCAGTCTGTAATATTATAAATAATGTTTTAAAGAATTAACATTTAATGATAGCTTCAAGTTTTGTGAAACATGTTAGGAATACACATATGTGCATGCACACTTGAATCAAAAGTATTTTTTAAAGGCTGTCTTGAATACTTGATGACATTTTTACTGTCATTTTGCTTGTAGAATATGAAGCAGCCTTTCTTAACTACGTATGTAGTTAATGACACGTAAATGAAGAATTGTGGGATTTGTGTAAAGGACTAGCTTCTGTTTTATTTAGTGTTGATGTGTTGGGTGATTCCATATTCAACAAGAGAGAAAGGCTGAAAGTTAATAGATTGGTGAGCAGAAAGCCTAAACTAGAATGTTGAAGTCACATACAGTGGTTTTAATACTTAATAGTCTAAGAGTTATACAACAATGGTGTCCAATATTCTCTAGTTTAATGAGAGCTTCACACTTAATTTCAAAGAAAAATGTAACAATATTTTGCTTACATAGACTAAAAATAAAGACATTGAAAAGAAAATAAAAATTAACCATATATTAAATCACAAAACAAAAAAACTAATGCAAAGAAAATACCAGTTGTAGAGGACAAATTCTCAGGCCAGAGTATAATGATATTTGAAAGCAATAAAATAAATAAAACACAAATTTCCAGCCTCTTAAATACTCTTCTCAATAATAATTAGGCCAAAGAAGAAATTATACCACAATTATAATAGGAGACCTTTAAGGAAATTGTGAAAATGAAAGATGATGTTAGCAGAGCAGTATTTGGGATGAAGTATAATACTATATATTTTTCAAAGCTATAGATTTATAGTTTGGACTGTTTTTATTATAAAGAAAGTTAAAATAAGCATTCAACTTGATGTTTCCAAAAAACAGGAAGACAAACAGAAGTAGAAAATTATGTGTTATTTTAAGATACATATGCACTGAATTTGAAACTGGGAAATGAGAGCCACCATTAGCCCACTCTTTGAGTGAAAGTTGCCCGGTAGGTGGGCTCAGCCTATGCTTGGCCAGTGTAGAGTTATAACAAGGCTCCTCTGAACCTTCTTGTACATCTGTCCCATATGCATACATCTCTCTAAGGCTTGCTCTCATCCCAGTGCCTTTGCACTAGCTGTTCCCTCTAGAGCAGTGATCTTTCCCTGGATATCTGCTTGGCTCACTCTCTTGTGTCCTATATCTTTACTTATGTCACTTTCTCAGTGAGGCTTTCCCTGACCACCCTGTGTCTCCATCTTTGCTGTATAATTTGTTTGTTTGCCTCTCCTCACTAGTATGTAAGGTCCAGAGGAGTAGGGATCTCTGCCTCTTCCATTTACTGCTAGGTCTGTCATCTAGCACTGCCTGGAACACAGTAGGTCTCTGTAAATACATGTTGAATGAGTATTTGTTGAATGAATAGTCATCTGGAAATATAGAAAAGACAACTATGGGAACGTAAGATTATTACATAGCACTTCAGACCCCTTATGTACGGTTAATGTTATTATAAGCTCCAAATTCAAAAACTGTTGCTGAAATGTAAATTTCATAGGTACCTCATTTACAGGAGAATGTGACATTTTTTGTATTAGGTACATGTATGTACCAGTTATGAATGAAATTTTAAATAAAGCACATGTTACATAAATGTATATGCTAAAGATGTTTTCCTCTTGACAGGCAACTTGTTTTTTTTTTTAACTTTTTGCAAATCACCTTTTAAATTCAAGTATAATTAACTACAGTTATTTTATAACTACAGTGTTATATTAGTTTCAGGTGTACAATATAGTGATTCAACAATTCTGTACATTACTCAGTGCTCATCATCATAAGTGTACTCTTAATCCCCTTCACCTATTTCACCCATCCCTCCCACCCACCTCCCCTCTGGCATCCACCAGTTTGTTCTCCATATTTTAGAGTCTGTTTTATTGTTTGTCTCTTTTTTCTTTGTTTTGTTTCTTAAATTCTACATATGAGTGAAATCATATGGCATTTGTCTTTCTCAGACTGACTTATTTTACTTTCATAATACCCTCTAGATCCATCCATGTTGCAAATGGCAAGATTTCATTCATTTTTTTTTTATGGCTGATTATATTCCCTTGTATATATACCACATCTTCTTTATCCATTCATCCATCAGTGGACACGTGGGTTACTTCCATATCTTGGCTATTGTAAATACTACAGTAAATGTAGGGGTGCATCTTGATAGTTAAGTTAAAGGGAATATATTCCCTAGTAGCGACATGAGAAGAGCAGAGTATACTGTGAAGACTGAAATTTTAAGGCAAGCAATATCAACATTGGAAGTTTGAGTTTCATGTTTGCCCTCTGTCCCTCTGTCTTCATTTGGGCTGCTTTAATAAAAACACCATATAGACCTAGTATCATAAACAACAAACATTTATTCTCACAGGTCTGGAGGCTGGGAAATCCAAGATCAAGGTGCCAGGAGATCTGGTGTCTGGGAAGAGCCTGCTTCCTGACTTGTAGACAGATGCCTTCTCCCTGTATTCTCGCATAGCTGAGAACAATCATCTCTTCTTGTGTTTCTTGTAAGGGCACTAATCCAGTTCATGAGGCTCCACCCTCATGACCTCATCACCTCCCCAAAGGCCCAACCTCCTAATACCATCACACTGGGGGTTAGGCTTCAACATATGGATTTTGTGGGACACAAACATTCAGTTCTCGGTATCCTCCTTTAGGGTTGAGTATTTCCACCACATTGACGCCTCATTCAGCTTTCCTTGGCCTCTTCAAGAGTTACCTTGTGTAACATATGCTTTTAACTGGAGGATGTCTGTATTCTAAAACCTAGACTCTTAATGCAGAAGATTCCTAATCCTTGAAGGATGATTTTCAGCTGTTTGTTTAGTCCAAGATAAAATTTTGCCCATGGAACATGCAGTCATTTGTCGTTTATAGATGAGGGGTGTAGTAATAGTTAGAGAATACAGGTCTAGTTCACCCAGGATGAATTACATAAGACTGTCCAGTTTCATGTGGTGGGAGAATTACAGGTCTTTTCTGCCTGTCCCCAGATAAAAAGTAGACAAGCTTTATCTGTTGACAGTATTCTGTGGCTAATGAGTAGCAGAGAACAGGGCTTAAAACCACTAGGTTTATAGAAAGAGAATTGGAGAAGAATGACTGACCACCCTTTTTTACTCCATAGCGTTTTCAGGTGTTAGATACAGAAATGTTGGGATGATCACATTTTTTAATACTTTTGTTTTTTCAGGCTTACTTAATTCCAGATATGGTCAAGGATGGATTGATCACAGAAGATTAGCTGTAAATAGCTTTCGCTGTTTTGGATATGGTCAAAAGTCTTTTGAATCTAAAATCTTAGAAGAAACCAAATTTTTTATTGATGTTATTGAAACATACAAAGGTAGACCTTTTGACTTGAAACAATTAATAACAAATGCTGTTTCAAACATAACCAATCTGATCATTTTTGGAGAACGATTCACTTATGAAGACACTGATTTTCAGCACATGATTGAGTTATTCAGTGAAAATGTGGAACTGGCTGCCAGTGCCTCCGTCTTCCTGTATAATGCCTTTCCATGGATTGGCGTCTTACCTTTTGGAAAACATCAACAGCTATTTAGAAATGCAGCTGTGGTCTATGATTTTCTCTCCAGGCTTATTGAAAAAGCTTCCATCAACAGAAAGCCTCAGTTACCTCAGCATTTCGTTGATGCTTATTTGGATGAGATGGATCAAGGTAAAAATGACCCATCATCTACTTTCTCCAGAGAAAATCTTATTTTTTCCGTGGGTGAACTCATCATTGCTGGAACCGAAACTACAACCAATGTGCTACGGTGGGCAATTCTTTTCATGGCCCTTTATCCTAACATTCAAGGTGAGGATTCTGTTGACCATATAGGGCTGTCCTTACATTTAGGACTCACACATGTCTTACAGTCTTTGGCTGTGTACAAAGCATTTTATTTGGGAATTTCTCCTGTATGTACTAGCCGAGAAGAAAAATATTTAATAGTTGTAAAGAGTTTCACACATCTGTTCTCCCAAGTCATGTAAAAACCTCAGATAGGTCTTATTACACCTATTTTGTAAATGAGGGAAAAGTCTAAATGGCTGCCTTGCCCAAGTTCAGCCACTAGAAGTGGCAGAGCTGGGACCTGAATGCCAGTTTCTTCAAGTCAAATTTTATGTTTCACTATTTCCCTGGCTGAGAGTGATGTTATTCCAATTGTAGGGTTGTTTAATTTTTATTTGTCTTACTTTCGATTGTTAATTTTTTATTACTTTCAGTGTGTTTTTCACAACAAAGTTACTCAGAGCATTGGTTTCTGGTAGCACACAATATATGGCATATAGTCAAATAGAACTCCCAGATGATGAAAAATCTGAACCTGGTTGTCCCCATACCCTGTTGACTTATTATAGTTATCCTTTGTTTTGTCCCAAAGAGAAATTACTTTGGCTATAATTCTAAGAATTGCATAATAACTTGAACACTTTTCCTCTGACAGGACAAGTTCAGAAAGAGATCGATTTAATTATGGGACCCACTGGGAAGCCTTCTTGGGATGACAAATGCAAAATGCCTTATACCGAGGCAGTTTTGCATGAAGTTTTAAGATTCTGTAATATAGTGCCATTAGGGATTTTCCACGCAACCTCTGAAGATGCAGTCGTACGCGGTTATTCCATTCCTAAAGGAACGACAGTAATTACCAATCTTTATTCTGTACACTTTGATGAAAAGTACTGGAGAAACCCAGAAATATTCTATCCTGAGCGTTTTCTGGACAGCAGTGGCTATTTTGCCAAGAAAGAAGCTTTGGTTCCTTTTTCCTTGGGTAAGAGAACTTTCACTGGGGCATAACTTCAGGACAGAGTGTAATGACAGTTGCTCATGTATGACATCTTAATCTGAAATATTCCATTGTAGAATTAAAGATTCCAACACCAGGGGCGCCTGGGTGGCGCAGTCGGTTAAGCGTCTGACTTCAGCCAGGTCACGATCTCGTGGTCCGTGAGTTCGAGCCCCGCATCGGGCTCTGGGCTGATGGCTCAGAGCCTGGAGCCTGTTTCCGATTCTGTGTCTCCCTCTCTCTCTGCCCCTCCCCCGTTCATGCTCTGTCTCTCTCTGTCCCAAAAATAAATAAACGTTGAAAAAAAAAAATTTAAAAAAAAAAAAAAAGATTCCAACACCAGAAACACAACATTGATTCTTACAGGAGAGAATGGTTTAATTAGAAGTCATTTACACCTGTTTCTATTCAACGCTTAATCTTGTAACTAGAAAGAAACTGTTGAGAAGCTCTGGCTTCTTCTGAAACTTTTTTGCTTGTGGATTTTGGCTTGTAAGCAAAACTTACAGAGCTAGAAGTCTGTAACAGGTAGCTTGAGAAACTGAGACCCAGGGGAAGAAATGACACCATAATTTGAAGTAAAATGAAAACAGAGCTCTCTTGGCTCCTAGTTTATTATACCTCATCTCCAAAAATACGGCTTCTGCTGTGAAAAAATACACAGATCACAAGATCCATGGAAAATGGACTGAAAACTCTTCCTTTAATTGGGGAAGGGTTAGCATTCAGTCATTTGAAATGAAATGAGTTTCTCCTGGATCTAGAGAACAAAATGTCATACCTCAAATTCAGTCTTTCATGGTGTATCTTGGGCTGTGTTGCAACATGAAAGGGAAGTGTGGAAGGGGATTCGTAAGCTTACAGAAGTCCATGATCTGACAAAAGAAGATAAAGAAATGGGCTCTGAGAACTGAAGTGCCAGTTTTTATTCTTTTTAATAAACATAACTTTCTTTAAATTCCAGATTTCCTTAACGGTACCCACATATTAGATACAAATTTTGGTAAATATTGTGGATTTTTTTTAATGTTTATTTATTTTTGAGAGAGAGCAAGAGAGAGAGAGAGACAGAACATGAGCAGAGGAGGGGCAGAGAGAGACGGAGACACAGAATCTGAGCAGGCTCCAGGCTCCGAGCTGTCAGCACAGAGCCCGGCGAGGGGCTCGAACTCACTGAGCTGAAGTGGGACACTTAACCAACTGAACCACCCAGGCACCCCAATATTGTGGAGTTTTAAAAAAATATGTTTTGTTGTTTTGTTTTGCTTTGTTTTGTTTTGTTTTTAGGGAGAAGACACTGTCTTGGAGAACAGCTGGCTCGGATGGAAATGTTCCTGTTTTTTACAACATTGCTTCAGAGGTTTCACCTGCATTTTCCACATGAACTGGTTCCAGATCTGAAGCCCAGATTAGGCATGACATTGCAACCCCAGCCCTACCTCATCTGTGCAGAAAGGCGCTGAAAGTGTGTGGATGTTTTCTGGGAAAAGGCTATCTGGTTGCCTTTTACCTCTGAACCTTGTTTATCTAATCAGTGTGCGCGTTTGGACAAAAATCACAGCATCATAAAGCCAAATGAACACAGGTGTGTCTTTGAAAACAGTACTAAAGCAATAATAAGCATTAGCTATGTTTTTTTTAAAAGCTTTTATGACTTCTAGGGCAGAATTATCTGTGGAGGAAAACAAAGGTGCAAATGACAGGTGTTGCTTAAGTAAGAAGGGCCGTGGATGCCCTAAGCAGAGCCTGACTTTTCAGCCTCTTTTGAACACCACGTACTTCTCATCCTTTCTTAATTCCATCTTGCTCTGGTCCTGGGGTCCCTGTTTCCAAATGCCAGTGCCAGCCCCCTTCTGATCAGGTATCATCATTAATGGGTAGTGTGGTATGCGTCCAGTTTAATAGAGGACTGAAGGAGAAATTAGAACCCAAATAAAGGAGTTTGGAGTACAGAGGTATTTTAGACATGGTGGCAGATAATAGAAGAAATATCTACATATTTTAGAACCTGCCAATGCTTTCAAGTCTTGCTCCCTACTATACCTTCATAAGAATTGTGTCATCTCCTTATAAATGAGGGTCCCTGTGACCCCTGAGTATTCATCCTCATAGCATCAGTTCCGTAGAAGGAAATTGCAATAATGTAATTACAATAAAAATGACCCCCACAAAGTGATTATTAATTCTTCACAGGCACAGACATTTTTCCTAGTACCGCTCTTTTCCTAAACCAGGCACAGGTCCTAAAGATTGAATCATTTTACTTGTAGAGGTAAATTTCCTTGGATTTTAGTCATTTCCTTGGATTACTGTATTTTCCTGAAGATAATACTATATAAATCCAAAAAAAAAACATACTTTAGAGTCAGGGTAAATGTATACATTGGGACACTTCAGAGTGATGGGCTTCTGTTAATAGTGATGCCAGGAAAATGTGTGAACTGTGACTGTCCTGATCAAACTGCTCTGTGTATCTACCCATATATAGTTTTTTAACAAGATTTCTTCCAAGATTATACATCAAGGGTTTCTGCTCGTATAACTTGGCTCATGAGTACTTGCAGCCTTGTATGTATATATACAACAATGACTTCTGTTAAGAATATGAATTTAGGGGTGCCTCAGTGGCTCAGTTGGTTAAGCGTCTGACTCCGGATCTCAGCTCAGGTATTGATCTCAGGGTCGTGAGACTGAGCCCTACATTGCTCTGTGCTGGGCGTGGAGCCTACTTAAAAGAAAAAAAAAGAGGGGCGCCTGGGTGGCGCAGTCGGTTAAGCGTCCGACTTCAGCCAGGTCACGATCTCGCGGTCCATGAGTTCGAGCCCCGCATCGGGCTCTGGGCTGATGGCTCGGAGCCTGGAGCCTGTTTCCGATTCTGTGTCTCCCTCTCTCTCTGCCCCTCCCCCGTTCATGCTCTGTCTCTCTCTGTCCCAAAAATAAAATAAAACGTTGAAAAAAATTTAAAAAAAAAAAAAAGAAAAGAAAAAAAAGAGAATATGAATTTAACCTTAGTAACTTCATCTGTTGAATATTTCCAAGTGTGATGAATAAGGAGTCTTTGCCTTTCTGGCTTATTAAGATGTTTCTGGTTGCAGGAGGGAAAAAGTCCTGGGTAGATACACTTCAATGGGACATTTGAAGGTAGTATGGCAGTTTTAGGGTGAGTATGTCCTACGTGCTCCATACTACAAAGATCTGCTTGCTCACATCCCTCAATTTGGCTTCCCAGATGGCATCAGCTTTATCTTAAGGCAGACTCGTGGAAGTACATGTGCTTTGTTCTCCTCCTTGTAGAGACATGGGAGCTTTTCAGATATTCCCCCAGAACTGTTCTTTGTGTCCCATTGGTCCTAACTAAGTTACATGCCCATCTTTTAAAACTCTGTCTTTTGAGTGGGATTATGGTTCACTTAGGCCTGACTTCTAGAGCCCGTGATGGAGTTGGCTTCTCCCAAAGTACATGTGCTACCCTGGGGAAGTATAGTTACCTAAACAGAAATAAGGAGAGTTATGAAGAGAAGAGGAACTCCTGACTAGCAGACCAATTACAATGTCCACTTCACTGCCCCCTGACCACTTGCTAGGCCCAGCAGCTATCCTACCTGCCTCCCTCCCTCTAGACAAATGTGTTCATTCAAGTTGCTTTTTGATCTTTCTCTTCCTTTGATGAGCAAATCTCTCATCCCTGGGCCTCCTGCTTACTGTCATATCTCCTCTGAATGCCTGAGGTGAACTTCTGAGACTGGAGATTCTGGAGGGTTGGTGGTCTTAGCAAAGAAATTTACTGAACTGGAATGGATTGTAATCAAAATTAAGGAGGCTTCTTTTGCTCCTGAATGCTACCACTATTTCTTTTAGGATGACCTTCATAAACCTACAGAGAATGAAGAACATACTATTTATTTCTTTACTTTGTACCCATTTCTTACGTTACATTTTTTCTTACTGAGGTCAGTGCGAACTTGACAAAATCATTTAAAAATGTAGATTCATAGCTTATTAAATGTAAAAGAGCTTTCATCTCATTGTGCTCATTTTATAGCCAAAGAAATAGGAGTTCAGAGGGAAAATGATTCCTGTAGTTCATAGCAGACACATGTCCTTCATCCCTATGCTTTTTACTCCTAATGATTTATACTGTGCTTTACAGTTTATAAGGTTGTTTTTCAATATACTGTCAACTCTTGACTATTTGGAGCCAATTAACTGTGGTAAAAAATAAAATGCTGCCGTTTTTGAAAACTATAAATTAACATGAATTAGTAGTCCATAATGGAAAATATTTATTTTGGGAAACCATGTAGTAATAGACTATGGATCTTCTGCAGTGGAAATGCCTTCTCTGATCAATCAGTGGTGAGCTCCTACCTATAATGTTGGAAATCTAACTTCCAATTCAAAATGGCAACTGAGCATTCTTCTCCTCAAATACCATTGAAATAACTCTAAGGATAGAAAAAGGGATAAAGGCATTGAGAATGGGGATGGAGGACCATATTAGTGAATTATATACTTTGAAGTTCTAAAAGATCGAAGGCAAGTGGAACAATACTGAAAGCACTACAGACAAGACCACGCATAGTCAAAGGCTGAGGTAGAGGTGGGAGCTCATCCTTCAAAGGACAGCTAAGGAGAAAATCAGATAAGGAGAGGAGCTCATGAGGACAAGAGTGGGAAGAAATCAAGCTTATGCCCTGTTCTCACCCCACTTTCTCTTCCTGTTTGTGAAGCTGTAGAACTTGTTCCCAGTGCTGAAAGAGTCGTCTAAACAAATTGAGTACTGTGCCTGGGAGATGATGGTGTTCCTACATAGCGATTGGTGCCCTAGATTGGCAGCCCCCTAGTTTGGTCTGATTTTGAACCTAAAGTTCTACATCAACTAAAACTATTAATCAGGTGTGAGGGCAAGTTTCAGTCAACCAAGTAATTAGGGGGAAATGTCAGCAAAAGGGCTAGCATTACAAAGGTGGAGTAAGTGTGACAGAATAATACCTAAACATTTTATACTCTGACTGTGTAGAAACAATGTATCTAACAAAAGTAAGTAAAAGGATAGAAGGTAGAATGTAGAAAAAGCTCCCTATATAATAAGAATCAAAGGACATAATTTAAAACTGACAAATCAAGTAGAATTTTAAGTATACCTAAAAGGCCAAAAGTAAAGGATAGTAATATTGCCTAAAATTGGGTAGTGGGAGATATGGAGGAAGAAGAGATACAAGCTAATGCTATACATAAAGGAGAAGCAGATACTGTCCAAAGAAATAAGGTGCAAATATGCTACATAAAGGTAGAAGTATAAAGAAAACCACTAAATCAAAAACACAAAAAGTGTCAGAACTAAAATTAATTTTTTAATAAAGAGCAAATAATATGAGAGAACTAAACTAAGTCTCTACATACAGTCACACTAAGGAAATGTAAAGAGGCTTTTATCTCACTTATTAAAATAAAAAGGTGTTCAGATTGGATCCTGGACAAAACCTAATGCTATATTAGGTATATGCTATACACAAGAGACATCTAAAACAGATTAAGGTCAAAAATAAAGGGTTGGGCAACACATACCAGGCAAATGGAAATAAAAAGAAAGCAGAATTCATGATCTTAGCGAAACAAGGTAGAACTCAAGGCAGAAAGCATAAGCAAGACAAAGAAATTCATTTTATAATCCTGAAGACTAATTCTCAAGGAAGTTATGATAGTTATGGATAAATATTGCACCTAATAACGGCATCTTTCATAAAACAAAAATGACAAGAGATACATGGAGAAATATGTAGAAGTACCTTAATACTAGGAGATGAATGAATTCACTTCCGTCGGCCTAAGACAAATTGAGTGGACCAAAAAACCAAACAACAACAAAACACAAAACAAATGAAGATAACAAAGACCCATACTACATGATCAGTCAGGTAGATCTGACAAATATACATCAAATTCTATCCCTGATAATAGAATATGCCATCTTTCTAGTATTCATGAAAATTGACCATATCAGTGGATGAAAAGTGAACTTTGATAAATTCCAGAAGTATAAATAATACAGATTTCATTCTCTAAAAATACAATAAGATTGGGTATTCATAACAAAATAATGAAACCAGAAAATGAAATTGTCCTTATGTTGTGGAATTTTTTAAAAAATCAAAAATAATCTTTGGGCAAAGGGGAACTACAAACCAAAATTGCAGAATTCTAGAAAACAATAAAAACTCTGAATATTTACATCTATGGAATATAGCTAGAGTAGTCCTCAGAAGAAAAGTCATAGCCCTAAATACTTCAACGAAAAATGAAATGTTGAAAATGAATTAAATATAGGTTTTTTTAAATTAGAAAAATAACCAAAGGAAAGCATAAGAAAAGAATTATAAATTCCTGACAGCCAGGAATTAATGAATTAGACAATAGAGAAATAGAACTAATAAGATGTATTTGTCTTAAATCAATACATTGGATCAAGAGTCAGCAAATTACACCCTACAGTCAAAATGTGGCCCATCATCTGTTTTGTATGGCCTACAAGCTAAGAATGGTTTTTTTCATTTTTAAATGGTTGAAAAAATTTTTTTACCAGTGTATACTCATCAAACAAAAACAAGAAGAGAGAGAAAAGTGAATTTTGAATGTCATGCTTTTAGGGCATAGTGGAGTGTGGATTATTTTAACCAAATTAGGTGGCAAAACATTAATAATAAATTATTATAGACTAACACTGTAGCTCTGCCAAAATAATGCAGAATGTTCTGGCATTATCAGACTGAGCACTTGTCACAGTATCCCTCACACAGGAAAGCAGTGGTCAGGAAAATTAGGTATTTTTTAATGATATCTATCATTCTCACAATTGAATGAAATGAAAATGAAGCTGCAACCAAAGTTTCTGAGTGGCTCGTTTGTTATCCAGGCAGGAAAAGTCATTTGCTACTTGTAAATTAGTTGTGTTTAATTGAAGCAGCCAAAGAAATGTGTCCAGAAAATAAACTTGCTTAAGACTAACAGTCTTTCATTGAGAACAGTTGCTCAGAGTTAAGGACATTGGAGCAATGTTGATAGTCAATTAAAAACAATGCAGATGATTTTGAGTGATTTTCCTTGGTTCTTGATGAGTAAACAGATGTTACCCATACTGTTGAGTTGCTGTTTATTCAAGAAGTCAGCACCAAGTTTGACTGAAAATTTAGCCTCTGTGAACAGTCTCCATTAAACAACTACAGAAGAGGATATTTTCAAAGAAGATGAGAAAACACTATTTCAGTACAACTTGAGATGGAATCAGCTAAGATGTGTTATCACTGACAGTAAAGGTAGATGTGGGACAGAACAAGGCGTGGACAAGTTATGATTCATCAGCAGGTACTTTGCACAAAATACTTGAATCTCTCATGTGTTACAGAACTGGTGAGGTCAGCACTGAACTTCACTTATTCTCATGGACTTAACCATCATTAGTTTTGAGAATTTTTGTCAGAAATAGAGGCAGAATATCCTGACTTGCTCTCCCAAGCCACGGTTCAATGACTTAGTGATAACGTTTTATTGCAAATTTTTTTAGCTTGGGACCAAAATTCAATTTTTTCTGAATGAAAGCAACCATCCTTAACTATTGTTATTACATACTGAATGGCTTTGGACGTTAGCTTTTTTTTTTTTTTAATGTTTATTTTTGAGAGAGAAAGAGCAAAGAGACAGAATGTGAGTGGGGGGAGGGCAGAGAGAGAGAGGGGGACAGAGAATCCGAAGCAGGCTCCAGGCTCTGAGCTGTCAGCACAGAATCCGACGTGGAGCTCGAACCCATGAACTGTGAGATCATGACCTGAGCCGAAGTGGGACCCTTAACCGACGGAGCCACCCAGGTGCCCCTGGACATTAACTTTTACAGCAGATCATTCTTAATGAGTTTAACCTAAAATTGAAAGGCCAAACAGTGCTTATGTGGGAAGCATACTGAGGCGAAGTTGACTAGAATTTAAATTTTTAAAAAAACATAAGAGAAAATACATTCACAGTACTGTACTATAAAAAATCTGCATATAAGTGGACCTGCACAGTTCAAATCTGTGTTGTTCAAGAGGCAATTGTAATATTAAGCCACTTTATATACTGGCTGTGCCGTCAAAAGTTCAAATGAGAAGTAAGCCCTCCGTTCCCACACATCTTTCCAGCACATGTTTTGTGAGCTCACACTAAAGTTTCAGCAGCACTTTTTCAGATCTGAATGCCAGTGCAAAGGGAATTTCCATATTTCAAAATTTATTTAACTGTGTGACCAAAGAGCTTCCATCTAACCTTCAATTGCAAGTGATTAGTCTGTAAAGTATGACATGCTAAAAAGGCAAATATTGAAGAATTTAATAGAATTCTATAAATGTCTTCCCAGTAATTAATATACTCAATTAAAATTAGGTGCTCAGGCTCACGCCAGTCAGAGTGGCCAAAATGAACAAATCAGGAGACTATAGATGCCGGAGAGGATGTGGAGAAACGGGAACCCTCTTGCACTGTTGGTGGGAATGCAAATTGGTGCAGCCGCTCTAGAAAACAGTGTGGAGGTTCCTCAAAAAATTAAAAATAGACCTACCCTATGACCCAGCAATAGCACTGCTAGGAATTTACCCAAGGGATACAGGAGTACTGATGCATAGGGGCACTTGTACCCCAATGTTTATAGCAGCACTCTCAACAATAGCCAAATGATGGAAAGAGCCTAAATGTCCATCAACTGATGAATGGATAAAAAAATTGTGATTTATATACACAATGGAGTACTACGTGGCAATGAGAAAGAATGAAATCTGGCCCTTTGTAGCAACATGGATGGAACTAGAGAGTGTTATGCTAAGTGAAATAAGCCATACAGAGAAAGACAGATACCATATGGTTTCACTCGTATGTGGATCCTGAGAAACTTAACAGAAACCCATGGCGGAGGGGAAGGAAAAAAAGAAAAGGTTAGAGTGGGAGAGAGCCAAAGCATAAGAGACTCTTAAAAACTGAGAACAATCTGAGGGTTGATGGGGATGGGAGGGAGGTGGTGATGGGTATTGAGGAGGGCACCTGTTGGGATGAGCACTGGGTGTTGTATGGAAACCAATTTGACCAAAAACTTCATATATTGAAAAAAATAAAAAATAAAAAAATAAAATTAGGTGCTCAGGGATTGATATCAGTATTGGCAGTATCCATCTTTGTGAAAAGGCACTGTCAAATATGAAATATGTAAATCTCATTACAGATCAGCATTAACAGATGAACATTTGTAATGTTTTGATGATAGGAAACATGAAGTTTGAACCCCAGTTAAGCAAAATTTTATCTCCTGGAAAAGAATTCCCTTTTTCTCATTAGTGGATCAGTATTATTTTTTAAGTACTTATTATATTTTGAATGTCGTCAATAAAAATTTTCACTCCTGTTTTACAAATATCTACCTAATGTTCTCGGCCTGCAAAGTGGAAAATATTTACTATACACCACTATATGAAAAAGTTTGCTGACTCTGGAATTAGACAAGCAAACTAAGCACTAGCTAACTTGATTAATCCAGGGAAAGGGGGACATAGCATAAGTACTCAAAATATGAAATGACAAGGGGGAGTAATCACAGAAACAATTTTAATAATCATAAGAAATTGATTTACATAACAATGCAAAGGAGTTTGAAGAGCTGAATGAAATCGATAAACTGTGAAAGTAGAATTTACTGACATTCACCCTAAAAGAAACAGGTTCAACAGATCAGTTTTCATCAAAGAAAAAGTTGCCAAAAGCGTAGCCCTCAGAGAAACTATTTGAGCTGATACACTAATAATGAAATAGAAGAAAAGGAAATTAGGAAAACAATCCCATTTACAATTGCACCAAAAATAATAAAATACCTAGTGATAAACTTAACCAAGGAGGTGAAAGACTCTGAAAACTATAGGACATTGATGAAAGAAATTGAAAACACAAACACATGGAAAGATATTCCATGCTCATGGATTGGAAGAACAAATAATGTTAAAATGCCCATATTACCCAAAGCAATCTACAGATTCAATGCGACCCCTATCAAAATACCAACAGCATTTTTAACAGAACTAGACCAAATAATCCTCAAATTTGTGTGAAACCTCCAAAGACCCTGAATAGCCAAAGCAATCTTGGAAAACAAAAACAAAGCTGGAGGCATCACTATCCCAGATTTCAAGATATACTAGAGATTACCACATGTAATCAAAACAGTATGGTACTGGCACAAAAATAGACACATGGATCAATGGAACAAAACAGAGCCCAGAAATAAACCCACCCTTTTATGGTCAATTAATCTACAACAAAGGAGGCAAGAGTATGCAATGGGAAAAAGACAGTCTCTTCAATAAATGGTGTTGGGAAGACTGCATGCAAAAGAATGAAACTGGACTACTTCCTCACACCACATACAAAAACTGAAAATGGATTAAAGACCTAAATGTGAGATGCGAAACTATAAAAATCCTAGAAGACAGCACAGACAGTAATGTCTCTGACATTGGCCATAGAAACATTTTTTTTAGATACACTTCCTCAGGCAAGGGAAACAGGCAAAAAATAAACTCCTGGGACTACATCAAAATAAAAACTTCCGCACAGCAAACAGCAAAACAAAAACACAACCTGCCAAATGGGAAACGATATTTGCAAGTGATCTATCCGATAAGGAGCTATTACCCCAATATATAAAGAATTTATACAACTCAACACCAAAAGAATGCAAAGAATCCAATTTAAAAATGGGCAGAAGACATGAAAAGACATTTCTCCAAAGAAGACACACACGGCCAGCAGATACGTGAAAAAATGCCGAACATCACTAATCACCAGAGAAATACAAATCAAAACCACACTGAGATACTACCTCACACTTGTCAGAATGGCTAAAACCAAAACACAAGAAACAACAAATGTTAGCAAGATTGTCGAGAAAAAGGAACAGTTGTGCACGGTTGGTGGGAATGCAAATTGGTGCAACCACTCTGGAAAACAGTATGAAGGTTACTCAAAACATTAAAGATATAATTACCATATGATACAGTAATTCCACTACTTAGTATTTACCCAAAGCATATGAAGACACTTCCTGTGGAAAGGAATGTGGCAGCATCTATCAAATAATAGATGTGTTCACCTTTTGACCAAACAATTCCAACTTTTAGGGAAAGATTTTTTTTTTAAATTTTTTAAGTGTTTACTTATTATTGAAAGAGACAGAGCATGAGCGTGGGAGGGGCAGAGAGAGGGAGGAGACACAGAATCCAAAGCAGGCTCTAGGCTCTGAGCTGTCAGCACAGAGCCCGATGTGGGGCACGAACCCACAAACCGCGAGATCCTGAACTGAGCCAAAGTCGGACGCCTAGCCAACTGAGCCACCCAGGTTCCCCATTTAGGGAAAGATTTTAATGAGAATATTCACAGTTAATTTCATCAGGAAGACAATTAAGTGGGGATCTGTTTGCTGGAACCTTGTCATTTTTTTCCTTAATAGCTGTTTCATTATTGTCTGAATAAAGACACAAAAGATCAATAAAGATAAGATAATCAACCATTAAGATGACGAAATTCAAGAAGAATAAACATGATTTCTTGCATTTAAGTTCAAATAACTCCTTTTAGTAAAGGATAAGTAAAGAATCTCTCCTGCAGATCCACTTGAACACATACAAAGGGATGTAAGTGCCAGGTTATTCACTCATGCGTTATTTATGACAGCAAAACAAAACAAGCCACTGCAACCATACATTTCTATCAATGAAGGAATGTTGGAATAAACTACAGTATATACTACAATAGAATATACTACAGCTGCATTAAAAATGAGGATGTCTTCTGTGTAGTAATATGGAGAGGTCTTTAGGACAAATCATGTTAAAACAACAAAAAATGAAAAACCAGTATACGCAATGTGGTAGCTAACCTCCAAAATTACCCCTGATGATCCCCATCTAGTATATTCAATTTTGCGAATCCAGTCTGGTGTGTGTGACCAATAGAATATGGAAGTCATAATGTGTGACCTCTAAGGCTTGTCTAAAGGCACTGCAACTTTTTCACCTGGGTCTCTAAGCTCTCATTCTGGGAGAATCTGGCCACCATATTTTGATGACACTCCAGCATTCCTGTGGAGAGGTCCACACTCAGAGAAACTGAGGTCTCTCACCAATTGCCAGGATCAACTTGTCCACCATGTGAGTGAGCCACCTTGGAAATAGATCCTTCTCAAACTTTCAGATGACTACAGACCCAACTGTCGTCTGATTGTGATCTTATGAGAGATCCTGACCAAGAACTGCTCAGCCATCCATTTCTAAATTGTCTGCTCACAAAAATGACGATGATTATTACCAGTATATTTTGGGGTGATTTCTTAGAGAGCATTAGCTAATGAATACAAAGAACAATGTATAAAATATGTTCCCTTTTTGTATGAGGTGGGGAATTTGTGTGTGTGTGTGTGTGTGTGTGTATGCACTTGTATTTGACTAAAAAGCATTAGATAGGTTAATACAAAACTAATGAAAATGGTCATTTCTAGGAAACTCAGAGAAAAGGATAGATGTGGATGGGGTAGAAGTATGTTCATCTTTTATTAAATTTTTGATTATGTATCAGTAATTGTATTTATTATATATAATATAAAAAACATATATACCTAATATATATAGATAGATATAATTGAAACCACAAAAAGCAAAGATATTTTTTAAAGTTTATTTATTTTGAGGAGCACCTGGATGACTCTGTTGTTTAAGTGTCTGACTTCGGCTCAGGTCATGATTTCATGGTTCAGGAGTTTGAGCACTTTGTCAGGCTCTGTGCTGGAGCCTGCTTCAGATTCTGTGTCACCCTCTCTCCCTTCCCTCTCTCTCTTGCACTTCTCTCTCTCTCTCTCTCTCTCTCTCTCTGTCTCTCTCACTCTCAAAAACAAACAAGCATTAAAAAGATAAACAAAAAATAAAAGTTTATTTTGAGAGAGAACGCGTTGTGCATATAAGCAGGGAAGGGGTGGAAAGAAAGAAAGAGTGAATCCCAAGCAGACTCTGATCTGTCAGCACAGAGCCTAACTTGGGGCTCAAACTCATAAACTGTGAGATCATGACCTCAGCTGAAACCAAGAGTCAGATGCTTAACAGACTGAACCACCCAGGTGCCCCCAAAGATATTTTTGAAAATTAAAATTGATCTTTTTTTTATAAAGTGCTAATACCCAGGGGCGCCTGGGTGGCGCAGTCGGTTAAGCGTCCGACTTCAGCCAGGTCACGATCTCGCAGTCCGTGAGTTCGAGCCCCTCGTCGGGCTCTGGGCTGATGGCTCGGAGCCTGGAGCCTGTTTCCGATTCTGTGTCTCCCTCTCTCTCTGCCCCTCGCCCGTTCATGCTCTGTCTCTCTCTGTCCCAAAAATAAATAAACGTTGGGGAAAAAAAAAAATTAAAAATAAATAAATAAATAAATAAAGTGCTAATACCCAGATAAAGTGGAAGCTCCAAGGACAAAAACTAGGCATGGGTATTTTTAAAGGTCCCGAGTGATTTTAATGTACAACTTGTATATATAGAAACACTGTCCTAAGAGGAGCTCTTTTTCAACTTTCCAAAACTGACAGGAGCAGTAATGGAAAATTTAAATAGTGCTATAACTAATAAAGAACTTGAATTCATATTTTTTTCAATGTCTACAAAGAAAATTCTAGGTCTACATGAATTTACCAATGAATTCTAAAGACAATCTTATACAAATACTTCTAGAGAATAGGAAAAGAGGACACGCTACCCAACTGATTTTTTTTTCATGCTAGGATAATTCTGATACCAAACGCATGTCTATTTAAAGAAAGAAAAATGATAAGGCAATCTCACATGTGAACATAGATGCAAAGATATATATATAGATATATAGATATATAGATATACATATATATAGATATATAGATATTTCACACATGACCAATGTTCTTACAAGGGCACCAGTCAGATTTGATTAGGGTCTCCATAATTATCTCATTTAACTTAATTGCCACTTTATAGGCCTTGTCTCCAATTACAGTTACATTCTGAGATATTGGGGGTTAAGGCTTCAACATACGGATTTGGGGGTATACATATACAATTAAGCTTTTAACAACAAGATAGTGAAGAATTGTGGGGCCAAGATCCAAACAAAAGAGGAAACCCGGAGAAGTGAGCTTAGACTGTGTCCTGCTTATTTTCTCCTAGAGTTGTGAACCAATCTGGGGGAGACCACTCACAGGCTGAGAAGGTAAGCACGGTTTTTGGTGGATTCACAGAGCTAGAGTCCCAAAACTTGGGAGAATATGCCTAACAAGGGCCCCTAAAAAGCTGTGTTTTCAGTGTAAGTGAAAAAATGGGCTTCACTGAAGTTGAAGCCCGGCTTTGAATTGCCCAGCTTAGTCCCTGATTGGATTAAGGTGATTCAAGATTACTAGTACTAATGTCCCAGCATCCTGCCAGAGGCAAACAAATCCTCCCCGAAGGAAAATAAAAATTCTAGGCCTCAAATATTTCTTCAACTTTTTCATTTACATTGTTGGCACTAAATGATAACTAGCATGTAAGGAGACAAAATATTGACTGAAACCAAAAGAAACAACAGACAACAAAAAGAGACCTTTAACAGATCCAGGTAATAGAATTACCAACTGCAAACTTAACAGTAAACATGCTTAATATGCCTGTAGTGGACACTCTTAGTGCTCTACCATAATTGTATTTTCTAGGTGGATTCACTTCAATTATGCCCCCACCCCTACCCCCAGCGTTAGCTGCTCTTACTCTCCCAGAACTGTCCTCAATTGATGGGGTCATCTATCCTGGAATTCCCTAGGAGGTTAGCCTAAACCCCCCATCCCCATACGTTATATACACACACCACTTGCCTCAAAGAGGACAACTGTGTGATGCTATTGGTGCTTCAGGGCACCATCCTGTGGGATCAGGCCGAGGACTTCAGCCACATCAGTGTCTTTGGCTTTTTCCCCATCCTAGCCTCTGCCCCTCATAAATTTCAGCTGAGAGCATTTCCTCAATAAATAAGTTACACAAGAGTCCCTAGCTGAAGGCTCTGCTTCTTGGAAACCTAACATAATGTTTAAAATGGAAAAATTCATTAGAGAATTAAAACCATAAAATGGAAATTCTAAAACTGAACAAAAAAAATTAGCTAAATTATAAGAACAAGATAGATTTTGTAGCAGACCAAAATGTAGTGAAGAAGTGGCCTAGAATTAAGCATGGAGAGATAAAGGGGTGGAAAATTTTAAATGTGTAAGAGACACGGGGAATATAATAACATCTAACATTTGGGTACCTGAAAACCCAGAGGGGAAAAAGAAAGAATGGGACAGAGTATTTGAAGATCTAATTTTCCAAAACTTAAAAGATTTCAAGCCAGAGGTTCAAGAAGCCCTAAGAATACCATACAGTGAAAATAGAAAGAAAATCACTTCAAAGCAACAACAATAAAACTGATAGCTAACTTTATAAAAGAAACAGTGCCAATGCAGAAGACAAAAGCATGATACCTTTTATGCTGCAAGAAAATACTTCATCTAGAATATTACACTCAGCCTTGATAACCCTCACTCCAAAAGGTGAAAGACATTTCAGACAAAGAGAAGGCAGGTGAATGATTGTCTTCAGCAGGAAGATGAGGGGATTGAGATGGGGAAGAGGCATGAGAGAGCTTCTGAGGGGACAGCAATGTTTGCTGCATAATGGTGTTCATAGTATTTTATTTTGCTGCGAATATTGCTGTATACGTCTATGTATACTTCACGAAAACATTAAAAATTTTACCCATTGTACTCATTTTTAATGTAAAAATATTTCACTTATAAATACCTTCTAAAGCAGATGAGCCTGTATACTGAATGAACAATGCTGGATATTTCTCAAATGTGTTATGTAGTAATGATTAATGAGAGGTTTGTAATGTTGTGATTTATAAGAAATATATCTTTGGCCATATCTACAACCAAAATATATTTCTCATATATATCTGGTCTACAGCTTCCAAAACCCTTGGAATTTCCTAAGCGATAAGAGCAATGAGAGCATCTTTTGTTATAATGTTTGGTCCCTTGCCGTCAATATCTAAATAAATGCTTCAGAGCCATAAAGGTGAAATGGGTGTCTTGTTATTCATAACAAGCCCTCTTCCACCACAGCTGGGTTTATGTTAATGAGGTGACTTTGGGGAGGTGTCTAAGTGTGAGGACTTGTTGTCAGGGGAACCAATCAGGATCAAAAGGTTGGAAGTTTCAGTCCCACCCCCTGATTTCCGGGGAGGGGAAAGGAGTTGGAGGTTGAATCAATCACCAAAAGTAAATGATTTAATTCATCATGCCTGTGTTATAAGGCCTCCATAAAAACCCAAAAGGAAGTGGTTTGGAGAACTTCCAGGTTGGTGAACCAGAATGTTTCCATGTACCATTGTGCTAGGTCCGAAGCTCCATAATGACAGAAGGTCCAGTGTTGAGGAACTTGCCCTTTGTATCTCTTCATCGGCTGTTGGTTTGTATCCTTTAATAGTCTCTGTAATAAACTGGTAATTTGTGAGTAAATGGGTTTTTTTTTAAGTTCTGTGAACAACTCTAGCAAATTAATGGAACCCAAGGAGGGGGTTGTGGGACCCTCCAATCCATAGTCAGTGTGTCGGTCAGCGATGGGTGTCTGAAGCAGAGGGCAGTCTTGTGGG
The DNA here is from genome assembly GCF_022837055.1 of Prionailurus viverrinus. Classification (NCBI taxonomy): domain Eukaryota; kingdom Metazoa; phylum Chordata; class Mammalia; order Carnivora; family Felidae; genus Prionailurus; species Prionailurus viverrinus. The sequence goes on along the minus strand of NC_062570.1, from coordinate 71,226,906 downwards.
ACTGAGTCCTTCACTTGTGGAATGTGATACTATTTCTGGGTAAATTGTGTCAGAATTGAGTTGAATTGTAGGACACGCAGCTGGTGTTGCAGAATTACTTCGTAGTGGTGTGGGGAAACCACATTCCCCCATTGGAATTCTAGAACAATTAAGTTTAATTTCAAAATAAAACAGCACTTAGGGCCGCCTGGGTGGCTCAGTCGGTTAAGCGTCCGACTTCAGCTCAGGTCATGATCTCGTGGCTCGTTGAGTTCAAGCCCAGTGTTGGGTTCTGTGCTGATAGCTCGGAGCCTGGAGCCTGCTTTGGATTCTGTGTCTCCTTCTCTCTCTGCTCCTCCTCCACTCACTGTCTCAAAAATAAATAAAACATTAAAGAAATTTTTAAAAGTAAAATAGCACTTAAAAAACTGAGATTTCTTATAAAAATCTGTATTTTTAGCCTTTTCTTGAAAAATGAAGATCTGTCAATGCTGGGCTGGCATCTTGAGTGGTAAAAAACTAGAGCTTAGTTGTGGCTTTCTAAATGAGTATACATATATATTGCACCAAGCCCAAATTATTAATTTACAGTTTCTATCCAGTCTTGTAGGTATTTAAATATGTGGCCCCACTTAAAACATTTGAAGAAAGCTCTCATTTGTGTTCTAGTGTGAATCTTTGCTTCTAAAGACTAAATATTCTAGGTTCTTTACATAATTTGGTCCTTATTCTCTCTGGACCTCTTCAGTGTACCAATGTTTACTTTAAAGCATATCATCTGGCTATTTCAGAATGGGGTGGATGCACTTTTTTTTTAATTTTTTTTTTTTTTTAGGAATGCAATTTGAGACCTCCTTTTGCCTATTCTTAAACCAGAAAAACATACTTAGAGGTAATTAACAACAGCTCTCAGTGCTTTTAGTAGTAGAGGTCTTATTAAACCAGCCCTTCAATTATCCTTTCTAAAAGGAGTTATTTGAACTTAAATGCAAGGAATCCTGTTTATTCTTCTTGAATTTCATCATCTTCATGGTTGATTTTCTTATCTTTATTGATCTTCTGTGTCTTCATTCAGGCAGATAATAGTGAAACAGCTATTAAGGGAAAATCAAGGCAAAGAAAGCTTCAGCAAACAGATCCCCACTTAATTTCTTCTTCTTGATGAAATTAACTGAATATTCTCATTAAAAATCGGCAACCCCCTCCCCCCCATATGAGAATTTTGACTACGTGAAGCCTTTTCAAGAGATTAAAGTGAGTATAAGATCCTAAACTTGGGGACCACTTCCAAACTGAAATGGTAATAGCAGAATTTGAAGCTGTTCTATAAAAATGCAGTAGAAATTTGTACACTGATAGCATATGACAATAATGCTAAACATGCAATTTGAAAAATTTTAATCCTGTTTCTCAGTTCTTTGGGATTTTCTCAATTACATCGCTTGTAAATAATGACAGTTTTGTGTCTTTCCAAATTAGCATGGTTTTTATTTCTTCCTAAGGTTAGAAGCTCTAGTACAATATTGATGAAAAGTGGGGATAGTTATCATTCTTGTCTGTTTAAAGGAATGACCCTAACATTTCATCATTTATGTGACATTTGTTGTAGTTTCTTTTCTTCATGACCCTAGAACTGAAGTTTGTTTCTATTCTAGATTTGTCTTATTCCTCCCTCCTTATTCCTTTCTTCCATCCTTTCTTCCTTCGTTCATTCTTTTCTTCTCCCTTAAATGATAAGAAGATGAATTATTTGCTCTATTGATACTATCTTTTTTCTTTTTTAAATTGGCTAATGTGTTTCATTACGCTATTTTTTTTAATGAAATCTAGTTGACGTACAATATTATATTTGCTTCAAGTGTACCACATTGTGATTCAACATTGCAGTATATTGGGAGTGCTTATCATAGTGTTGACCATCTGTACCACACAATGATATATTACATTATTAACCACAGTATTCCCTGTGCTATACTTCATATCTATGTGCATTATGTATTTCATAACTGCAAGTTTGTACCTAGTGATCCCCTTCACCTCTTTCAGCCTCCCTCCAACCCTCTCCTCTGGCAACCACCAGTTTATTATGTGTATTTATGAATCTTTTTTATTTTTGTTCATTTGTTTTTGTTTTTAAATTCCATGTATAAGGGAGATTGTATGGTGTTTTTCTTTCTCTGAGTTACTTCACTTAGCTTAAGATCCTCAAGGTCCATCTGTGTTGTCACAAATGGCAAGATTTCTTTCTTTTTCATGGTTGAATACTATTGTGTTGGACATAGATGCCACGTTTTCTTTATTCATTCATCTATCAATGGACACTTAGGTTGCTTCCATGACTTGACTATAGCAGATACTGCTGCAGTGAACATGAGGGTGTATATACCTTTTTGAGTTTGTGTTTTTTGTTTCCTTGGGATAAATACCCAGAAGTGGAATTGCTGGATTATGTGGTAGTTCTATTTTATTCAGGGGGTAGCTTTCCTACTGTCAGTCACAGTGGCTATGCCAATTTAGTTTCCCACCAAACGCACACGAGTTCCCTTTTCTCCTCCCTCTTGCCAACACTTGTTAGAACGCTTACAAATACAAAAGACAGGAGTAACAGGCATGAGGTGATCACTCGTGCGGTTTTGATTTGCACTTCCTTGACTAGTGACTTTGAGCACTCTTTCATGTACCTCTTGCCCATCTTTACGTCCTGGAAAAATGTCTACTCAGATCCTTTGCCCATTTTTTAAATCAGATTGGGTTTTGTTTTTGTCGTGTTTGTTTTTTGCTGTTGAGGTGTATGAGTACTTAATGTATTTCAGATATTAACTAACCTCTTATCAGGTATGTCCTTCTACAGATATCTTCTCCCATTCAGTTGCTTGACTTTTGTTGATGGCTTTCTTCACTGTGCAGAAGCTTTTTAGTTTGACGTAGTTTGATTTGTCTGTTTTTTTGTTTTTTTTGCTTGTGGTGACCTACTAAAAAATTAGTGGTGACCTATAAAAAAAAAAAAGAGTGCCAATCCATGTCGAGGTAACTGCCTATGTTTTCTTCTCTGGGTTTTATGGTTTCAGGTCTCACATATAGGTCTTTAATCCATTTTGAGTTTAGTTTATATTTGGTGTGGCAAACTGGTGCAGTTTCATTCTTTTGCTGGTAGCTGTCCAGTTTTCCCAACACTACCAAAAAGACTATCTTTTCTGCACTTACATTCTTGGCTTCTTTCTCATAAATTGACCATACATGTGTGGATTTATTTCTGGGTTCTCTTCTGTTCTTTAGGTCTACATGTCTGTTTTTAGCTTATTACTATTGTGTTTTGATAACTATAACTTTACAATAAAGGTTGAAATCAGGAAGCATGTCTTCAGCTTTTTTTTTTTTTCTTATGATTTCGTTGGCTATTCAGGGTGTCTTGTGCTTCTATACAAATTTCATGTCAATTCTATTCAGTCTTAAAAATGCCACTGGGATTTGGATAGAGATTGCACTGAGTCAATTTTAACAATATTCTTTCAACCATGAGCACTCAATTTTTATGCATTCCATTTTCTTCATCCATGTGTTACTTTTTTAGTGTGTACGTTCACCTTCTTAGCTGAATTTATTCTTATGTATTTTCTCTTTGAAATTGTAAATTTTTTTTTCTGATATTTCATTCATTTATAGAAATGCAAGAGTTTTTTTCATTTTGTACCCATCAGCTTTACTGAACTTGTTTATTCTAAGTTTTTTGGGTGAAGTCTTTAGGGTTTTCTATATGTATACAGTATCATGTCATCCGCAAGTAGAGACCGTTTTACTTCTTCCTTTCAAACTGGAAGATTTAGTTCTTTGAGTGCTCTGGCTAGGATTTCCAATACTAAGTTGAATAAAAATGGTGAGGGTAGGCAGCTGTGTCTTTTTATTTTAGAATGTTAACTGTGGGCTTGTCATATATGGTCTTTATTATGTTTCTTCCACTACCCGCTTTGTTGAGAGATTTTATAAACAGATGGTGAACTTTGTCAAATGCTTGTTCTGCTCTATGGATCGCGATTTTTATCCTTTTGTTAATGTGGTATATCTATATTCTGTCCTTTTTCTAAGTTAAGCTAGATCCTTAGCTCAACTTATCAGTCTTTTTTTCTAATATAAACATCTAATGTCCTAAGTTTCTCTTCAAGTGCCATTTTCACTACATCTTCATTTTTGGAAAGTAGTACAGATACTTAATTCATTTCTACTTACATTTAACTGGCCATTATCATTTCTTTAGTTCTTCCTAGAGTTACTTGGAGCAATTTCTTTAATCTATCAGGCATACATAGAAATAGTGGCGCCTGGGTGGCATCCACTCTGATTTTTGACTCAGGGCATGATTTCACACTAGTGGGATTGAGCCCCACGAAGCCTCCAAGATCAGTGTAATTGGTATTCTCCTTCTCCCTCTGCCCCTCTCCTGCTCTTTTTGTCTCTCTCTATATAATATATATATATTATATATAATTTTTTTTTTTAATAAAGGGGCACCTGGGTTGTCAGTTAAGCATCCAACTCTTGATTTCAGCTCAGGTCATGATCTTGGGTTTCACAGAGCCTCGGGCTCTGCATTGGTAGTGTGGAGCCTGCTTGGGATTCTCTCTCTCCCTCTTTCCCCGCCTCCCCTGCTCATGTTCTCTCTACAAAATAAATAAAATAATTGAAGACTAATTGTCTTTTGGTCAGAGAACATGGCTGTAGGGTACATATGCTTTGAAACTTATTGGGACTTGCTTTATAGACAAGTATGTGGTCAACTTGTATAAATGTTATTTGGATGTTAAGAAAAATTGTCTTATCTGTTGGGTTTTATGTTCTGTATATGTCTAATACTGCCCATTGTGCTGTTCTATATTTTTATTAACTTTTGGTCTGTTTAACTTACGGTGTTAAATCTCCCATCAAGGTTGGAGAAATACCAATTTTTCTCTGTAATTCAACCAACATTTCATGCATGGTTATTTCATATATTTTTAAAGTTTTTTTTTTTTAATGTTTATTTTTGAGAAAGAGCATGAGGGAGAGGGGCAGAGACAAAGAGGGAGACACAGAATCTGAAACAGGCTCCAGGCTCTGAGCTGTCAGCACAGAGCCTGAAGCAGGGCTTGAACTTGGGAACCGGGAGGTCATAACCTAAGCCGAAGTCAGACACTTAACCGACTGAGCCACGCAGGAGCCCGTATATTGTTTTGATCACGCAATGCAGCATCTGCAGTCATTGGGTAGTCTAAATCTATTCATTTCTGCTATTCTCACTCATGGTCATTTCCTTGTGTTTGGTGACTTGTATCAAAGTTCTCCAGAGAAAGAGAACCAATAGGGTGTGTGTGTGTGCCAGTGAATGACACGGACCGCTGCCCAAAGCAGAAATATGAAAGTCACTGTCGTCTGCTTACCATCCTATCCAATTAATCTCGAGCAAACTGATTCTACATCTTGAATCTCCAGTCTACTTACCTCTCTGTTCTGTAATCTCTTCATGTCCAGATTGGGGAGATCTCTCCATGTCTAATCTTATTCTTCCATTTGACATAGTATGTTATTTGATCTTCATAAAAATGTAAATCTTGGGGCACCTGAGGGGCTCAAGCGTCTGATGCTTGACTTCAGCTCAGGTCATGATCTCATGGTGCGTGACTTCAAGCTTTGCATTGGGCTCGGCACTGACAGTATGGACATTCTGCTTAGGCTTCTCTCTCTTTCTCTCTGCCCTTCCCCTGCTCGATCTCTCAAAATAAATAAATTTTATTTTTAAAAAATGTAAATCTAATCATGTCCCTCTTCAAGATTAAAACTTTTCTAGTTCCTCAAGGAAAAATACTTAAATGGCATGTCATGCTTTGCCACACCCTTCATTAGTCACTCTCTCTCTACTATTCCCTTCCAGTCACTCTAAACCTCCTTTGGCCCCCTCCAGTGTGAGGATAGTTCTTGTCTTGGCCTCTACACATAGTGTTGTTTCCTTTCCACAAGCAATTATCTCCAAGGTAAATCACTTTTTCCTCTGGGAAGCTGTTCATCCCCGCTCCACAGGCCAATCGCCATCCCCACCCACCCTCTAGAGCTGTTCAGATTAGTCTGGCAACTATAATAAGGAAACCAGAGTTGGCTTTATTCATCTCTTTTGTGAAGTTTGTTCCTATGAGATGCAATCTAGAGAGAAGAAATTTTTGAGTTCAGCAGTGCTAGAGTTTACAGGATTCTTATAAGAACAGAAAAAGTCAACAGCACCAACAAAGTAAGAATAGCAGGAAACAGCCTTCAAATCAGGAAATAACTTTAAAATTTTTTTTTTATGGAGAAAGAATGTATCACTAAGCACATAAATATATTACAGCACTACAAGATTTCTAAGACCAGTGAGTTTAAAACAATAGTAAACTCATGATGAAAGTTAAAATAAAAGTCTGATTCAGTAGTAACCAAAATAGGATATATAATATGGCTTGTGGCAATTTTTCAAGTAAGATTTCATTTAATAGCATAGCACTGTACTTAATATAGTCACATTCATTTCTTACAATTTATGAATTTGTTTTAGGTTTCTTTGGGCTATTTTAACATGTCAATTATTTAGCAAAGAGTAAATAATTTAAAAGTTATTTAAAAAGGAGTTCTCAGTAATAGTATTTTTAATAAGACATTCCTTTTGAGAAAATATATACATTAACCCCAATACAAAATTTTAATAAAATAGAAAGGAAATCTGAGTTTCATTAAGCATGTAAGCACATGTGATTTTATACACATGGGCTTTGCAATAGCAGAAGTATACCTAGGATGCAAAAGGTGCACTAGAGAAATAAAAGCACAGGATATATACATTGTAAGTGCAAACTCAATAAATTAGTTAAAATTTTATTACTTAGTAATGTGCGACCAGGTTACAAATCATGTGGCAGTGGTAGCAAAAGTGGCAGGAAGGAACTGAGCACTCAACATGTCTAATAAATAAAGCTTGGTGATTCATTAAATATTATACAAGATCAAAACTTCCAACACTTCTATAGATCTTTGATATCTTTGAGATACGCCAAATATTCCAGGTAGGTAAGAAACTGCCTGACATCATAGGTAAATAAATCATCTTGGGAAATTAATGTTTTTACCGTCTACAAAAGCTACATGGATCCAAAATATGGTCTCCAAGAATAAAAAAACAAAGTAGTCTACCGTCTTGCTATCTGTACCCTAGGAGTTCATGAATATTGTAAATAACCATTTTCTTTGCAATTAAGTCTTCCCACCATTTACTTTCTTAAAAATTAGTACTTCGAGAGCCCAACTGCAAGTCTAAGTAGTCATAGGTCACTTCTGTCATGTAGTCTCGAGGCAGGAGGAAATGAACAAAGATTAGCATCAGTTTTACGGTGACTAAACATGACACCTAAGATCTGGACCTAGAAATAAGCACATATTCTGATTATTCACTGTGCCTTTTAGAACTCCTACCAGTGCTTTTGTTCTTTATCTTCGATAGGATTAGCTTCGTCTGATTTTTGCAGTAAGGCAAAAGACCTCTCCTTTTCCTCCACTTCAATTAGTCTCAAATTATGAGATCTGAGAGAAAATGCTCACTTCACAAAAAGTTAACATCTTTAGGACCATTCTTTTCTTCTGACAAGTCTGTTTATATTAACTAAATATTGAAAAATACTAATCCTGAGCAAGAGTACTAAGAACAGTTTTGACTAAACAATTCCTTCATTTTTAAACCTGAACAGCTTTAAAAATTCAACCACGGAATGAAGTCAGTGAGACTGGAATTAAGACTTCTGCTGTCCACGGCAAACCTGAATACTCGGAGCAGAAATAGAACACACGTAGAAGGTAACACACGACGGTGAAAAGCATCAAACTGATGCGCCTGGATTTTGTCGTGTTTGACAAACGTCCTTCAGTCTTTCACGGATAAACGTAGCTGGGAGAATGGCATTGGCCAGTGTACTGCATTGAACGAATCCCTCAGAAAGGCAAACACGGGGTTCTTTTTTAGGCAGGCACAGATTCCCCCCCCCCCCCCCCCCCGACACACACATTCAAAGACCTAAAAGACACATGTGGAAAATGTTTTCATGAAAGCAAAGTTCTGGCCATCTTGGAAACTGAGGTCCCGTGAATTTTTAGTTCTAGCTACCCCTCCTGGAAGTAAGAGCTTACTACCTGGCAAAGCGTTATTACGACAAAGTAGATACCAGTGGAGGCATCGAGGAAGAGCTTCGCAACACAACCGACGGAAGCCCCGCTCTACGAACACTCGTCCGGTCCGTGTCCGTGTGCCGCAAGTGCACAGGACCGGGGAGCTGCCAGCGCAGCGAGGGTCCTCTCGCGGTCCTCAGGCCCGTCCACCTGGGAGCGGTCGGCTGCGAGTCCGCATGGTCAGTGCCAGGCGAGGACTTCTGACCCTGGGCATGGCCCTCGGGACTTCTTGAAGATGTCTTTTATTCAAACAGTCTCTCCTCCTCTTCATCTGCTTCTTCAATGACCTGAATGTCATCTGTTTGAGGTAAGGAAGAATTCTCCACCTGCAGTTTATTCCCATCAGCTTTACATTTCTCTTCTTCCTCGATGATTTCCTTCCATATCTTGTGGTTTTCGGTGAGGTGGTGCATTAGCTGACAAAATATTTGCCGTCTGCCTTTCCTCCTTCGTGGTTCTGTGAAGTTTAAAACAGACAGATTCTAATCCTAGTAATACAATTCATTCATTCACTAAATACCTGAGTGCCTATTACTTTCCAGGCATTTCTCTAGGGCGCTGGGGTTGTAGTAATATGCAGTAAGATAATCTCTGCACCATGGAGCTCATATTCTAATGGAAAGATCTAGAAAAGCAAATGAAGAAGCAAAACATAAGATGGGGTTAAATATGAACAGATGAAAATGAAGCAGAGAAAGGGATTAGGGAAGACTGGGTGGGGTGAGAGGGGAGGGCAGTACTAAAATTTCAAGTGATAAAAAAATGCACTTAAACAATGTTTTTTTAGGACTTAGGTACTGAATTAAACACAATTATTACGGCTTCAATGAGTAGAAATAATTTTTGGAAGCCAGTCATTTGCCCGAGATGATGCTCACATGGTGGTGGCAGAAAACCACTCTTCACTATACTGATCCTGAAGACAACTGGGGATGTGGGGGGCTAGTTCTTCGTAATTATGCTCTCTGTTCTCAGCTATAGCATGCTTGGAGTGCCGGATATAATTTCATTTAAATTCGACTTTAAAGAGCAAATAATGGATTTCATTTACAGCCAGAAAGGCAGCAGGTGTCCAAGGACTGGCTCCTCGAGCCCACTCACCTCACACAGTCAGATACGGTGACAGCCCTACTGTGCTGCACAGGTAGAACCTCCTGAAGCGAACTGGCTGGAGGACAATACCCAGAGAGATGCTACTTCAACCAAGACCGTGTGTCGTGGCATCAGCACGGCACCCAGGAGTTACTCAAGAGACTATTCAATCTGAACATTGAGCTGCTAGTTACTCCAGACAGAACTACAGAATCTGTACCTTAAAGATCCAAATTTAGGGTTATTAACTGCAAATATCCATTTGAGAATTTATAATATCCCTCCATTCTTACTAGGATTTAAGTTGTCTTCTATTTCTTCATCATCTGTGTCTAATTCTTCGCCCTCTTCTTCATCATAACAACTTTCGGCATCTTCATCCTCTTCTGCTTCTATCCACTCACCCGGCAGCAAGCCGGCAGCATCGTAGGAGTTACACAGAGGCCCCACTATGTGGGTGATGAAAGATTCTTGGAGTTTTGCTAGTTGAGGTGAAGAACGATCCATGAAGGGACTGATGGGCAAACCAAGATTAGCTTCTTCATCTCCCTGATCATTTAAAAAAGAAAAGTACATTTGTAACTACTGAAAGAATAACCACTGAGCTTTGCTGTTAAAATTATCTTGCTTTTTAGTTCTTATTCATTTATTTTGAGAGAGCGCATGTGTGAATAAGGGAGGGCCAGAGAGGGGATCTCAGGCAGGCTCCACACTGTCCGTGCAGAGCCCAACGTGGGGCTCCATCTCCCTGTTCGTGGGATCATGCATGGGAGCCGAAATCAAGAGTCGGACACTTAACCAACTAAGCCACCTAGGCACCCCTGTCTTAAGGTTTCTAAATATGCATAGTCCACATCAAAATAATTTTTACAAGGAAGTGTCTAATTACTGTCATTTTAACTATAAGAATTCTTCCAATATTTGAGAAATTCTAAGTGAGACTATTTTCACACTTCACCAGTTTACAGGAAAAATATATATAAAAAAAAAAATCAACGAATCTAACAACCTGCAAAATTCTATGTCGCGTATAGATTCCCCTTCTCCTAAGGGGAGATGGTATCATGGAAACTCTGTACATCCAATGTGTAGGGTTGAATTTTGTAAGTGCCTTTCAACACCCTGCTCTTTTCTAATAGCAGATCCTTTTAATGAATCTGAATCAGAAAACCTAGCATGTAAAACAGACAGAAAGAGAGAGGAGAGAAGGAGCACTCCCGTGCCTGCCCTCTGATACCCTCCCACTGTGCCCTCCAGGGCTTCAGAGAGCACAACTGGAGCTCAGACAGATGTGGTTTCAAAGCCTGCTTTTGCCACCAACAACCTGTGTGGTGTTGAGCAAGCTCTATGCCCATTTCATGTGTAAAATCTGAATAATCTACTTTAAAGGTTGCTCTGAGGATGAAAAGCAATATTATGTCAAGTATTTAGCACAGTACTGAGCATTCCCCAAAGGATACGATAAACATTTTCATTCCTAGGATTTGAACTGGTGGGGAATGAATAATCTCTAGAATGTATAAACTGTGTAGGCAAGGAGTGTCCATGTGATGAGCCAGCATTGTCCTAGGGAAACAACCAGAAACTGTCCTAGTGATTGCCCCATGATTAGAAATCTATGATTTTATCTTCTGTGAGGAAGAAAACCATTGTTTGCCAAAAAGAAAGCTTAGGTGGGTTTACCCACAGGATTCTACAATTTCCTAAATTTTGCTTTTTTTTTTTTTTTTAAAATGAGTTTGGTTTTTTTAAGCCCATGGCACTTAAATGGATATAGGAGTATAAAGACAGGATAACTAAGATAACAAAAAAATTAAAAGTTGGTCAAGGTTAGAATTTTGCATCTGTACCCAAAAGATGTTTAACAGCATAACCAGATTGAGAAAGAAATTTAATAGTGTTGATGCAGGTTGACTAGGACTTTCATTATAGATTAGCACATTTAACCTTCATGATAACTCCATGTGGTAGGGTGTCAGATGACCTTTTGTTCTAAAGACGAATAATGAAACTTAAATAAAATTGTCTGAAATAATATGTTTAGTAATAAACCTGGAATTACAAAAGCTGACATTTATTGATCATTTGGGTGTCAGGAACTGTTCTAAGAACTTTATTAATTCATCTAATACTCACAGCAATCTTATGAGGTGATCCCATCAAATATTCCTATTTTATCAATGGAGAAACTAAGGCGCAGAGAGGTTAAGTAATTTATCCTAGATCACATTGCTGGTTAAAAAAAAAAAAAGAACCTGGGATTCAACCTCCCAGCATGGATTCTAACTTTGTGTAATGAGAATTCTGTATACTTTAAAAATAATCACATTATAGGGGCAGCTAGGTGGTTCAGTCAGTTGAGCATCTGGCTCTTGATTTTTGGCTCGGGTCATGATCCTGTAGTTGGTGAGTTCGGGCCCTGTGTCAGACTCCATGCTGGTGGTGTGGGGCCTGCTTGGGATTCTCTCTCTACCTCTCTCTCTCTCTTTGACCTTCCCCTGCTTGCTCTCTCAAAAAAAAAAAAAAAACTTCAAAAAAAGGTATATTATAAATTGGGTCTAAATGAACTTCAACCTTCTCTACTTATTAACTTCCTTCATCTGATTTTGAAATACATAGCTCTGCTCCCTTTTGCCCAGATCCTTTCTGTTTGCCTTTAAATATTCCACACTCTTCCACTCTGAGAAGGCAAATTTGAGGCCTGAGCTCCAATCTCCTAGTGTGGCTACTTCTCCAACCCTTTCCTTGCTGCTCACTCAATATCTCAGTGATTGGCTTTGCTGCATGTTGGGCATACAAGTGCATTCGGGTACAGTATTATTTTAAAGGCAAGATTTTAAAACCTACAAGAGCATGTTCATATCTTTGAATCCTTAAAACCACGAAATAACTCCTTTATCTCCATTTCTAGCCCTCAAATGTCTTACCCTCTGCCAGGACTTTTATCCAGTTGATGTTTCTAAGGCAGTCTTTCTGCAGCAGAATTGGAAATGGATTGATATTCTTTAATATATCATCTAAGTATACCCTGAATCAATTAAAAACATTTGCATCTGGAAATAAATGATCCTAGGTTGCAGGCACTCAGGGTTTTGAAAGCAATCTTGGAATCATAATGTAGTGTAGCCTTACCTCTTGACTCAAGGGACATTCGACCCATGTCAGATAGGCAGTAAGATATTTTTTGTTTTAAGTTTTAGCAGCAAGAGCAAAACAGAGCTGAGAAAACACTAAGACCAGAGCAAATTCAACAACTTCTAACCATTTTTGGTCACGGCAAACAGACGTCAAACACTCGATGTAGCTTACCCAAATCCCAAAGACTAGCATCTTCAGATGGCGGCTCTCAAAAATCCCTCCAATCTCACGTTTCAACCTACCTGCTCATAAAATTCATTGACGATGCCTTCTGTCCATTTCAAATGCAAGTCCCGAACTTTCGCTGGGCCGTTTATATCTGCCAGTTTGATACACACCTGGCATACCAAGAGGCGATCATTTTCATTGCTCCATTCTATACCGTTACTGTTTACATCATTGGCCTGTGTTGGAAAAACATTTTAGCTTTTGAGGGCACGGGAGTTGGGTTTTTGCCCCCAAAAGTATCTTAAAACTATTTCCTGTCTAAATTATAGGAAGGAATATGGGTTAATGGTAGAATGACACTTTGAAGTGTTGTTCTAATTTTGTTTCTAAGGAAGCAGAACATCATAAAAACAGAAACTGTGGTTTCAATATGTGTGATTACCACAAAATTATAACTTGTGTATATATTACATATGTAATTAATATATAGTTTAATATATAATATACACTATAATTTTACAGAACACTTAAGTCTAAAGAGAAGTTGGCTTTAGCTGTGAAAGGAAAATATGGCATAGTTGAAAGAAGACAAGTTTTAAAAGTTGATCTCAATGGTTTCAAATCCTGACTCTATTTATTCATTGTGTGATACTGGAAAAATGACTTCATCTCCCTGAATCTAAATTTCTTCATCTATAAAATAGGAAAAGTAGTACCAATCTAGCCATATTGCCATGAGGATTAATAAATGAAAAATGCCTAGATCACAGTATATGCTAACACTGTTATTTAAATAAATGGTAATTATCATCACTAAGTAGGCAACTTACTATGCCTTCCAAAAACTCAAATTTTCTCTTGTAAAAAATAAAGTACATGGCCCAGATCAGTGGTTATTGAACGTTAGCAGTGTCTTAGGCACCAAACCCTTTTGTCAAAGTCACTATAGAAAACACTAAAAAGGAGAGATGTTTTGATTGAACCCGTGCAGGAGATCTAGAGCCCCACTCATGTGACATTTTCCTGAGAGACTACAGAATAGAAACCTCTGAGGAACACAGATTCAAAAGCACTGGGCTAGCTGATCTTGGACCTATAAAAACAAACATCTGTTACTCTGACTTGAGCACTTAAATGGATTTTTATTATTAAATAAAAGTTAACAGAGCTATACAACGATAAAATAATTTTGAAGGCATATAAATTTTTTTATTTTTCTAAGTATTTTATTAATATCATGACAGCCACATACAGGGTCTCCACCCGGCGGGTTAAATCTAGTATTCCTTTGTTACCAGTTCCTCTACCCTGAAGGTGCACCTTTCCTTTAGGTCACAAATGTCATCAAGGGAATAACAGCTTCCTGCCAGCCAAAGAGAGAGCATCCTTCCCTCAAGAATCTATAAAGCTGTGTAAATCTCTGAGTCTGTAAAGCATTTTCCATCCCTGACGTCTCAGGGGTAGAACACATGCCAGTGACTAGCACTATCACATGAGGGCAGTGATTCTCAATTCCCTATTGAATGCGAATTCTTAACGGCAGGGACTTTCACCCGTTCCTTCCTTACTCTGTGCTGGACGACCGCGCACAGTGGGCAACCCCAGCCATTCTTCAATGAGCACATTATACTCCAGTGGAAGAGTGGACAGTCCTCTCCCACACCAGCCAGCTAAACACTAATGTGAAGAGGGGATGAACAGGTGCAGTGAGGTAAGTATAACTGGCTGAGAAGCCCATCTTCAATTTCGTAAAATACCTTAGTTGGCACTGTGCACAACTTTCTCCACTCTGCCCCTAAAAGCTTTTTGCATCATTAATTGGCTTATCACCATGTGAAGGAAAGTTATAAGTCTATGTGTCAGAAAAGAAATGTAGCAAGTGACAGTCTTTTTAGGACATGTTATAATAAATGTTATTTAAAAAATATTGGCATATATTGTCTTGCATATGGTCTCACTATGACTTTATGAGTAGTATTAACTCTAACTTAGCATTAAAAAACACGTATCAGTAATACTGACAATAAAGATTTCCATCTTTGAAGCCAGACATTAATATGTACACAAACCTTGGCATTGAATTCAGCAAGGAAATCAAAATGCTTTTTAAGATCTGTGGCAAGGATTGCTTCAATGACTAAAAAACGAAAGCGCTTGAATTCCACGTGATCAAGATTAAGAAGGAAGTTGTACTCTGGGCGAGAAAGATATAGATTCCAAGCTGATGCGGCATGATGATTTTCTAGAACAGATCTGTCGTTGTACAAAACTGCCTGAAAAGTAATAAGGAAAATGAGTCAGACATCTCAGAGATAGTAATCTTTAATAATAAACAGAGTTAGGTTGGAAGAGTATAAACAATGAGTAACTACTATATGCCAAGCATTTTAATATCTGTGAAGAAGGGTTGTGATAATTTTCTAAATGAGTTTACTGAAGTACAGAAAGGGGAAGATACCCCTTTCCAGCATGCACATCTAGTAGGTGAAAGGGTAATTTGTCTCCAAAGTTCATCTTTGCAGACACCATGCTGCCCTCAAGAGACATAAAGTTGATATCTGAGGTCCACTTCATTAAATCAGTAAAGCTTCTGTTAGGAAAGTCATTAGAGAGACACAGCAGATTTAAGGACACATTTCTCTTCTTCAGCTAGCACGGAGTCATTGTGGTGAGGACCAAAGAAGAGGCAGGAGCAGTGTCCCGGGTGAGTCGCAGTCCCGCATGCCTGGGAAGGACACAGCCTGTACTCCCATCCTGACACTGTCCCTGGGAGTAAGCGAGAAGCAGGACACAGGTAAAAGCACAAATCCTCTGGTTCAAGTGGAATGGGACCCTTCACTGTTCATCCACCTCATTTCAGTGGAAGTCCCTCAGTACTCTAGAACTTTAGAATACAGATTTTAAAAAACGCTGACTTACAGATTTGTCAGAGCCTCTTCTACCTCTAAAAATTGAGCAATTAAAAAGGTTATTAAATAAGCACAGTAATTATTTTAAAAACTTTCACAGCCAGTGCTAAAGGCTAGGGATAAACATAAAAACCTGTCTCCTGGTTTTCATAAAGCTTCTTGTTAATGAGAAAGAAGGACAGATAAAAATAGAATGCAATCTACATTAAGATATATATTCTGGGAGCTTAAATAGGTTTACATGTTATTTGTGAAAATTAGCTATAGTCTAAACGTAAGCATAGATACTTAACACCATTTGATTGTTTTTTTTACAGCATTTTATGAAAGCAGTGATGATTTAAACTTTGTAATATAAAGTCTGTAAACAATCTAAATGTCCACTGATGGATGAACAAAAATGTGGTGTGTGTCTATATGTATATGTGTGTCGATACGTGTGTGTGTGTGTGTGTGTGTGTGTGTGTGTGTGTGTAATGGAATATTTATCCAGCCATGAGAAAGAAGAAAATCCTGACATTTGAGACAACATGGATGGACCTTGAGAGCACTATGCTAAGTGAGGTAAGTCAAAAAAGACAAATACTGTTTGATATCTCTCGTATGTGGAATCTAAAAAAGCTGAACTCATGGAAACGCAAGAAGGGTAGTTGCCAGGGGGTGGGGGAAGTAGAAAGATGTTGGTCAAAGGGTACAAACGTCCAGTTACAGCACAAAGTTCTGGGGCTCTAATGTACAGCATTGTGATTAAAGTTATTAGTACTGGTATTATATACTTAAAAGTTGGTACTTACCACAAAAAAGATGTGATATTAGGTGACATGATAGTAATCACATTACAACATGTGTATCAAATGAACACAATGTATACCTTAAACTTTCACAATGTTACATATCAATTATGTCAATAAAAAGGCATCTTATAGTAACCTTGTTACAACTTCTAAACATTATTAATCCCAAAGAGAAATAATAAGCTTCAAAGATTCCCTAAGGGGTCAATTTGTATTTCATAGTGATTTAACCAATTCATATTCAAATCTGATCAGGATGGATAAACTATTAGAACAGCTTTGTTCAGGAAAAAGTAATACGACTTCCAGCTCAATAAAGCACAACATGTAACAAGTGCCCTGGAGAGCTAGCTGACTTAATAAACTCTTGGCTCGCAAGATAAGTAAAAGAAATAATGAAGTTCAGAATTCCTTCACCATTCAAATTACCCTTTGAAGTTACCAAAGAAGTATAAAAGAGAGGTAAAAAATCTGAATCAGTATTAAAATCTCGATGTTATCACCGTACTGGAAACCTCAAAGACCTGATGAAAGTGGGAATGGATTGAGAAGAGGCCAAGTTATCACATGAGAAGGAAAAACCCACCTGGAGAGCAAGCGGAAGGAGTCCTCTGCTGGACCCCAAGAAACCTACTACCTCACAGATGAGCAGAGGCAAGAAACCATCATGGAGCCGTAAGTAGGAGGCAAATGTCCATTCCACTTGAGGAAGAATACTGGGTGAGAACGTACAACAATAAGCCAAGCTTAAACTTAATGAGAAAAACACTCCAGGAAGAACAGATAGTGAAGCCTCAGCTGGCTTTTACCGAGGGCTCTACGACAACCAGAGAAAGCAGACCAGGCCCCGGCTAACTTGGAGCTGCAGTAAATGACATCCTGTGACTTTATGCTAAAGCATCCTGATCCCTGCTGTCTCTGGCTATGGATCCCCTTCCTTCACCCCACAGGCGATGACATCTCTAATTTGGCAGAACAAATCCGCTGATCGTAAACTTCCTTTGTCACCTTCTTTCTGAGCTGGAAAGATTTGCAACAGGGTTTAGTACAAACTGATAGAATTAATCTTAACAGTAAACACCTTTCAATAAGTGAACAAAGAGAGAAAACCCATCAGACATGTGAAAGATTTCGATCAAACAGAGGAAGAGGCTGACAAATGTGAACCAATGTCCCCTTTTGACGAGATCGGGTGCGTTCAGGGTGGTATGGCCCTAGCAAGTGTCCTCTTTTGAAACACAAACAGGAGGAAACTTTTAAAAATGTCTAGGTCATAGTCATGAGATTAAAGAGGGTACTTTTGAAAGGTGAAAAATCTTGGATTAAGAAAAATTGTTTCCACTTAAAAAAAGTTCTTAAAAAAAAATCCAGTAGAGGTAGTAAATCAGGTGTGGCAGAAAACAAAGGAGCTAGTTTTAAAAAAAGAAAAGAAAAGGTACTTCTCTCTAAAGAAATAGTCATGATAAATAGCTGTCATTTTGGGATCCCTTTACCCCAAAGATCTGGGGTTGTTCTAAAATTTCTGGCAATCCTGTATCTTTTGAGATCCTTTGCCTTCCCTGTCACCTTTGTTTTGCTAAGACACTTTTTAAAGTAACTTTCCAAGGATGAACAGAGACATGCCTTATTTAATCTTGTTTAAAAAATCTTTGTATGTCGGAGATTCTCTTTATTTTGCTCTTAATGCTCAGCTGTAGCTTAGCTTGATACAGAAATCTTGAAAATAATCAGAAACTAGAAAACTTGAAAATCATCTTTACAGCAGCACTGCCTATTTCCTCTGCTGTGTTAGTTCTTTCCCAGCACTTACAACCTCATCATCTCTCTGCCACCCAGACACGCTCTATTATCTTGTTTTTCTTGCTTTACCAGAATGTAAGTTGTACAGAGGCAGAACTTTTTTTTTTTGCCTGCTTTGTTCAATAATAATGCCTAGAATAGCACCTCTCTCACAGTGGGCACCTGATGTTTGTTGTACAAATAAATGAATTCCCTTAGAATTTTGAAAACTTTATTCCAGTACTCTTGAGCATCCACTGTTGCTGAAATACAATGCCAGTTGGATTTTTGTTCTTTTATAAGTGTGCTGTTATCATTCTCTCAGGAATTCCTTTTGTCAAGAAAACCTTTGTTACTCTGAAATTTTACCATGGGACCCCGTGTAGAGGTTTTTCGTGTTCTTTCCCCCCATTCAGCCTCCCTGACACATGGAGAACCCCTTCAATCCAATGACCTGTCTTCTTTCTGCAACTCCCCATGGTCAGTTCTTGACCTGGTCCACTGTGCCCCATTTTTCCCCCATCCCTACATTTTCCACCTCTTTATCTTTTCAGCCTGCATTCTGGGAGACATTACCTGGAATTTACTTCCAGGGCTTGTGTTGCATTTTTAAAATTTTTGCAGTAATATTTTTAGTTTCTAAGAGATCTAACTTGTTCTCTGATGCTTCCTTTCTCATAGCTTCTTGTTCTTAGGGATGCAGTATTTCTCAAATTCTGAGAATACCTTTTAAAAAACTTAAGGGTTTTTCTATTCCCTGGACTTTTTCCCCTGTATTTGGTTACTCTGTCCATTTTAGCCTTTTCTTTCCAAGCTACTGGTTAATGGTTCATGTCTACTAATCCTTAGTTATCTGTTGATATTTAAAAAACAAGAATTCTAGGTTTGCTTGTGTATGTTTTGTTGTCGAGTCGCCTCTTTAATTGGGAAGGATGAGTAAGAAGTCTGTGAATGTGGACGGGGTCTGTTACTCAGCAGGTTTTGCCTTAGAGCTATGAGACCAGGTGCCAGCTGTTAGGTTTCCAGAATGAGAATGTGGAGTACTAATACTTACACTAGTAATTCTTATTCTCTCCTGGAAGTTTCCTTCAATCTCTGAGAAAGGAGTTTTCTGCCTGGAGGTAAATGCAGGATTGCAGTAGCTTTACTTAAAGATGTATAGTGTACGTGTATAGGGGTTGGGGGCCCACAGGCACACGTTCATGTATGTGTGTGTGTGTGTGTGTGCAGAGCAAGCTGGGGCAAATGGCATCAGAAGTCTCTGTAGGGTTCCACTTAGGCTGTAGCCCCCTCTAGTATACTTTTATCTCTCAATATTTATCTGTTTTTCATTTCCCAGAAATGAAAACTTCTGGAAAATTCTTTCATCTTCTGATAATACCCTTCCCCACCTATTCTTTTCTCTGTTGTAATGAGGAGTCAAATGCATGTGTGTTTAGTCAGTATCTTGATCCATACTTTGAGGGGACAAAACATTTATGACTGTCTTGGATTTACAAATCTCAACTTAAAATTTTGTTTCCAGAGTGCCTGGGTGATTCAGTCAGTTAGGCATCCAAGCTCAGGTCATGATCTCATGGTTAGGGAGCTCGATCCCCACATCAGGCTCTCTGCTGTCAGCGCAGAGCCCGCTTCAGATCCTCTGTCCCCCTCCTGCTCACAGTCTCTCTCAAAAATAAAAACATTAAAAATTATTTAAGAAATTGTTTCCTTTTACCCCAAATATCATCAAGATATTCTGAAACTCTAATCTCAAGCGCTAATTTCCATCTTTCAGCCAGCTGTTCATCTGGAAACAGCTCAGAAATCTCTTAGAATTTTAATACTGGCATCTCCTCAGGATAACCCTGGCTAAATGTTTCACCTTCTTTCATGGCAAGGACTTAAAATAATCCTCCTGTGTCTTCCCAGCATACTTTCCTTACCATGAGAACGAAGAAGGTTTGATCCAGTTGATGGTATTGCACACTGCCACTGGAGCTACAACATTTTTCACTAATCATGGCCTAATTAGACCCACTGAGCTTCCCAAGACGAAAGAACCTACTTTATTACCTAATAAACACGCCGCACGCTTTCACAGAAGAGTCCTTATCTCACATGTGCTAGCTGAACAAGGTCTCGTGCATCTCGTTACTTTAGGAAGAACAGAATATATTTCAGACAAGCTAGCAGTCCTGCAGAGCAAAGAAATCAGGCATCCTTCAACATTCAACAAATATTTACTAAACGACTTTTATGTGTTAGGTACTATTCTAGGTATTAGGGACTAAAAGATGGAAATCCCTGGTCTCATGAAGACATATTCCACTGAGGAGAGACAGGCAATAAACCAAATACACAGCATGCTGAATGAACACCGCTGCTGAGAGAAATAAAGCAGGGAAGGAACCTCATGAGTGTCAGAAAGGGGCTTTTGAAATTTTCAATGGAAGGAGGTGACAGAGTGAGCTGTACAGATGTGTGGGGCAAGACACTCCCGGCAGGGAGGGCAGAAAGTGCAAAGGCTCTCAGAATGGAGTGTGCAGTGTGCCTAGGATACAGGAGAAAATACCAAGGAGGCCAAGGAGGCTGGACCTGGGTGAATAAAGATGGAAAAATTAGTAGGAGCTAAATCACATATGACCTTCTGAGCCATTACAATGACTTTTACTAGGAGTGGAGTGAAAGCCCCTGGAGGTTTTGGAACAGAAAGTGATGTAACTCACATTTAAACAGTGTTACTCTGGCTCCTAGGAGTTGAGAACAGACTGAAAGGTAGTCAGACATAAGCAAGGAGACTGGTTGGAAGGCTATCCTTTTCCAGTAACTGAATTCCCTATCAACTTCCTTTCTATTCTGACACCTCCCATCACTTCATCATTTGGCCATCCTTAGCGATGAGAAGTTAGAAATAACGTGTGTTACTCATACTATATCCAGACTTCATATTTTTATTTTGATTAGGACAACCATTTTGAGCATATAACTTGTATAAATTATATTCATGCATTACTGGTTTATCTGCACGGGAGAGAAATAACACTGAGATTCTCTCACTTGCCATATCCTTTGGAGGAGAGGTAATAAGTAAGTCTGACTCACCTATACTCAAAGCTAATGAAAGACATCAAGCCAAGAGTGAACAGCAAGTAATTTCCGTCTACATGATATCTGATTCGGGAGCCTCTCAAACATATGAAATAGTAGAAAACTTCTCGTATGTGATCTCTTTGCCTTTAATCAGATTCGGTACATATTTTGAGGTTCATGGACACAAGGGTGACTTATCTAAGGTCACACAGCTAGTAACTTGGTAATAAGAGGTCAAACTCAGGTCTCTTGATCTCAAGACCAGTGCTTTCTGCATTGTGCCACCTGTGCCCAGCTCTTTGACTCACGACGGGACCAGGGTTGTCAAAGATGATAAGGCATGAGGCAAGAGACAATGCACAGGCTTCCTGTGGGACTGGTACAGCAAATGAGGAAATATGTGCTCCTTAGTTCATAATTCTTAGAGTGCAAATAATTATATCTCGATGGAAATTCTTTTTTTTTTTATTTTTTTAAACATTTATTCATTTTTGAAAGGCAGAGAGAGAGCGCGGATGGGGGAGGGGCAGAGAGAGAGGGAGACACAGAAATAGAAGCAGGCTGCAGGCTCTGAGCTGTCAGCACAGAGCCCGACACGGGGCTCCAACTCACGGACCACGAGATCATGACCTGAGCTGAAGTCGGCCACTTAACCGACTGAGCCACCCAGGTGCCCCTTGATGAAAATTCTTTAAAAAGTTATCTGTGGAAAACATGAGCTATTAATAAAGTCCCATTGGAGAAGTGAGTTTCGTAACATTTTTAACCCTCTCTCTCTTGTCTCTGAGTCCTATTCTTGTTCTGTCTAGAGAATCTATCTCCTATATTTTAAAGAGTGAGAGTGTGTGAAAGAGAAGTGACAAAGAGGATGACTACTGAAGACGAAAGAAATCAGAAGTGAGGTTTATACATAGAGCAGTGAAGTGAAGACGTAAGAAATTCAGCCAACTGACGATTTGTTCTTTGTAAGGCACTTAGTTACAAGCACGAAGATGACATTTCAGGAATCGCCAGCCTAAACAAACACCCACGACCACTTAAAACCAAGGATTTAGTCCCAAGTCCTAATGGGTAAAGCTACTGCCATTACAGTATCCATTTGTTGGCAACTCCTACATTCTGTGAAAATTTTGACCATAAAGGAATCTTGCACCTCATCAGCTGTATTGGATACAAAAACAATGTGGTACTAGAAAAGAGATTTAGAGTCTGAGTATTAAGGGCAAAAGAGGAAAACAACAAAAATGATAGTTCTTCATCATTAGGTTTTTAGCCATAGAAGGGAAGAAGGAAGAGTAAGTTTTCCATCTAGTCAGCCTCATCAATTTGACCAAAGGGAAAAATATTGACAAGAATTCCAGAATTTCATAAAACAGTCACTCTTTCCTGAACATTTTATTTTCCAGTGGAAGACGGTAATGGCTTCTTAATTCTTGAGCACACATCATGTCAATCATGTCAATGTCATGTGTTAAGATCCGATTAATTACAATGTACATGGAATGGCTCTCTGGAGTGAAGGATGGTTTAACAAAAGGATCTACAACATGGTTGTAACATTTGAGAACTGCTTTTTAAACTTTCTAAGAAAATATTTCCTACCTGAGGGGCATTTGTAGCCACTAGAAATGCATTTGTCCGCCCTGGGTGATCGTAATCATGCATGGCAGCTGCCACGTAGAGAGCCATCAATTCCAGTGCAGGAATGTTTGCAGAAAGGCACCCATAGCTCTCATCTGGAATAGAGCAGCTCCTCGAAGAAATGTAGGCAATTTGCCCAGGGTTCATTCTACCATCTGAATCTGAGGAACAAGCAAAATACACCAGCATTACACTTACAATGAGACTCACTTACAATGAGACTAAGGACAGGATTCCCCATTGGAAATAAGATTATTTAGCTTACTTATTGACTAATCAAAGAAAGAAACTATTTATAAACAAGGACTTACAACAGTCTTTTATTTCCAACATACATGCTACTAGAGACAAACAATGTTAAACATGATGCTGAAGTCACTTGCTTTATGAGACATTCTGAGATCTTTATGATGCTCTCTTACTTAGGCTAATAAAAATTTTTAAAAACCTCCGGTTTCTAAACATTTGTTATTTAAGGGCTAGAGATAATGGCCAGGGCATAGGAAGTAACAGGAAAAAAGCAATCTGGAGAATAAAATTTCATGAAAACAGTATGGAGATTTAGGAATTTAATATATTAACAAACTAAGCTTCTCAATATAGATGCATTTCAAATCTTATCCAGAAAGATTACATTTCATTTGTAGCCCAGACTACAACTCTTCCCCTTCTCTTTTTCCTTCCATGAAGCCCCTTATAAGATGATGGCAAGAAAAATTATGGAAAATGAAAAGACATCAAAAACTGAGGAATGTCTCATTTAACATAATTCTCTTTTTATCCTCCAGTTAGAACCAATATTTTCACTATCAGCGCTATGCTTTCAGTGTCTTAATATCTTACACCATTGATTTCTTAAACTGTTTTTGTATTTTAGTGCCTTTATTTAAATGGGTCATTCTCTACTTTTGCTAAAATAATCTTAAAGTACAAAAAAGAAAAAATAAGCCATATTTAGACTAGACAGCAAATAAAACCACAAAGATATTAAAGAGATACAAAATTTCATTCATTGTCTTCATCAGTGGAAACTAGGAATAATGTCCTGGCCTGTCAAAGTCCAAAATGCTCTTTTTTTTTTTTTCCTTAAGTTCATTTATTTGAGAGAGAAAGAGTGAGCGAGCGAGCTGGGGAGGGGCAGAGAGGAGACAGAGAATCCCAAGCAGACTCCATACTGTCAATACAGAGCCCACCCAACGTGGGGCTCAAACTCACAAACTGCGAGATCATGACCTGAGCCGAAACCAAGAGTCAG
Organism: Prionailurus viverrinus; assembly: GCF_022837055.1. NCBI lineage: Eukaryota > Metazoa > Chordata > Mammalia > Carnivora > Felidae > Prionailurus > Prionailurus viverrinus. The sequence goes on along the minus strand of NC_062570.1, from coordinate 71,202,865 downwards.
TCGCTTTAACCGACTGAGCCACCCAGGCGCCCCTAAAACGATCTTGATCATAATTTATCTCACTCAAAATATTTGCCATCACATGAATTTAACATAATAACTTTAATACACACTAGCGATAATTATAAAGATACCTCATTTTTATGCTGTTTATATATTTAATTAAATTGAGGTTTAGAATCACCCCCACTAGAACTTTTAAAAAGACAGTTAAATGTATGGATAAAGATATATTTAAATACTCAAATTTCTTTTTAATTAAAAACACTTTTAATGTTTATTTTTATTTTTGAGAGAGAGACAGAGTGTGAGTGGAGGCGGGGGGGGGGGGGGGGGGTGGGGGTGGGCAGAGAGAGAGGAAGACAGAATCCAAAGTAGGCTCCAGTCTCTGAGCTGTCAGCACAGAGCCCAACACAGGGCTTGAACTCACAAACTGCAAGATCACGACCTGAGCCAAAGGTGGACATGTGACCGACTGAGCCATCTGGGTGCCCCTAAACATTCAAATTTCTAATAAGATTTTAGTTATAAATATCAGCCAATAATTTGAATTAGTTTATGTACATTATATGCATTCTGGGTTTCCTATAGAATTATAAATGTATATATATAAAATAGCAAAAATAGCAAAAGACATCCTTTTAAACTCAGTAATTACTTAGAATTGATACATTAGGATCTTAATATATTGATGTTTCTTTGTTGTTTGGTTAAACGTGAAAGTAATAGTGTGAAAAATAAAATGGCTGGCAAGGACAATTAAACGTAACTATTACAGATTCCACTTGTTTACTTTCTTTCAGAAAATGGTGATTCTTTTAATTTGCTGATTAATCTAAAAGGAGGCCTCAGCAAAAGACAACCAGACTGGAAAAAACTCTGACAGTTTTTTTCCCCCCTTTTTGTAACATAAGTGCCTGGATTAAGCTTTGATCTCCAAAGCATCCATTTCAAAGAGGCATCTACTATAAAAATGCCTATCTCAAAGAAATACCCTGTCAGCCACCTGTCTAGATAAAAAGCCAGGCCACTTCTAGAAATCTTGATTTCAATAACTGATCATCTGGGCTGCTGGTTTTCTCTCTACCCATGCTTTAAGTTCCTGCTTTTATGTTTTAAATTCACCAATAAAGAGTGAGCCAGTGAAACTGCCAACCTTGACCCCAATAAAAAGCAGAACCCCAGGTGTATCCACTTGCATGCATGCTTGTGCACATGCTCTCTCCCCCTGTGACCTTGCTATGTGGTCCCAGCTATGCTGTGTAATTTTTAATTCTTATAATAAACCTTAATTTTTTCAAAGTTGCGTGGTGGTTATTGCTAAAGGGCATCTTGCAGTCATAATAACCACAAAGGCTGGTCCAGCCACAGCACTGGTTATTGACAGGCTGAGACCAACACACAACAAAGAGGTAAAACTATCTCTACTTATAAGTGACATGAAGTTATATATAGAAAAATCCTAAGAAATCCACTAAAAAGCTATTAGAATTAGTAAAGATGATCAAGGTTGCAAGATCTAAAAAATCATTTTATGCAAAAAGATCAACTGTATTTACATATGATAGCAATGAATAATCAAAAACTAAGCCCAAGAAAACCATTCTATTTACACTAGCATCAAAAAGAATAAAATACTTAGGAATAAACTTAACAAAAGTACAAAACTAGTATTCTGGAAACTAAAAAATACTGTTAAAAGAAATTACAGAAGACTTAAATAAGTGGAAAAAATACCCATGCTCATGGACCAGAAGACTTATTATTGTTAAAGTGGCAATACTCCCCCAAAATGATCTACAGATTCCACACGATCCCTATCAAAATCCTAGCTATTATTTATAGAAATTCACAAGCTGAATTTAAATTCATATGGAAATACAAGAGATCCAGAATAGCCAAAACAATCTTGAACAAGAAGAACAAAGTTGGAGTACTTAAACTTACAATTTCAAAGCTTACTAACAAAGCTCTAGTAATGAAGATAACGTAGTACCGGCATAAGGACAGACATACAAATCAATAAAATAAAACTGAGAATCCAGAAATAAACCCTCATATTTACGGCCAACTGATTTTGTAGAAGGGTGTCAAGACCTTGTTGAGAGTTACCTATGTGCCATGTATGATGCTAAATTCTTTCATACATGTCATTTCATTTAATGCTCATAATTTTTTAAGGTAGAAACTCATTTAATAACATTTAAGGGCCGACTATGTGGAGAACATATAAAGAACTCTTTTCAACAAATGGTTCTGGGACAACTGGATATCCATGTGCAGAAGAATGTTAGATCTCTTCCTTTATCCATCCCCCCAAATTAGTTCCAATGGGTCATAGACCTAAACTTAATGGCTGTAACTAAGAAACTCTTAGAAGAAAACGTAGGGTAAATCTTCATGATCTTAGGTGAGGCAAAACCCTTCTTAGACATGATACCAGAAGCATGAGCAACTAAAGAAAAATTAGATAAATTAAACATCAAAATTAAAACTTTTTGTACTTTAACAGACACTATCAAGAAAGTAAAAAGACAGCTCACAGAATGGCAGAAAATAGGGGCAAATCAATCTGATAAGGGACTTATATTCAAAATATACAAAGAACTCTTACAGCTCAGTAATAAAAAGACAAATGACCAAATTTAAAAATGGATGACATGAATAGACATTTCTTCACAGAAGATATACACATAGTAAGGCATTCAACATTAGTAGCCATTAAGTAAATGCAATGAAAACCACAATGAAATACCACTTCAGAGTCACTAGAACAGCTATCAAAAAGATAATAACTGGGGCGCCTGGGTGGCTCAGTCGGTTGAGCATCCGGTTTCGGCTCAGGTCATGATCTCACGGTTTGTGAGTTCGAGCCCCACATCAGGCTCTGTGCTGATAGCTTGGAGCCTGGAGCCTGTTTTGGATTCTGTGTCTCCCTCTCTCTCTGCTCCTCCCCTCCTTGTGCTCTCTCTCTCTCTCAAAAATAAATAAACAGGGGCGCCTGGGTGGCTCAGTCGGTTGAGCGTCCGACTTCGGCTCAGGTCATGATCTCACAGTCCGTGAGTTCGAGCCCCACGTCGGGCTCTGTGCTGACAGCGCAGAGCCTGGAGCCTGTTTCAGATTCTGTGTCTCCATCTCTCTCTGAACCTCCCCCATTCATGCTCTCTCTGTCTCAAAAATCAATAAAGGTTAAAAAAATTTTTTTAAATAAATAAACATTTTTTTTAAAAAGATAATAACAAGTGACAAAAAAAAAGGAATCTTCATACATTGTTGATGAGAATATAAATAGTGTAGCCCCCTTAGAAAACAGTTTGGCGGATGCTCAAACTGTTAACCACAGAATCACCTTATGACCCAGCAATTCCACAGCTAGGTGTATGCCCAAGAGAAATGAAAACATATATCCACACAAAAACTAGTACATGAATACTCATAGCAGTATTCATAACAGCCCCAAAGCAGAAAGAACCCAAATGTCCATCAACATTGGGTGGTAGGAGAATGAGAAAGAGAAAGAAAAAACTTTTTTCTTATGTAAAATAAATACATGGCAATGAGGAAAAATACATGTGGCTATTATAGACTTCACTTCTGTGACTGGTCACATAGCTATAGTTCAGAGTTATCATTTTCTTATTCCACTACCCATTCCATTTTCCCTTTGTCCTCAGCTAGCATCTCTACTGATCATGGTTCTTTGCCTAGTGGAATGACCTATATTTTCAAGGCTCTGCACTATTGTGATCCTATGATACTGGATTAGTAGTTTTTCATTATCTTTTGTCATTGGACATAGGAGTACCAAAAAGGCCAAAAAAATCCCCTAGGTTACTGATATACATCCTCTCACATACAGTAGGAACCTTATCTCCTCTTGATAATAAGGACCCGACAAAATCAATCACCCAACCTGGTACAGAATCTTTATAAGTTAGGTTGACTTATTCAAAAGATGATCATATCTGGAATAACTGTGGCAACTGGAATCACCACCTGATGAAATTTAGAATAATCTACCATCATTTCCCAAGATCCATTCATCTTGTGTAAAAGTCAAAATACCAAGATGAATGGCAACGTGATGGAAATCACAAATTCTGCACCTATCAAGTATTTCGTAATGGCACTAATTTCTGGATGCAATCCATCCAGTAATACGGTGTTGCTTTGGTTCACTACTTTGTTAGAATGAGGCAATTTCAGGGGATTCCATTTGACCCTTTTTACCATGATGGTGCTCTCTGCAAAGACTGAGGAATTAATGGAGGGGTTCTGCCCAGTTGCTCAGTATGTTTATTTGAACTATGCATTCAGATGGGTGGGTTCAGAGAACTGATACTTATGAGGTGGGCCCAGGCCAAAAGTCCTTTTAACCCCTAAATTCCATAAGCCCCTATGGTGATTGGTGGACCAGTGTGACATTTTATTACTCCAGGAATTAGTGCTGCAATGTTCTCATTACCTTGGCAAAAGGGGACAACTTCCGACACTCAGTTAGGTGTGGGGAAGATGATCACATGATCAACCCCTTTCAACATCCTGTTACTGTAAGCCTTTGAGTCCCTTCCTCAGAGAGAGACGTGAAGAGGCTATAGTGCTGTCCCTTCTTCAGAGACATGAGCCATGGAATGGCAAGTGGCTTCTAGACACTGGAGGAAGCAAGGAAAGAGACTCTAGGAAGAACACAATCTTGCTGACACTCTGGGTTGGCCCAGCTGGATCTATTTTGGACTTCTGACCTCCAGAACTGTAACATAGTAAATCTGTGCTGTTTTAAGCCACTAAGTCTGTGGCATTACAGCAGCAATAGGAAACTAATACAGACTTTTGTGCCTGGAAGTGGTATATTGTTGTAACAAAAACCTAAAAATGTGAAAGTAGCTTTGGAATTGGACGATGGAGAGAGGCTGGAAGAATTTTGAGCACATTTTGAAACCAATAAAAGCTATTAATCAACATATTCAAGAAGCTCACTGAACTCCAAGCAGAATGACTACAAAGAAAATCACCTGAGTACATAATAGTCAAAACTGCTACAAACCAACAGCAAAGAGAAAACGGACATATTAATTTTCAGGAGAGATAAGACTGAAGGCCAATTCGTCAATAGAAACTATAGAAATCAGAAATGGATGGAATGGTATCTTCAAATGTGCTAAGATATGAAAATATTCTTCTAAGAAAATCAATACATCCACAAACACAAAAGCTAAAGAAAAGGACTATTGGAAAGAACAAAGAGCACTAAAAAAGAGTAAATATGGAATGGCAGAAAAATAATGGCAGTACTTTGGACTCAACTACCAAAGACTATAAAGCAATGGCCAAATCTATGACATTTACACTGATTAGTATGGAAATAGTTCTCAAGCATTTGTAACTAAGCAAATTCTGTCCTGGTATGTATGTATGTATGTATGTATGTATGTATGTATGTATGTATGTGTGTGTATCTCACTGGAGTAACTCTCCCCTCTTTTACAAGCTAGAGTAAGAGAACCATGTTATAATTCATTACATTTGTATAATTAATTATATTTATGATGAGAAGAATTAGCTTTTTTGGAGGGCAAAACTTAAATGTTATGAAAGGTTTTTAATATCATCATTTAAACGTTTATATGAAGCTTTTAAGTATGTCTGCTTTCATTGTGAATGTTATACATTTTAAACTTACATGATATACCTAAAACAAACAAAAGAATTGAAAGAAAAGTGCAAAGAAATGGATTATCATAATTTTGGGGATAGCAAGCACCAGGATGGGTCGCAGGAAAGAAACATGGTAGATCCAACAGTATTGGACCTTAACCTAGCTCTTAAGGTGAGTCACATGTTTCCTAATTTGCATGTATTATGCATCAAAATTTACATAGTCCTTTTTATGTACCAAAGGTTACTTAATGAAAATTTTAAAAGAACAGAGGTAATGAAATGAGATTGCTTGATTTATTATTTCTAGACAAATAATTAAAAGGAAGATTTCTAGAAGGAAGTACCTGTTTCGTTTCCTGTTGCATGATCATTGTGGATCTGCTGTAAACCAGGAATTGGCCGGGTTGTCAGATACCAAACTGCATGTAGGACGTCTGTGGCATGTATACGATTGTGATCTAAAGTCACCAAAATATTTTATAAAAATGATCATTCTGTTGAGTTTAACATAGGACATTTTAAAAAATACAATAATTTTCTATTTTACTATATCCTCATAAGTAAAATGTATGGCTTAGAATAATTTCCCACAATTATATTTTTCTTTCTTTCTTTTTCTTTCTTTCTTTCTTTTTTTTTTTTTTTTTTTTTTTTTTTTTAAGTAGGCTCACTCTCCAACAGGGGGCTTGAACTCACGACCCTGAGATGAAAAGTTGCATGCTCAGGACGCCTGGGTGGCTCAGTCAGTCGGTTGAGTGTCCGACTTCAGCTCAGGTCATGATCTCACGGTTCATGGGTTTGAGCCCCGTGTCAGTCTCTGTGCTGACAGCTCAGAGCCTGGACCCTGCTTTGGATTCTGCTCCTTCTCTCTCTGCCTCTCCCTCACTCGTGCACTGTCGCACTCTGTCTCTCAAAAATAAATAAATGTGAAAAAAAAAAAAAGTTGCATGCTCTACTGACTGAGCCAGCCAGGCACCCTTGTTTTCATCCTATTGTTTCAAGTCTCTTGATGTGTTAAAAAGTTCTCTTTTAAAAACTTTCACATATACTATGAAAACATAGTAAGTCAAAGAGAAGGCAAGTAACAAGAGCCAATTGAAAGGCATTGGAAAATTTACTTACAGTTGGTATTTTGTAGCTTTAAAAATCTTATGTAAATAGTGTCTGGATTATGGACACCCATGTTTGCACACAAAAGTTTTGGCACACAGATAACAGTTACAAATTCTGGATACTTGAACTCCTCACCCCCCACTCCTCCAACACATGTACATCAAAAAAAAAAAAAAAAAAAGATGAGCTATATATAACTATACCTCTCAGGCCTACTATAAGGATTAAGTGTTAAATGGTATATATGAAAACATCCAGAACAGTGTCTGAGACATAATACATAATCGAGAAAACATTGGTTCACTGAAATATCACTATCTGAAAGGGCAAGGCCTACAATTGAAAGCCAGCTTTCCAATTTCTAGTTTTATGATCTTGGGAATGATTCTTCTGAGTTTTTACTTCTCACCTGTGAAGGTAGAGAATACAAACTTTCCAGCAAAGACTAAATGATATAATCTTCATGAAAAATTCATAAATCATTGAATAATGGATATTCAATAAAAGTTCAACATTTCAACAAATATTTAATGAGTACCATGTAGAATCAGCAGGTGATACTACTAACATTCAGCCTACTGCTAGGACATGATGTCAATCTGCAAGGAGCTTAATTATTAATACAGCCAACACCTTTTATTGACCATTTACTATGTGCCAGGAATTCTGAAACATGCTTTACATGGCTTATCTTATCATTAACTATGGGGTAGGAACTATTGTTATTTCCATTTACAAATTTGGGAACTAAAGTTTAGAAAAGTTAGATCCAGAGACACTTTTTTTTTTTAATGTTTCTTTATTTTTGAGAGAGAAAGAGAGAGAGAGAGAGAGACCGCGCAAGTGGGGGAGGAACAGAGAGACGAGAACGGAGGATCAGAAGCAGGTTGTGCGCTGATAGCTAGCCTGATGTGGGGCCTGCACTAATAAACCATGAGGTCATGACCTGAGCTGAAGCTGGACACTCAGCTGACTGAGCCACCCAGTGCCCCAGAGACTCTTTTCTTAACTAATGTATCCTAATGGGAGCTGATAGTGAAGACTCTACTGCCTCTTTCTTTCCATTCCCCTTCCTGTGAAGTTCATTTTAAAGTATCACTTTATTCTATTTATAAAATTCACTTTTTGAAATGCATATTTTGTAAGTGGAAATTATGGTACATAGAAGCCACATTATCATCCCAATTAATGCATTATGCCAACTTAAGAAAAATCTGCTGTTTATAGTAGTGATTTCCCAAAATGTGTCCATATGAAGGAAAATTGTAGAATGTATCAACATATAAACTGTATCTTTTCCTAATATAAAATTCAAATTATATTTTACCATAAATCAAAGAGCCATTAGAAATTATTCCATAAGTCAGGAGACAGTTAAAAATAGAAATTTTATGGATAAATTTTAAATATTTTAAAGTCAAGATTTTTCTGAAACTCTTGACTTACTTAATTACCAAATATTTTAAAAGACAAGGAACCCAGATGAATAATTATTAACACAGAAAGTTGTACACCAGGTAATAATTAAGGGAAAAACCCATTATAAATATGTCTGTATTATGATTAACTTTATGAAAAATAAGAAAAAAGTCTTGAAGAATATATACCAAAATAACAGTAGTTAACTCTAGGTAGTAGCATACAGATTACTTTTTAAATCCCTATTTAAAATATTTTCAAATATTGGGGCGCCTGGGTGGCGCAGTCGGTTGAGCGTCCGACTTCAGCCAGGTCACGATCTCGCGGTCCGTGAGTTCAAGCCCCGTGTCGGGCTCTGGGCTGATGGCTCGGAGCCTGGAGCCTGTTTCCGATTCTGTGTCTCCCTCTCTCTCTGCCCCTCCCCTGTTCATGCTCTGTCTCTCTCTGTCCCAAAAATAAATAAAAAACGTTGAAAAAAAATTAAAAAAAAATATTTTCAAATATGTAATTTAAAAAGTGTTTAAGAGAGTATCTGAAGGGAAAAATAATAGTTTCAAAACCAGCATTATTTGAATTTAAATAATGAGATATGTTAATACTTACAAGGAATGTCTCGGTAGCCATTTTCTAATGCACGAAAATAGTTCATGAACTGTAGAGTGGGAATTTTAAATATTTCCAATAAACCAGTGTCTTGAAATAAGGTATACATAACCTAAATGTCAATTAAAATAAAATTCACTTTAAAAATCAGGATTTCTATTTGCAGTTGAGTAGAATATGTTTTTGTGATTTGCATTTGGGGATGTTACCATGTATATGTCTTTAAGTTAATAATTTACTAAAAACTTTCCTACAATAAATTCTTCTCAAAACATTAAAAAGGAAGACATAACCCTGAAGTCCTTGAAAACCAAAGAAAACTATCACATGTCTCAGCTTTAAAATTTTTCTGTTCTTCCCTTTAGTTTTTTTATTTACAATTTATTAAAGGGCACATGAATTCTATTCTACTCTAGTCGTTAACAGAAGTCCAAACAATATATTTATTACATTTTTGTCCCTAAAGACTTCAATGAGGTGAAACTGTATGCTCGCCACATAAATTATCCTTATGTTTGTACATTTCATAAATATGATACCTGGAAGATAATGAGAGTGATATTTTGAGAAGGTTAATCTGATGCTGTTGTATGAACCCCTCAGGGAGAACCTTGAGTCTGGGTGGTAACAAGGAACTATTTTTCCATGGCTCTAGCATGAAACGAACCATTTGGCCTTCGGTAAAGTACAGGGAGGCAGGTGACAGAAATGAAGCCTAAGTTTCAGTGGTTAGAACTAGCTCACATTTTATGTCCTCTTCAACCTCAGGCTTCAGTATAAAGTAAATCTGTATTCTGTAGTAAAATTAAACCCCATTAATACAGGCCAAAAAACTACTTTTCATTTATTCAATTAAAATTTATTTTAATATTTTAAATTTATATTTAAATTTAATATTTTCATTTATTCAAATAAAATTATACATTATATATAATTATTTTTATATATGGGTTTATACACACACACACATATATGTATATATATCTTCTCAAATTTTTTACTGAAAACTTCATTTGTGAGAAAAATAATTAAGTGAACAATGTTGAAGTTGTGCCTAAACCAACATTATACATTTTTAGAGTTCGTGTTTTATAAAGATCCAAGGAAAAATTAATTTATGATAAAAAAGTAGAGATTTTAAACAAACCTGACTAAGGATCCTTCCTGATTTCTCTCCCATGTTTTCAACAACTTCAAATATTTGAAAATTCCAGTTGCTCATCTTCTCTATTAAGGAATCATAATCTTCTATTAAAATCAGGTCCAGTGATGCTTCCTGTTCAATCTGTACATATAGGGGGGAAAAACACAAACTCAACCTCACCTTTTAAAAAATATTGTTAAATCCACATCCAAATGAGAACACTTAAAATTGAACATTAAAAAATGGCCAATATTATTTTCTACAGAAGTTATTCTCAAACATAATCTGTACTTCCTAGTTCTTCTCTTTGTAAAATGCTATCAGAAAAATGTAAAAATGTCTTCTAGGCATAAGAAGACTTATTAATCTTCACAGTACTTTTACAAATAAAAATACTGTATTCCCAAAACACTATACAAATCTAAAGTCCATTATTTTTTTTAGAAGTTATACATATCAAAGAATAATAGAGACGCCTATCCTTATACTGGCATTTATTACTAGTTTAACTAGTAAGGAATGGATGGTTTTTTCCCCCTAAAAATCTTAAATTTTGAACTTAAAAACAAAAACAAAAAACTGCTATTATAAGCAGATTTTGTTTTTTAATGCTTTATGCACAAGTTCCCCACACTTTAACATACACAATTTAAGAAAATATCAGTATAGAAAGTAATATATCTACTGTATCACTAAGTAAAATGTGTTCATTTTAAAATGAACGCACTTTGTTGTTCTCAGATGATGAGTTCAGAAGCACAGCTGACCCTTAAACAACACGAGTTTGAACGACGCAGGTCCACTGCACATGGAGTTTTCACAGGACAGCGCTATAAATAGTCTGTACTCACGGTACTGTTGGTACAGTAAATACAGCATTTCCTCTTATGATTTTTAATACCATTTCCTTTACTCTAGCTTTACTGTAAGAATACAGGATACAATACATGCAACATACAAAATACGCGTAAACTGACATATATGTGTTTATGCAATCAGTGAGACTTCTGATCAACTGCAGGTTATTAGTAGTTAAGTTCTGGAGGAGTCAAAAGTTATATGTGAATTTTTGACTGTGTGTGGGAGGGTTAGCACTCCTAATACCAGCACTATTCGAGGGTCAACTGTAACTATTATTTTTAACCCAAAGTATTCTTTAATATGGTATGACTTTTCAGCAAAAAAAAAATAAAAATAAAAATACTATTATATTAAAAATCTTGTTCTGAGCAAAAATAATGACACTAGTACTAAACCAATATTATATTTCACCTTAACATAATCATATGGAAAGTTTATCTTTTACATTTGGTTGCTGTTCATTCTGTGCCTCTTCTGTTAGGTGAGTATCACCTTCCAAAAATAATTTTCTGCAGTCTGTGTTCTCTGTTTCCACTTCATGTTGCACTTCTGTGAGGCTGAATGATTGTTTTGAGGAAACGGTGTTGTCTTCATCACCTTTCAAGAAATACACATAGTAATAAGAAGAATAAAACTTGCACTATATGCATAGTTTTATAAGGAAAATTATTTATAAAAAATCTTCACATAAAGTGAACCATACTGTTTAAATTAATGGCACCATTAAGTTGTATCTTGCTGGATTATTTGGCCCAGGTACCTTGTGGTCTGACAACACAGACATTTCACCTGATATATCTATTCATGGATGAAAGAAATGGGGGTGGGGGTGGGGATATTCTTTATCAAAGTGAGAAACAGGAAAATTCTGTTTTTAGCAATTTGACGTATGCAATTTCCAACATGTGAAATTGTTTGAATTTTAGCTATGAAAACCCTAAATTCATAATTATAAATGAATGAAATCAAGGCATATCTAAAAAGGAAAACATAGTATCATTTATTGTGAATTATTTCTACCAATGTGATTAATAATATTTTTTTCCCCAAGTCTCATGGAAAAGAGAAGCAGCACTGGTAGGTAAATAGTATTCATTCACATGTAAAAAAAATCATATTCATTCTATTTGTAATCTTAGAAACAGGAAACTTCCCCCAAACCCATCAACAATAGAAGAAATAAATGGTAGTATATTCACACAACTGAACAATAGGTAGCGAAGAGAATGAACCACAGCCATATGCAACAATATGGATGATTCTTAAAAATGTGTGGAATGAAGGAAGCCAGACACAAGGTACATACTCTGTGATTCTGTTTATAAAAAGCTCAAAAACATATGAAAGACAAGAAAAATGTTATCTTTAGAGGGTATACCTGGGAGGGGCCTGAGGGGAAATTCTGAGGTGCTGGTACTATTTCGTTCATTGGTTTATTTATTTTATTTTTTATTTTATCTTTTTTTTCAACGTTTATTTATTTTTGGGACAGAGAGAGACAGAGCATGAACGGGCGAGGGGCAGAGAGAGAGGGAGACACAGAATCGGAAACAGGCTCCAGGCTCCGAGCCATCAGCCCAGAGCCCGACGCGGGGCTCGAACTCACGGACCTGAGAGATCGTGACCTGGCTGAAGTCGGACGCTTAACCGACTGCGCCACCCAGGCGCCCCTCATTGGTTTATTAATCGGGGTGATAATACAGGTATATGTTAAGTGTATGAATATTAATTCAGTTATAAAGTTATGATGTGATTACTTTTCAATATGTAGGGTTTTTTCCTAAGTAAAAGGGTTTTTAAGAGTACTTATTGGAACTGAGTTTCAGAAGAACTAGAACTTGATAAAGGCAAGCTTTTTCCCCTATAAAATATGGATAACAATATCTTACTGGAAGTTACATATAATAAATGGTCAATAAACGTTAGTGATACTCTGAACTTAATATACTGAATATACTAAAAAATCATTAACTAATGGTGACCAGGAAATATTATTCTTTGGAAAATATTACTTTTTCCCCATGAAAAACATTTAAGAAATAAAATTTAGAATATTCAACTATTCTTGGTAGGTCAAGGCAGTACTACTATAATAATATTCTAAAATTACCATCCATCTAAAAATTGTTGACATCTAAGGTACATTACCTACTTACATTTTAATGACCCAAATTCCTAGTAACTATATCTTACACAGAACAGTAATAAAAACAGTTGAAATAAATGTAATAAGTTCTTTTCCAAAGATGTCTACAACACTCTCTCTTATACCCCTTGCACTCTTCTCAAATGTATTCCTGTAGCTCTTCCATCAAGAGAGAGCATTTATTTCCTAATCCCCTGGAATCTGGACAGGCCGCATGACTGCTCTGATGAACAGAAAATGGCATTAAGTAACACTTTAGGTGTGTTTTGGGTTGAGCCATTAACTTGATTGGCAGCTCCTCCTCTCTTCGAATTCAGCAAACATGTTGGAAGAAGCCCATAGAGGGGTCATATTTAGATGGACTAGTCAATAGTCAACAGACATGTGAGTAATCCAATCCCATCTTGGAAATTCAGCCCAATCATTCCCTCAGATGACTGTCACCCTTACCAATATCTGACTGCAATCACATGAGAGTCCTCAAGTGAGAATGTCCCAGCTGAGACCAGTCAATCCAAACAACTGTGTATATATAGTATAATAACATACTATAAAATCCACCCATCACAAGTGTGTAATTCAACAATTTTAGTAAATTTACAGAGTTGTGCAACCTTTATGACAATCTGGTTTTAGAACATTATCATCACCCCCAGAAAGTACCCTCCTGCTTATTTATAGTTGATCCTTATTTTTATTCTAGGCAATCACTCCTCTGATTATTGTCTCTATAAATTCACCTTTTCTAGAATTTTATGTAAATAGAATCATACAATATGTAATCCTTTGAGCCTGGCTTCTCTCACTTAAAGTGTTTTGATTTTATACGTGTAGTGGCATGTTATCAGAAGTTTGTTCCTTTAATTGCTAAGTAAGATTACATTGAATGGATATACCACATGATATGTATCCATTTGTAACTTGATGGATGTCTGGGTCATTTCAACATTTGCAGCATCATCAATGATATCATGACACTCCCAGTCTTGTCTTTGAGTGCTCATATGTTTACTCATGGATAAATTCTGGGTGACATGGTAAATTTATGTGTAACTTTTAAAGAAACTGTCAAAATGTTTTCCAGAGTGGTATACCATTTTATATTCCCATCAGCAATGCACAAAGGTTCCAATTTCTCTGCATCCTTGCTAACAATTGCTACTGTCTTTTTGTTGTTGTTGTTGTAATTTTTTTAAATGTTTATTTATTATTGGGAGACAGAGAGAGACAGAGTGTGAGCAGGGGAGGGGCAGAGAGATAGAGGGAGACACAGAATCCCAGGCAGGCTCCAGGCTCTGAGCTGTCAGCACAGAGCCCGACGTGGGCCTCGAACCCATAGGCCATGAGATCATGACCTGATCATGACCTGAGCCGAAGTCGGGTGCTTAACCAACCAACCAAAGTCTTGTCTTTTTAATTATACCTATTCTAGTTTGAGTGTAGTGGTATCTTATTGTAGTATTAATTTGCATTTCCTTAGTGACTATTTTGCATTTCCTTAGTGACTATTGATGTTCATCATCTTTTCATGTGTTCATTACCCAGTTATTTATATCCTTCACCAAATGACTCAGACCAAAATATCTGACATCTCTTGCCCATTTTTTGAGTTGACTTAATATTGAATTATAAATGTTCTTTGTGTATTATGGATGTAAGACCTTTATCAGATATATAATTTCCAAATATTTTCTCTCAATCTATGGTTTGTCTTTTCATTTTCTTATTGTTGTCTTTTGAAGTGCAAAAGTTTTTAATTTTGCTGAAGCCTAACTTGTCATCTTTTTTCTTTCATGGATTGTGCTTTTGGCATTGTATCCAAGAATGTTTTACTCAACTAAAGGTCACAAAGATTATGTCCAATTTTTTCTTCTGCAATTTGCAAGGTTTTAACTCTTACACTTAGGTCTATGATCTATTTTGAGTTACTTTCTGTGTATATAATAAGGTAAGGGCCCAAATTCTTTCTTTGACAAATGAATATCCAATTGTCTTGGCCCCATTTGGTGAAAAAACTATGCTTTCTCTTTTGAATGGTCTTGACTTCTGTATCAAAATCAACCGACCATAAATGCAAGAATCTACTTTTGGACTTACAGTTCTGTTCCACTGAACTACAGGCTCATCTTTTGATACTTCACTATCTTAATTACAGTGGCTCTATAATAAATTATGAAATCAGGGAGCATCAGTCCTCCAAATTTGTTCTATTTCCAAATTGTTTTGGCTATTGTTGGTCATTGTCTTTCCATGTAAAATTTATGACCAACTTGTCAATTTCTACAAAAAAAAAAAAGCCTGCTAGAATTTGTTAAGTATTACACTGAATTTCTAGATGAATTTGGGAGAATAGCCCTATTGACAATACTGGGTTTTCCAGTCTTTAAATAAGAAATGCCTCTCAATGTATTTAGATTTTCTCTTTTTTAATCTTAATTTTTTTTTTTTTTTTGAGAGAGAGCACACATGCACCAGCAGGGGAAGGGCAGAGGGAGAGAGAGAATACTCAGCAGGCTTCATGCCCAGTGCAGAGCCTGACATGGGGTTTGATCTCACCACTGTGAGATCATGACCTGAGTCTAAATCAAGAGTTGGACACCTAACTGGCTGAACCACTCAGGCACCCCATAGATTTCTCTATTATCAACAATGTTTTATGTTTTTCAGTTTATAAATCTCTTGTTAAATTTATTCTAATTACTTCATTCTTTTTGATACTATTACAAGTGAAAATGTTTTCTTAATTTCAATCTATGATGGCTCATTGCTAGTACACAGAAATACAATTTTGTACAACACTGATATTGTATCTTATCTCTGCTAAACTGATTTATTGGTTCTTGTGTGTGTGTGTGTGTGTGTGTGTGTGTGTGTGTGTGTATTCTTTGGGATTTTCTATATAAAGGATTATATGCTCTACGAATATGAGACAGTTTTATTTATTTATTTCCATTCAGGATTCCTTTATTTTTCTTTCCATTTTTTTGGCTAGAACCATCAGTACCATGTTGAAATGCTGAAAGCAAAAAATCTTATCTTATTCTTGATCTTAAGGAGAAAACATCAGTCCTTTTCCATTAAGGTGCATGTTTTTCAAAGATGCCCTTTATCAAGTTGAAGAACTTCCCTGCTATAACTAGTTTGAGTGTTTTTATCAAGAAAAGAGTGTTAGATTTTATCAAATGTTTTTTCTGCACATATTTGGATTATCATGCATTTTTCTCCCCTTTTATTCTATTAATGTGGTATTTTACATTGATTGATTTTCAACTGTTAAACTACCCTCACATTCCTGGGATAAATACCACTTAGTCATAGTGTGACCATTTCATATGTTGCTGGATTCCGTTTGCCATTATTTTGTTAAGGGTTTTTGTGTTTATACACATAAGAGATATTGGTCTGTAGTTTTTTTTGTTTTTGGTTTGTGATACCTGTGTCTGGTTATGACATCAGGATATCACTAGTCCTTCAGAATGAGTTGGGAAGTTTTCCCCTCCTACTTTTTGGAAGAGTTTGTAAAGGATTGCTCTTCTCTGTGTGTGGGGGGGGGGGGGGGGTGGGTGGGTGTGTGTGTTTTAAACAATCTCAGAACCAAAAATTACTGAACTGTACACTTTGATTTTTCTAATGCTTACTTATATCACGCGCAAGCAGGGAGGGGCAGAGAGAGAAGAGACACAGAATCTAAAGCAGGCTCCAGGTTCTGAGCTGTTAGCACAGAGCCCAACGTGGGGCTCGAATCCACAAACTGCGAGATCATGACCTGAGCCAAAGTCGGATGCTTAACCGACTGAGCCACCCAGGTGCCCTTGAATTGTACGCTTTAAAAGGGTGAAGTTTATAGTACATAAGGGGATCAATATGAGCCTATAATCCCTAAGGGGGCCTATCTATTGCTGATTTACTTTTATTCTTAGGGTGCAGTGCTGCAGAGTTTTCCAAGTTATCCCTACCATGGTAGGCCTCCACCTCCAGTATCTAGCTCTCTAGTCCCATGGAGGTACCAAAAGGACTGCTCATTCTATTAGTCACTGGACCCTCTGGAAGGAGCAAATACCTTTTTCATAGCCCCATACTCTAGGCTTATTTCATGAATTTCTATCCTCCTCCAGATCTTGTACTGGTAATTGTGAGGAGCTTGTTAGTTTTCAATGGCTTTAAGCACATTTTTGTTGTTAATAATTTGTCCAGCTTTTCTAGCTACTTTCAGGGGGAATGACGGTCTGAGTTACCTAGTTAACTGTTACTGTATGCTTGAGTCATCAACATTTTAAATTATAAAACCGCCATAACTTTATCACCAACAGTATTTCTTGTTTGAGGATATAAAATGTTTCAGAATGATATAATAAACTATATTTTAAAACAACTCCTCTCTATGTCATAAAAACTCTTTTGGGCTTAGAGTTCAACATTATCATAATTAATTACTCTATTTATGAACCCTACCCATAAACTGAAAAGACTGCATTCATTTGTATAGCACACTTTAGTCTTTTTTTTTTTTAAGATTTTATTTTTAAGTAATCTCTACACCCAACGTGGGGCTCAAACTCACAACCCTGAGATCAAGAGTCGCATGCTCTTCCGACTCAGTCAGCCAGGCACGTCCCCAGCACATTTTAGTCTTCAAAACACTTTTACCCTCTGTTATTTATAACTTGTTCCTAGTAACTTCTCTACTTATCTTGTAAGTATATAAAAATGTTATAATCTTCATTTTAAAGATGGATAAACTTGGGGCGCCTGGGTGGAGCAGTCGGTTAAGCGTCCGACTTCAGCCAGGTCACGATCTCGCGGTCCGTGAGTTCGAGCCCCGCGTCAGGCTCTGGGCTGATGGCTTGGAGCCTGGAGCCTGCTTCCGATTCTGTGTCTCCCTCTCTCTCTGCCCCTCCCCCGTTCATGCTCTGTCTCTCTCTGTCCCAAAAATAAATTAAAAAAAAAAAAAAAAAAAAAGTTAAAGATGGATAAACTGAAGTTAAACTCACACATTTATTCATTTCTAAAACAACCTAAGAAACTGTTCTGAAATTCAGACACACAGGACCTTTGCAATCTCACCTGACTTTCCACCATGGCAGTCTATACCAGATTCGGATTCAGATGTTGAAACATATTTCAATATTTGATGTCCACAGCTTAAAGAATAAAATAAATATACATTCATAAATGAGACAAAACTTTTTACCTAAATACAATTTTGAAATCTGTTTAACTTTTAACCAGGAACCCCATTGCAAAATATCATACAAGTCCAATCTCTCTATAAACTTAATAGGCTTTATCCTGGAAGGTATCTTGTGTCCCCGAAGAAACTAACATATTTTGAAAGTCACCACTGAGGTCTGAGGTAAACACTTATCACTGATAAAAAACTGAGCAGAAATGAAAACAAACACCGTATGAACTGGGTACTAAGGTAGTGTATACTAAAAGAATTCTCGTAATTTACTGGTATCTTGAGATGGATAGAACACTACTATATATCACTTTTGATAGAGATCACTTAATTGGAAAATGAACAATTGCACTAAAATGAGGAAAAGTTTCTTAAAAAGAAAAACTACTTGATGAATAGGGAAGATACAGTCTTAATCCATCAACTAGTTACAACATAAAACTAGAAAACTAGGAATACTTTATTAAAATAACCTATATTTTGAGACAGAAATAATCAACATTTAGGAAACTTACCTGTTACATAAACTGCTATCAGAATTTCTAACATGCTGATAAAAATCTGGTGAATTGGGTGCACTGCCCAGAGATCGGTGTAAAATAACACTTGGCTTAGTAAGAGAATTGGCAGTGGCAGGAAATTCTACAGGTGATTGATTCATTAGAGAGCCAGCGGAGACTGGTCCATGGCTGGGAGAATTCACAGGACTCAGGCTGGGGAAAGCACCTGAAAAATTCAAAAGAGAAGAAAGAGATCAATAAATATGTAGGCGTGTGTTTGTGTTTATTGTCTATGTGTATTTATAAAGAACATTTTCCTTTTTTATTTAAAAAAAATTTTTTTTAATATTTATTTATTTTTGAGAGACAGAGTGAGACAAAGTGAGACTGGGGGAGGGGCAGAGAGAGAGGGAGACACAGGATTGGAAACAGGCTCCAGGCTCTGAGCTGTCAGCACAGAGCCTGACGCGGGGCTCGAACCCACAGACTATGAGATCATGACCTGGGCTGAAGTCAGACGCTCAACCGACTGAACCACCCAGGTGCCCCTGCATTTTCCCTTTTTTAAAGAAAAGTATTTGCAATTAAATGATAAACCAGATTTCCACGTGGAGCTATCTTCAAGACATTCCAGGCATTTAAGCAGAATATAGACCATGTTTGTCATCATGAATGAGTGTGAAATAAACACCTTGTGGCAGGATGGCACAGATATTGAGAGTGTAACTAAGATGTACACAAAGCGTGGCGCAGATTTTCCTAATTCACATTGGTGTTTATCTTTCACATGTTGAATCCCCACCAGCTTGATCATCCACATGAAGAAAGCATGGTTACCAGATTTTACTGAAGAACCAAAGTTCTTAACAGCATTAAGCAAGTTGAGCGAAGACAAAATTATATGTTAACACAACTGCAGATCTCTTTTAAAAATATGCCCAAAACTTTCCAGCTCATTCATTCGACAAATATTTGAGAGCCTACTATATGGCGGAAGATGTGTTGGATTTCACAATGGAGAAGAAGTTACCATCCCTGCTACTCTACAAACCTAGAGACTAGTGGTGAGTACAAACAAGTGCTAAGTGCTAAAATAAGGGGGAAAAAAAAAACCCAGAGTACTTCAGAAATCCATATCTAATGCTACTGATCTGCTCCAAAAATCTTCACTGAGTGCCTTGAACTAAGGTGAAATGGGTATATCTGGAGAGAGGTAGGCAGACTTAAAACTTCATTTGGAAATAAAGATTCAAGTAAAGTGTGAATCAGAGAGCACAGCACATAATGGTTATTCAGGACCTACGACAGTTTCACCATAGCGGTATAAACACTTGCAGATGTGTGTGATGGTTAATTTTATGTGTCAACTTGGCTTGGCTATGGTGTTCAGCTGTGTGGTCAAGCACCAGGCTAGCTGTCACTGTGAAAGTATTCTTCAGAGGTGACTAACACTTTAAATCAGTAAACTGAGTAAAGCAGATCACCCTCCCTAATGTGTATGGGCTTCAGCCAATTGGTTGAAGGCCTTAAAAGAGAAGACTGAGGTCCTCCAAAGAGGAAAGAGGTTTGCCTCAAGACTGCCTTCAGATTCAGGACTGCAGTATCGACTCGTGCGAGAATTTCTAGCTGGACAGCCTGCCCTGTAAATCTCAAGCCTGCCAACCCTCACAGTCTTGCAAGCCAATTCCTTAAAATAAACCTATCTCTCCATCTCTCTCTCTCTCTCTATGTAAATACACACACACATCCTATTAGTTCTGTTTCTCTGGAGAACCCTAATACGATGTGTTGTTTTATTTAATCTTAATAACTTTGTGAGTTAAGTAGTATTTTCATCTTCATATGTCGGAGGAGAGGAGAGGGGACTCCAAAAAAGTTAAAAAACTTGATTTAACAGTTAAAAAAGTCAAAAAACTGTGTTAACAGTTAACACTGTGAGATCAGACTCTTTTCCCAGGGCTGCCACTGCTACTCTATCAGACTCATTTCTTTAGAGGTTCCTATAATTTCATACAATGTTAGGGCTGAATGGGATTTTTTTTTTTTTAATCTGGTCAACTTAATGTCTCAGAAGAGGAAACTGAGGACAAGATGTGTCTTGCTCATTATAATCACTGGTTACTAACTGGAAACAAAGGTTCCAATTTTTAGCCTTCTTTTCTCTAATTATACTAGTGAGTATCCAAAATCCTGACAAGTGGGCTAAGAAGAATAAAGGGTATAAAATCTTAGTGTAGACACTGGATATACAGACAAACCTAGAAATCCTTAAAAAATGCTTTCTATAATATAGATCCACCATTTTTATTTTAAACCCTCTTTATTGTGAAATATAACACACACATAGAAAAGTTACAATGGGAGTACTCATCACTCAAGCTAAGACATAAAATACGGCCAGAGATCAACCACCCTGCCTTCTAACTCCCCTGCCTCTCTTTAAAGGAAATCATTATTTTGACTTTTATGGTATTGTTTTTCTTCCCTTTCTTTATATTTATACCATGTACGCATTTTTTGACAATGTGGATTACTTTTGCCCCTTTTGTGAACTTTGTAAACTGAATTAGACAATAAATATAAATGCTTCTATGCCTTGCTTATATTTTAAAATAATATTTCCAGGCAGTTACTTGTTATTGTGGTTGATTTTCAATGCCATATCAAACTGTATGCATGAATATAGCACAATTTTATTTCTCTATTCAAGTACTGAATGGCCAAATTGTCTTCCAAAGTGGCTGTAGCATTTCACTTTCCCATCAGTGTATCAGAGTTTCCACTTCTGAACGTTTTTACCACTTGTTTTTATCTGTCTTTGTAATTACAGACATCACAATGGTATGAAGTCACAGGTCACTGTGGTTTTGATTTACATTTTCCGTAATGATTAATACTGAATATCTTTTCATGTGGTATGGGCCATTTGTACATCTTCTCTGGAGAAACATCTATTCAGATTTTTGCCCATTTTTTAAGAAGGTAATTTGTCTTTTTATTATTGAATTACAGACATCTTTGTATATTCTGGATAAAAGGCCACTATCAAATACATGATTTGCAAATATTTCCTCCCATCCTGTGTCTTATCACTTTCTTTAGGTCTCTGTAGAAATACAAATGTTTTCAATTTTAATGAATTCCAATTATCAGGTTTTTTCACTCATGAACTGTGCTTTCCGTGTCATATCTTAGAATGCTTAGAAACCCAAACATTCTAAGCATAGAATGTCATATCTTAGAATGCTTAGAAACCCAAGCATTCTAAGCATAGAATGTCATATCTTAGAATGCTTAGAAACCCAAAGTCACAAACTTTTTTTTTTTTGTTTTCTTACTAGTTTTAGGCTTTCATTCCTACCGTTGAGTCTATGATGCATTTTGGTTAATTTTTGAGTATGACAAAAGGTAGAATTCCAAATTCATTCTTGCTCCTATTTCCAGGATTTGCTAAAAACACAATTTCTCCCCCATTGAATCATCTTGGCACCCTTGTTGAAAATCAGTTGACCACATAAGGATTTATTTCTGGACTCTCAATTCTATCACACTGAGCTGGAATATCCTTATGCCAATACCAGTCTTGATTACTACAGCTTGGTAGTAAGTTTTAAAATTTGCCAGTGTGAGTCCTCCAATTTCTTCTTTTTTATTAAAACTGTTTTAGCTATGCTGGGTCCCTTGAATTTCCATATGAATTTTATGATCAGCTTGTCAATTTCTGCAAAGAAGCTAGCTCAGATCTTGACAAAGATGGCAAGAAATCTAGAACAATTTGGAAAGAAATGCCATCATAACAATATTACATTTTCTGATCCATGAACACAGGGTATTTTTTTATTTATTTAGACTTCTTTAATTTCTTTTAACAATGTTTTACAGTTTTCAGTGTACAGGTCTTACACTCTTGTTAAATTTGTTGCAAAGTATTTTACTCTTTTTAATGCTAACTGTATATAGAATTATTTTAATTTCACTTTGCATTGTTCATTGCTAGTATACAGAAATACAACTGATTTCTGCCTAGAGATCTTGTATCCTGACACACTGATAAACTTCTTTATTGGCTGTAATAGATTTTAATGAATTTCTTCAGATTTCATAAATATATGACGTTATATGCAAATATACTTTTACCTCTTCCTTTTATTCCTTCTTAGCTAATTGCTATGGCTAGAACCTCCAATCCAATATTGAGTAGAAGTAGCAATTTTAATTATTAAAATCGTTTTATATTTTCATTTTATAATTTCTAGTTCTATTTTCTCTGATGAGATACTATTGTCATACTCAAATACTCTTGAAATGGTTTCTGCTACAACTTTAAACATATTTATAATAGGAGATTTAAAGTCATTGTGTGCTAAGTCCAAACTCCAAGCCCCGTCGGGCAAATTTTCTGTTGGCTGTTTTGCTTTGTGTGCATGGCAAAAATTTGCTTGTGTATTTCATTTTTTTGTTGTTGAAAACTGGACATTATATTTTAACAGTTCTGGAATCAGATCCCTCCCACTTCCAAGGTTTGTTATGTTGCTGATTTATGTTTGTTTTCTTGTTTCTGATTGTTGAATGACTTTCCTGGACTAATTATGTAGATTCCGTTTTCTCTGAGGTGTGTAGCCACTGAGTTCTTTGCTGGTTTTTTTTTTTTTTCCTTTAAGTTCTTGATTTATATTTTAAGCTTGACTTCCTGCAAGTCACCCATGGGTCAGTATAATTTTGTGGTCAGCGAATGGTGTGTCAGAACATTTCTTTAAATGTTTTGCCTACACGTCATCTGTAGGAGGGAATGTTTGAAAAGATACACCTTCAAACTTCAGTTTATGAAATGGCCTTAGATTTCACATCTCACTTGTGAGAGCCTCTAGGTCAGCTACAGATAAGTGACTAGGGCCTTCTCCTTTCCCAGATCTTTCCTATGCACACGCACATCCTGGTACAGGATCCTGAGATCTTCAGGAATCTGCCAGACACTTTCAAATTCCCTATGGTCATCTAGTAGTATCCAGGATTTCCTTTTAAATTCTCAGGCAGCTCTTGTTTACCACAAGTGAAATAACAGCCTTAGGCGGTCACAATGTTGGCTGGCATAGGGTTTGTTTTTTAGAAAGCTGAGCTCCGAGTCAAATCAAATACCCACAACACTTCAGGAACAGAGATTTTCCAAGGAGCTTTAAGTTTATATTAAGTTTGGGCAAAGTATTTACTGTCCTCTTGGGGGAGTTTCAAAAGAGGTCAGATCTCTCTGATGGCTGCAATGCTATTGGCTTTTAGCAATAATGCCACTGAGGGAGAAAGCTGGGAACAGATAGTTCCCAAATAAAATGCCACAGAACCCATCGTCTTACCAGGGTTCAATAGTCTGTCTTGTACAGAGGACTTCTAGTTTTTTCTCAGGCTTGTGTTAGTTTCCAGAGTTCTGAAATGGCTCAGTTTCATTTTTTTTTTTAATGTTTATTCATTTTTGAGAGACAGAGAGTACGAGCAAGGGAGGTGCAGAGCAAGAGGGGACAGAGGATCCAAAGTGGGCTCTGCACCAACAGCACAGAGCCCAATGCAGAGCTCAAACTCACGAACCGTGAGATCATGACCTGAGCCGAAGCTGGATGTTTGAATGACTAAGCCTCCCAGGTACCCCTGAATTTCACTTTTTTCGCCCCTATTTTTGTTATTTTAGCAGGAGAGTGAGTTTACAGAAATATTCTCTCTGCCATTCCTGAATGAGTCTCTATATGTGATATTAATACTTTGAAACTCATTGAGACTTGTTTCATAGTCTGACAAATGGTCTACTGTTATCAATCTTGTGTGTATTCTTTGAAGTAATTTTTTTTTAACATTTATTTATTTTTGAGACAGAGAGCACAAACGGGGGAGGGTCAGAGAGAGAGGGAGAAACAGAATCTGAAACAGGCTCCAGGCTCTGAGCTGTCAGCACAGAGCCTGATGCGGGGCTTGAACTCATGAACCGCGAGATCATGACCTGAGCTGAAGTCAGACACCCAACCAACTGAGCCACCCAGGCGCCCCATTGTGTGTATTCTTTGAAAAAATATTCATCCTGGCTGAATGTAGTGTTTTACAGTCAGGTCAGTTAATTCATAGTGTTCTAATCTTTCTTATATCTATACTAACGTTTTGGTCTGCTTATTCTACTAGTTAATGAGAATAGTGAGTTAAAATCTCCAAATATTAATATAAATTTGTCTATTTCCCCCCTTTAGTTCTGTCATTTTTTGGTTCATGTATATTATTGCTATGAGATCAGAAGTAACTGTGTCCTTATATAAAGACTGGGTGTCTTGTAAAGAACATATGCTTGAGCCTTGTGTTGTTAACTGTCTGACAATCTTTGTCTTTTAACTGGAGTGTATTTTCACTTTTTGTTGAAAACTGAATATTTTTAAAATATACTTAACAACTTTAGCAGATCCCTCCTCCCCCGCCGACAAAATGTATATTCAATGTAATGTAGTCTGTTTAATCCACTATCTTGCTATTTATTTTTCAGTTGTTCCTTCTTTTTCTCTTTTATTTTCTCTTTTCTTGGATTCTTCTGGGTTATTCAAGTTTTTTAAAAAATCATGCCACTGTTACCTCCTATGATTGTTTTTTGCTTATACCTTTTTTTAAAAATTCTTTTAATTGTCACTCTGTATATTACAATGTGCGTCTTTGAAGTATTAGTTTCTCTCAAACTTAAAACTTTTTACTACTTTTCAATCATTGCTAGTACGTTACAAATCCATTTACCCTTCTCCCACCCTTTATATGCCATTGTTATGATACATTTGACTCCTTCATATATTACGCATGCAACAAGGAAGTGATTATTGTCGTTGTTATTTCTAAGTTACATCCAAGTTAGTTAGCATATAGTGCAACAATATTTTCAGTAGATTCCAGTGATTCATCCCTTATGTATAACACCCAGCACTCATCCCAACAAGTTCCCTCCTTAATGCCCCTTACCCATTTAGCCCATCCCCCACTCAGTTTGTTTTCTGTATTTAAGAGTCTCTTATGTTTTGTCTCCGTTTTTATATTCTTTTGCTTCCTTTCCCTTATATTCATCTGTTTTGTATCTTAAATTCTTCATATAAGTGAAATCATCTGATATTTGTCTTTCTCTGACTGACTTGTTTCACTTAGCATAATACCCTCTACTTCGTGGTATTGCAAATGGCAAGATTTCATTCTTTTTGATTGTCGAGTAATATTCCATTGTGTATGTATGCATGTTATGTATATGTATATGTATATGTATATGTATATGTATATGTATATACACCACATATTTTTTATGCATTCATCTGTCAATGGACATCTGGGCCCTTTCCACACTTTGACTATTGTTGACAGTGCTGCTATAAACATTGGGGTGCATGTGCCCCTCAAAACAGCACAACTGTATCCTTTGGATATACACCTAGTAGTGTAATTGCTGGGTCCATTATTATTGTTTTTAACCAACGTTCACTTATATTCACTCAATTTAGGCTTATTAGAGCTTTTTATTCATTCCTATCATTCTGTGCTTCAATCTGGATCATTTTCCTCCTACCTAAACTACTATCTTTGCTGGATCTTAGTAGTGCAGGCCTATTAGCAATAAATTCTATCAGCTTTTGTTTGTATGAAAAAATATTATTTCAATTTAATTTTTAAAATGTATTTTCATTGGGGCGCATGGGTGGCTCAGTTGGTTAAGGGTCCAACTTGAGTTTAGGTCATGATCTTGCGGTTCATGAATTTGAGCCCCTTGCTGGGCTCTGTGCTAACAACTCGGACCCTGGAGCCTGCTTCAGATTCTGTGTGTGTGTGTGTGTGTGTGTGTGTGTGTGTGTGTGTGTCTCTCTCTGCCCTTCCCCAGCTCATACTCTGTCCCTCTCTCTCTCTCTCTCTCAAAAATAAATAAACATTAAAAAAAATTTTAAAGATATTTTCATTGATAAAGAATTCCAGGTTGGCATTTTTCTGTTTTTTTTTTCAATACTTTTAATATGCCATTCTATGTCTTTGAGTTCATACTTGGTATTATAGAATCACTGAATATTACTGTTGTTCCCTGAAAAATAACCTCTTTTACTTGGTTGCTTTTGAAATTTTTCTTGTTGTATAATTCAGGGGTTTGCCTGAAATCCCTATGATTTTATCTATCTTCTTGGGGTTCACCAAGTTTCAGGGATTTGCTAATTCCCTTACTATTTTGGAAAATTATTCTGCCCTATTGTTTCTCTCCTCCCCTTTTGAGTCTTCATTTACACAGAACCATTAATTGTGCCTTAAATGACTCTTAAATGTTGTTCTGTTACTTAGGCTCATAAACGTTAAAGGCTCTTATGTCTTCTGTTATGTAACACCTTTCTTTATCTCTGATAAGTTTCTTTGCTTAGAAATCTGCTCTGGCCGAAATTTATATATCTTATACCTGCTTTCTTTTGATTAGTGTTAACGTGGTGTATTTTTCTCCATCCATTTACTTTGAATTTTTATGTGTCTTTACATTTAAAGTGGGTTTCTTATAGATAATATATATTTAGGTCATGTTTTTTGATCTACTTTAACAATAGACATCTTTTTTTATATGTATTTATTTTTGAGAGAGAGAGAGAGTGAGTGGGGGAGGTGCACAGAAAGAAAGAGGGAGGCAGAGGATCCAAAGCGGGCTCTGTGCTGACAGCCCCCAGTGCGGGGCTCCAACCCATCAACCATGAGATCATGACCTGAGCTGAAGTCAGACTCTTAACCGACTGAGCCATGCAGGCACCCCCAACAATATAGGTCTTTTAATTAGTACATTTAGACCACTGGTGTTCAGAATGATTACTGATACAGTTGGATTAACATCTATCATATCTATTACTGTTTTCTATTTGTTGTCCTTGTTCTTTGTTCCTATTTTTGTTTTCTACTCTTCTTCTGTTTTTGTGGTTTTGAGAATTTTTATCATTCGACTTTCTCTCTTTTCTCAGAATATCAGTTATACTTCTTTTTCAATTTTTTTTTTTTTTAAATGTTTATTTGTGTTGGAGAGACAGAGAGAGACAGAGCACGAGCCGGGGAGGGGCAGAGAGAGAGGGAGACACAGAATCCGAAGCAGGCTCCAGACTCTGAGCTGTCAGCCCAGAGCCCGACGCGGGGCTCGAACTCACGAACTGCGAGATCATGACCTGAGCGAAGTCGGACGCTTAACCGACTGAGCCACCCAGGCGCCCCCTTCTTTTTCAATTTTTAATGGTTGCCCTAGAGTTTGCAATATACATTTTACATCTAACCCAAGTTCACTTCCAAATAACATTACACCACTTCACAGATACCTTATAATTATGAGTACCTTATGATAGTAAAATAACCCCAATTCCTCTGTCCCTTGTATCATTGCTGTCATTCATTTATATATATGCATATATACACATACATAAAATACACATATGCACATATAATTGAATACATTGTTGCTATCATTATTCTAAACTACTATCTGTTAGATCAAATAAAAAGAAAAATAAAAGCTTTTAATTTTACCTTCACTTATGCCTTCTTCAGTGCTCTTCCTTTCTTTATGTAGATCTGAGTTTCTGACCTACACTACTATTCTTCTCTTTAGAGAACTTCTTTTAACATTTCTTGTACATCAGGTCTACTGGCAATGAGTTCCCTCAACTTTTGTCTGAAAAAGTCTTTACTTTCCTTCACTTTTGGAGGATAATTTCAAAGGGTACAGAATTCTAGGTTGGCGTTCTTTTGGTTTTTTTCCTCACAATAAATGTTTCATTCTACTCACATGGTTTCTGAGGAGAAGTTTCATGTCATTATTATTTTGTTCTTTTATATGTAAGATGTTTTTTTTTCCTTCTGGCTTCTTTAATGATTTTTTTTCATCTTTAAATTTCTGTAATTTGAAAACAATATGCCTAGGTATTGTTCTTTTGGCATTTATCCTGTTTGGTGTTCTGTGAGCTTCCTGGATCTATGGTTTGGTGTCTGATACTAATTTGAGACGATTCTCAGTCATTATTGTTTCAAATATTTCTTCTATTCCTTCTCTTTTTTTTTTAATTAAAAAATTTTTGATATGAAATTTATTGTCAAATTTGTTTCCATACAACACCCAGTGCTCATCCCAACAGGTGCCCTCCTCAATGCCCATCACCCACCCCCCTCTCCCTCCCACCCCCCACCAAACCTCAGTTTATTCTCAGTTTTTAAGAGTCTCTTATGGTTTGGCTCCCTCCCTCTCTAACTTTTTTTTTCCTTCCCCTCCCCCACAGTCTTCTGTTAAGCTTCTCAGGATCCACATAAGAGTGAAAACATATGGTATCTTTCTCTGTATGACTTCCTTCTCACTTTCTTCTCTTTCTGGTATTCCTTTTGTATTTGCCCCACAGTCCTTGGGTATTTGATTCTGCTTTTTCAATCTTTGTTCTCTTTTTCAGTTTTGAAGATTTCTCATGCTCAAGCTAAGACAGTCTTTCCTCAGTTGCATCCAGCCTACTGATGAGCCTGTTAAAGGCACTCTTCGTTTCTGTTACAATGCTTTTTATCAAGAGCGTTTATTTTTGTTTTGTTATTTTAGGACTTCCACCTCTCTGCTTACACTGCCCATCCATTCTTGCATGTTGTCTACTTAATCAATTAGAGCCCTTGGCATACTAATCATAGTTGTTTTAAATTCCTAATCTGGTAATTCCAACATCCCTATCTGATTCTGAAAAATTTCTGTCTATCCAAATTGTGTCTTTCACCTTTTGGTATGCCTTACCATTTTAAGAAGTGCCAGGACATACCTGGTAAAAGAAGCTACCGTAAATAGGTCTTTAATAATGGTGCTGAGGTGTGAGGGGAGTAAGTGTTCTATAGTCCTGTGATCAGGTCTCAGTCTTTCAGTGTGAATCTGGATCTGCAACTATTCAGGTTAGTTTAGGTAGTTCTATATTTTATCCCTGAATTCCTAGTGCCTAACAAAGTACCTGGCATATAGTGGCTGTTTAAAAAGTGTTTATGAATGAATGAGCAAACAGTCAATTAATGCTCAATCCAAATTGCTTAGTCATGTTAATTTACAACATATAAATGGCATTCAAAACCAGCTCTAAATGTATAATGAGAAAATTCTGTAGTACCATGTACTTTGAGACCTCCCACATTTAAATCATAAAGAATGATTTCTTACCAGCTCTTCTTAGACCTATATGGTGAGTTAGGGATACGGAAGATGACCTTTGCTTCGGCATTGTCAGTAGATTTGAACTTAAAGGTCCATTTAGATAGGATCCTTGACTAAAAGGGAAAGATAACAAATTAAGAATGTTAAAGCCATGGGAAATTTCCTCTTTTTTTTATTCATGGTCTTCAGTTCAACTAGGAAATACCTGCTTATACAGAATTTAGACATCTATCTAGTTGCTTAAAGGCCTAAAGCAGGAGCCAGCAAATGTTTTCTATAAAGGACCAAGTAGTAAATAAATACTTTTAGCTTCGCAGGCCACAAGGTCTCCACTGCAACTACTTAACTCTGCCATTGCAGCATAAAAGCAACCACAGATAATAATAAATACAACTGTGTTTCAATATAATTTAATTTGCAAAAACAGCTATGGACCACATTAGGTCCACAGGCTGTAGTTTGCTGAACCCTGGTATAAAGCAGGTTATCAATATCATCTGGAGGACTTCTTAGAACACAGACTGCTAGTTCTACCTCCAGGGTTTCTGATTCAGTAGGTCTGGCGTAGGGCCAGTAATCTGCATTTCTAATAAGTTCACAGATGATGCTGACATTGCTGGGTCCAGGGACCTCACTGAGAATCACTGGCTAACATATACAGTTTTCACTCTCTTCTGTTCCCTCTCTTCACAGATATCGATTACCCCCTAACTCAGTCATTTCCTATAACTGAAATATTTACTATAGGTTTTAGGGCTCTTATAAAGAAATTAAATGTAGGTTGGCAATCACACAGTACAGCCATGCGATGTATAAAATGCAACTTAAAATAAAATATATTTGAAAGCTTCCCAGTGCCAAGCGTGTAGCAAGGACACCATAAATTTTACCTTCTTTTTCTTCAATATTCACCGTTTTCTTTTGTCAGTAAACTCCTGGTGAGGGCACGTGGACACAGGCTCCAGGGCAGATCTAGATTCTCTCCTTCTCACTCGGTACTTTTTAGTACAGCCCAAGTTCTCAATAAGCTCTTCCCCAACTGCTTCATCTTTCCTGCACCTCCCTACCCATTACTGCAGGAAGGCCCATTTCTTCTGTGACTTAAAGGTTTTGGTTCATGTCTCCATTACAAATTCATCCACAATGTATTATAATTTCACTGCTTACAGATTCTTTTCCCTCATTAATTTGTGATTCTTTTTAGGGGCTATAAAGACGTATCTCTGCATTGACAGTGGAGATAGCACAGTGCCTGATAAACGTGTTCAACAGTTATTTGCGGAATAAGTGAATGCTCTTTTCTTTAGGTTCCTAGTCTCAATTTTTTAGAGAACAGGTCACTTTTGCTCCCCAACTCTGAGTGGATGGACTCTTTTTCTTTTACCAACTCCTGCCTTGAGCCTCTCCTTGGACCTTTTTCTAAAATCTAGTTTCTTCTATATCCCCAAGGGAGAAAAAAAAATCTGTACTATAGAAACATAAGGCATGTAAAATTAGTTAGAACCATTTCACTAAAACTTCCTTGTTGACATTAACAAAAATTATAACAAAAGCACTATTTTGAGTATTTATTATGTACCATTCATTGTTTTATGTCGTTTACATACTTTATCTTTTCTAGTCTCCTATATGACAGACAAGGAAACTGAGGCTTGAAGAGGCTAAGTAATGTCCCCCAATTCATACAGCTAAAATTCACAGTGGCAGAACTAAAATTCAATCTCCAATTTCTTTGACTCTAAATGGAGAAAGCATTTACTCTCTACCTATTTTTAAAAAACGTTTATTTTGAGAGAAAAAGAGAAAGCACACGTGCGAGCCAGGGAGAGGCAGAGAGAGAGGGAGACAAAGAATCTGAAGAAGGCTCCATATCCTTAGTGCAGAGCCCAGCATGGGGCTTGAACTCACGAACCATGAGATCATGACCGGAGCTGGAACCAAGAGTCTGACACTCAACTGACTGAGCCATCAGGTGCCCCTCTACCTGTATTTTTAAAAGGTCTTCCCAGGGGCGCCTGGGTGGCTCAGTCGGTTGAGCATCCGACTTCGGCTCAGGTCATGATCTCATGGTTCATGAGTTTGAGCCCCACATTGGGCTCTGTGCTGACAGCTCAGAGCCTGGAGCCTGCTTCGGATTCTGTGTGTCCTTCTCTCTCTCTGCCCCTCCCCCGCTCATGCTCTGTCTCTCAAAAATAAATATATGTTAAAAAAAGTTTTTTTAATTAAAAGGTCTTCCCACACCTTCCACAAAATAATTCTCATTCTATCTTGGTGTGTTTCTCCATCTGTAAAATTAGAGTTTTAGAAGTAAGGAGTTTTAAATTAACATCCAGCTGTTGGAGTCTATCATATTTTATTCTCAAGCCAGTAGTAATGATGATTTGTTGATGATGTCACAAAAAGAGACAATATTCAAATAATACCACCCAATAAACTCATGTCCCTGCTAATGCTCAATCATTCTTTGTATTTGAGTACTCCTTGCTTATGCGTGGAGTTGGGGAGATTGAGAAAGGGCAGTAACAGTACCGCTCAGGGCAATATTCAACCAAAAATTTGTGTGCTCTACTGAAATTTACTTTCTGGTTAATATTCAAAACAAAGATAGGACTTTTTCCTTTTAAAAACAGACCCACTGCACTGTTCCATAGCTTTCTACCTTGATCCAGGGCCTTCTAATAATTGAAGTATACCATACGTTCAGTTAGCTGTTCAGAATTGAGAGGTACAGGTCAAATTACAAGTTTTCACCTACTTTCAGAATTGTCTCATTAATTCCTAGCCTCAAACCAGATAAATATACATTCCAATGAGATTACATAAAACAATCCTGAAGAAAACAGGGGACAAGAAGGATAGGAGTCCCAAAGATTATCAATAGTTGGTAGGAGGATGATTAAAGTCAGACTTAGGAATCATTACAAAAGAATGCCAAAAGTTATGGTCACAGAGTTAAGTGATATGTTAAGAATTGATTTTTAGATAACCCATGCCAATTACCTTGGTAAGATTTATATCAATGTGTGTGTGTGTGTGTGTGTGTGTGTGTGTGTGTGTGTGAGAGAGAGAGAGAGAGAGACAGAGAGAGAGAGAGACAGAGAGAGAGAGAGAGAGAGAGAGAGAGAGAGAAGCAGCAACTATATAAACTTGTTGGCTGTATGATGTCTATATTTGGAGCTATTAAGAAACTGAGTGAGGGGAGACCATTCGCCCTCTTGAATCTCTGTAGTTCAAATAGGGTCCAGGCACTGGTATAAATCCCTAATAAATTATGAGACACAGAATTGAGAAGCTGGTTCCCTAGTACATTATTTAGGAAATATAGTTCCTAACAAGTTATTAGATTTAATTACAGAGAAGTTATGG
Organism: Prionailurus viverrinus; assembly: GCF_022837055.1. Lineage (NCBI taxonomy): Eukaryota > Metazoa > Chordata > Mammalia > Carnivora > Felidae > Prionailurus > Prionailurus viverrinus. The sequence goes on along the minus strand of NC_062570.1, from coordinate 71,169,703 downwards.
AGACAAATGATGAATAGGGGACTAGGTTAAAGGCAAATCTCTTTAGTGTAGAGTAACTATAGTTGATAGTCCATGCAGTTTTGGGACATGACTTGCCTATTTTTCCCCAGGGAAAGTCTGTTGAAAGAAAGTGAGCTGTGGGGGCACCTGGGTGGCTCAGTCTGTTAAGAATTTGACTCTTGATTTTGGCTCAGGTCATGATCTCACAGTTTGTGAGATCGAGTCCCACGTTGGGCTCTGCACTGACATTGTGGAGCCTGCTTGGGGTCTTCTCTCTCCCTCTCTGTCTGCCCCTCCTCTGTTCATACGTGCTCAAATAGAAATAAACTTAAAAAAAATTTTTTTTAAAAAGGAAGGGAGCTGTGAGGTCTGAATATGTGTTCTGTTTGTCCACAGGGAGGGCTGGGTCCTAGCAGTCAGTCCAAAGATACAAGTTTAGCCATTTTTTAACCATAGCTACTAATACTGGAACTCAGAGATGCATAATCCAATTGTCAGCTAACCCACATTTCCTGGAACTTCCTGACCAGCGAACCTTCATCCTAGGTCTGAAACTTAAGCAGAAGTCACCATCAACCATCACAATATAATACGAACACCTTACTCCTGCAAGATGCTTGTTAGGCAGCTGTTTATCTTCAAGATCCATTTTACTGCAATCCCAAACTCATCACAGTAATCAAGCAGGCCTCAGAAGAGCAGTAATGACTAACACATGGTTGAAAGTGAAAGTGCCATGAAAGGCAAAGAAAAGGTGTTAAGGAGATTCAGAGGTGAAACAGATTGCTTCTCCTTGGAAACTGAGGGAGGAGGGTATCAGGGTGTTATTCTTAAGAGGTCACATCTGAGCCCAATCTTGAATGCTGTAGAAGCATGAGGCCGAGAAGACCTGTTCAAGGTAGAGAGAACAACTGCAGGAGTGTTGTGGGGAGCATAGAAGCAGAGGAACAGAGAGAATAGCAAATTGTTAAGCTTGACTGGAATTTCAGATAAATAGAGAAAGATGGACATATTTTGGTTTTGTAAAACAATGGCCCTCTTAATTAAAATCTGAAGTCCTTTAACAGGTGAACTTTAAGAGGTGAAGTCTTGAGGGCAGGTAATGCAGTGGCTGCTCAAACGTGACTAGCCCTTCTTCCTGGTGGTTTTCTTCCCTTGGATTCTGTTTATCACAGCTACTGTACAGTTTATAACACTTCACTTTTTTCTCCAGACAAAGCATGAAGAAAAGCAAAATTAAATCCTATATTACTCTGCACTCAAACAAGGTGGGGCTGCAAACTGTAATCCAACTCAATTTTCAAATGTGTTAGACAAAAAACGAAATTATCAGGAAAGTTCAAGGAAGAGTCTAACAGGAGTCACATGCCTGTTGTTTTCACCTAGAGAGCTTTCCAAGTCACTCTTCTGGTCACGTTTTTTGCAAGACTGCTCCTATCTTTCACATTGTTTCATTTTTGCAAGTAAGGGTGCAGCTTTGTCATGAGGGAATAACAGGGTTTCAGATCCCAGGCTAGGAAGTTGGGCACTATTCTACAGGCATCCGTTAAGGGTCAAAAAACTTAATGATCAGAAAAACTGTATAATCAAGGTTTCATTTAAGGAAGAATTGTCGTGGAAGGGTAGGAGATGGAACAGGCAGTGAAGGATATTAGAAATGGAAAGGTCAATTAAGAGGAAAATTCAGGAGCGCCTGGAGGGCTCAGTTGGTTAAGCCACTGACTTCAGCTCAGGTCATGATCCTGCAGTTTGTGAGTTCGAGCCCCGCGTCGGGCTCTGTGCTGACAGCTCAGAGCCTGGAGCCTGCTTCGGATTCTGTGTCTCCCTCTCTACCCCTCCCCTGCTCACACTGTGTCTGTCTCTCAATGATAAATAAATGTTTACAAAACAAGAGAGGATAATTCAATAGCCCATGTAAAGAGATATAAAGCATGAAACAGTATAAAGTGATAAAGGAGAAGAGGGAACAGAAAGGAAAAGAGACACAGAGACAGACCTGACAACAGGTATCTACAGGACAAGGTAAGAGGATGCAAACACCAAGTTTTCTAGCTAAATCCATTTTCTAAAGCAACCACTAAGTGAGAGGGTAGCAGCATTGTGTCAGGAAATGAGGGCAGAAAAACAGTAACATGAAAACGTTACTGGAGAGATGAGAAATTTGGTTTTGGTCACAGCTTTAGGGAATGAGAGGTTCAATACTGGAATCATGTTGAAAGCATAGTCAGAGTCATTTAAAATCACAGTCAGAGAAGCTAGCATCAAAATCCAAAGCTGTGTTCAAATCAAGATTCAAAAATGTAGGACATGTGGGGTGCGCCTGGGTGGCTCAGTAGGTTAAGCGTCTGACTCTTGATTTCGGTTCAAGTCATGATCTCACAGTTTGTGAGATGGGGCCCTGCACTGGGCTCTGTGCTGACAGCACAGAGCCTGCTTAAGATTCTCTCCCTCCCTCTCTGCACCTTCCCGACTTGCTCTCTCTCTCAAAATAAATAAATAAACTTTTAAAAAAATCTTTAAATTTAGAAAAAAAATGTAGGATATGTGACCTCAGTTCTAGAGTATTCCAACAAAGTCAAAATGAATGCCTTGTGATTCTGGATTCACATGTCTATTTGGTTTGAGCTACTAAAGCCTAAAGGTTCCTGAACAAGAAATTACCATACATGAAAGACTGATAGCTATGCTATCTATCTAATATGATTGCCATACATATTACCACCAATTACTTTATTCTCCAAGTTTCTAAATCTTTCGTGAGGCACATGGCTTTGTTTTAATGAGAGTTAAGTAATTACATTGAATCTGCGTACGTTTACCTCTTTTATGAACATTTCTCAGAGTTAATTTTCTTTGGACCATGTTTCTATTTTAATATCAATCATCTTAAGTCAGCAGGATAAAAGTGACCTTAACTCACTGTATCACATTTAATTGCAAATGTACTGCTATTACATCAGTGTGATTTTGAAGGATTAAAAAGCAATCATTTTCATCATTCTGTTTCAAGCCAAACAATATTCTCAAGATGATGTTCCCTGTGGTTAAGAAATATGTTGTATTTTCAGTTCCCAATATCACTGACTTCCCCATATCCTGCTTCCATTAAAAAACAACAACGACAACAACAACAACAAAAATAAGACCATTATGTTTAGGTTCTGGGCAAGTGTTGAACCAAAGCTCATTTTCCTTTACCATACTCTGTAATTCAACCCATTCCTGTTTCATGTATCATTTCATTCAATTTTTCCTTTATAAAAAAAGGAGCTCATTTACTTGAATACATTATAGAAAATTCAAATTAATAAATCCTGCAAGAATCTGGAAAATTACAATTATCTGATCACATTTCCTATATAAACGTTAACACCACTTTTAACTGATAAATCAGTATGATCCAATCCTGCCATCTACTGTTTCAAATGTGTAACTCTACAGCTCAAGCTAAACAAAGTGCTCAATACTAACAGTGGTTTAGCAGAAACTTTACCCTAATTCCAATTTTTAAAAAAAAAAAATTTTTTTAATGTTTATTTATTTTTGAGAGAGAGAGAGAGACAGAGACAGAGCGGCAGAGAGAGAAGGAGACACAGAATCAAAACAGCTCCAGGTTCTGAGCTGTCAGCACAGAGCCCGATGCGGGGCTCGAACTCACGAACCGTGAGATCATGACCTGAGCCGAAGTCGGCCGCGTAACTGACAGCCACCCAGGTGCCCCTAATTCCAATTTTGTTAACACAGTGAGATCACTGACTACATAGAACTTCATAACTCACACATGAGATCACTAGGTCTCCTGGCTTTTAAAAGACAAAGTATTGACTCCTTTGTTATGAGGGTAGATGGGTATGTTTACATTCAGAAAATTTCAGCTCCTGCATTTTCCCACCTTCCTTGAGCTACCGTTACTGATGCCCTTCATGTGTAGGATTAGCACCGTTTAGTTCCAAGTAAATCCTCAAGCGAGTACAGAATATATTAGTAGTCTTAGTTCTCCAGCAGGAACAAGAGTTTTGCTACCTTGTATCTAACATCGGTGATGAGCCCTGGAAATGTGCTCTTCCGTTAACAAGTCGGTAGCTCTGTTGACCTTCCTTTGGATACCATGCACTGGACCTGTGTGATTGCCCCTACAACGGTCACAGATACCGATTTAAAACCTTTCCCGCTTCCCGTCCTAAACTGACCCTGGTTTCCTTAAACTGCCTCCCTGATTCACGTTCTTAAGGCCCCAGCATGCCTTGTACCCAACGTACTTAACTTTTCAGAGAAGACACATTAGCTTCTTTTTACGAATCAGTTTCGCTATTATGCCTTATTACTACCCATGCTGTCCTACATCTAAAATACTTCAACTGTTCCTTTCTGCTTTAGTTATTTCAAACTTCATTCAACAGAAACAAAGTGGGTGTATTTGACTCAAATTTCTTTAAAAGACTGGGGATTGTACCTTGAAATGCCAAACTCTTGGTGTGGCCTTTTGCCATTACTGCGTTCCCACCGGGACGACGACTGTTCAATAGGTGGCAGACCGGAAGTTCCAGGGCTCCTCCTCAGCTGGGGAGTCGGTAAGCTATTCCTACTGTGTAGTCCCTGTGGAATAATTTAACGATGATTAAAACTGTCACCCTTAGATATGCTGTGTATGTATTTTTAAAGATGACATGTAAAAATACCAATACACAGTAGATTTTTAGTATGTACAGGAGACACAGGACATTTTATCTTGAAGATATGTCAGATTTACTCCAAATTTTACATTCTATACTATTGTTCTATTTAGTGTTCCTCCCATTAAACAATGGTTTCTGAACTCCCTACAATTTTACTAGATCTTTATTCTTTTGTACATTTTACTCCTAGTTTCATGAGAAATAAATACTTGACAATTTAAAAAGGAGGTATGAAAGATTTACCCTGAAAAACAATTTCAGAGGACAAGCTTAGGATCAGGCACCATAAGCCCTAGATCCTAAACCCTTTCTATTTTCAATACAATGCTGAAGTATATAGGGTTAACCTGGAGAAACTGAAAGATTCAGAACTACCTTTTCAATTAGCAATTAAATTCAGAACACCATTAGCATTACTAGTTTACCTTAGTTTTTGAAAATATTCTAAATTGATCTAAATGTTCAATTAGCCAAAGTATTCTATTTTTTACCACTGTAAAGAGGTGTTTTATTGCTTCTTCTGAATTTCCCCCATCAGCAGATACTGAAACCATCTCAGAGAGCTAAATATCTCTTATATTTAAGTTTTCCCAAGGATGTTGATTTTGTAAAGGTTCATAGTTACTTAGACTCATAGTGAAAAAGTTCTTTGTGTTACAATCCTTCCTGGCTATAACTTAGGTCCATATAGTCTTTCTTAGTTCTTAACACACATATATAAGACATTTATATTAAATTATCTTTTATAATTCCTTTTTCCTTACTAATTACTTTTTTATAAATGCTGTTGTTCTTTTCTGGAGTATCAGGTTTTTCTATTCTTTTTCAAAAGCAGAGACCAATTAGATATGAAATTCAAGTAAGAAGTTTAAAGAACACAAAGAAATATGGTTTACTTCCTGGTTCTTACAGGACTTACTCCTATCAGTAGATTCCAGTACCAAAAATAAGCCTGATTAACTAAAATGTTCAGGAAATGAGGCATTTAGGCATCCTGTTTAATTAATATTATTGTTTCAAATGTTTCTAAAATGTACTAGTACACTTTTTTTTTCACACAGTAAGCACAGTAACAAACATAATATTGATATCAATAAGATTTTTCTGATTAAGATTTTTAAGAATCACTATTTTTAAAAATTGCTCTCTGTTAACTATACTTCAATAAAAAAAAGAAAAAAGTTACTATTCTAAACATCAAATGTCAATGGAAAATATAAAGGAATAGCAACATATCAAGTGAAGACTAACTCAAGAATACATAGAGTTATTTTATTGAATTTATTATTATCACTTTTTGATGCTTGTCATTAACCTGTTCCTCATAAGTAGAGTGCTAAAAAGAATGTCATGTAACTATGTACCATTGTTAATTGGATTCTGATGAAGGCAGGTATTTTTTAAAAATAAAAGCATCACATAAGCAAAACAAAATAAAAGCATCACATAGCCACCTCTGATCTGGATTTGCAATCAGTAATTATCAAACTTTTGCCCTAATTGGGCTTGCTTAATTTTTCAACACTTCTACACCCTAATGCTGGGAACACAGTGAAATTAATTATCAAAATCCTTCCAAAACCATATTTAACTTTTTCTAAGCTCCATATACACTATTACAATGAAAATTTAACTGCTTTGAATTTTATCTTGTCTTCATTAGTTTACCTGTAGAATAAAGTAGTTAATCTAGAACAATCTCTAAAATGTTTTTATTTCTAAAGTTTATGATGTTAGCTATCAACAAAGACATTGAAAGCATTCTAAACAAGCATAACGTATACCTTAGAATAGTACTTATTATTTCTTAAAGAAAATTGTATTTTGAAGCATTGATATTTAAAGAAAAATTCATCCAATATCTAATTCTGGAAAAATCAATGTCTGTTGGGTTATAGCAATCTCTAGTGGGTAAAGGGGTGGAAAAACAGACCCCAAAAAATGTGAAAGTCAATTTAAAATAATGTTATGTAATTCAGAGAAATGAATATTATAATGATCAATTCTTTGGGGTTCAACAAGAACAATTTCGAGATCCTAAATAATACAATAAATTAATGACATGATTTGACTACTAGTTTGTTATATAAGCCTGGAATTAAATTTGTGTGGGTTTTTTTTTCTGCTTTTTAAGAAACAATAATGACAATGATAAATAGTTGTAACCAAAAAAGTCATAACTGCTGATTAGAATAATTTAGAATAAAAGCTGAATATTCATTTAGAAATATTTGAGATTTATAACTACCTCTAAAGTCCCAAACAGCTCAATATACTGTACAAAAAAGCTGATCCTTGAAAAAGAAATTGTGTTTTATCTATGCTACAAAGGAGCAGTTTTAATTTGAAAACATCATTAAATGTGGTAAGTATAGGGCTGGCTGATTACTGTATCTTGACCTTGTGAAGTTTTCGATCTCCTTTCTCAGCTGGGTCCTCTACTTCCGAGCAGGGGTAAAATCCAGGAAATGGTGTGAGGGGATTAATCCTTGGCCTACAGGAACCTGAGAAAGCACCCATCAAGGAACTGATACTCCGCAGGGAAGAAATGACTTGTGGGGGAAGGGTTGGATCAATCAGAAGGTCTGACACCATATTGCGAGCCTCATTTAGCACTGAAAGATCAACTCCACTTCCACCTCCAGAATTCTAGAAAAGAAAAAAAAAAAAGGGAAAATTATATATTTGTTACAGAAAAACCTTAACGTTTAAGAAAAACTCTGTTTTAAGTCAATATACACATACGATATACAGCAGTTCTTCCGCTTACCTTACTCCCTCAGGAGACAGTCCAGCATAGTGACTAGGCCTTGTTGCAAAGACACTGGAGTTTGAAATCGACACTTTAATCCTACTTGTATGATTTTAGGCAAGTTATTCAACATCTGAATTTTTTAGTTTCTTTACCATAAAATGGAGATAGTAACATCTACCTAAGGCGAACGTGAGAGTTAAGACTGATAATACATGCAAAGCACATAAGGCAGAGTACAGGGCATATATTTAAAGTACAATATGGGAATGCAAGCTGGTGCAGCCACTCTGGAAAACAGTATGGAGGTTCCTCAAAAAATTAAAAATAGAACTGCCCTATGACCCAGCAATTACACTACTAGGCATTTATCCAAGGGACACAGGTGTGTTGTTTCAGAGGGACACATGCACCCCCATGTTTATAGCAGCGCTATCAACAATAGTCAAAGTACAGAAAGAGCCAAAATGTCCATCGATGGATGAATGGATAAAGAAGATGTGGTATATATACACAATGGAGTAATACTTGGCAATCAAAAAGAATGAAATCCTGCCATTTGCAACTACGTGGATGGAACTGGAGGGTATTATGCTAAGTGAAATTAGTCAGAAGAAGACAAAAATCATATGAATTCACTCATGTGAGGACTTTAAGAGACAAAACAGAAGAACATAAGGGAAGGGAAATAAAAATAATATAAGAACAGGGAGGGGGACAAAACAGAAGAGACTCATAAATATGGAGAACAAACTGAGGGTTACTGGAGGGGTTGTGAGAGAGGGGATAGGCTAATGGGAAGGGGCACTAAGGAATCTACTCCTGAAATCATTGTTGCACTATATGCTAACTAATTTGGATGTAAATTTTAAAAAATAAAAAATAAAATTAAAAACAACAACAAAAAACCACAGTATAAATAATGGAGCAAGGGCTTTGTACTGTATACAGTTAGACTCTTATCCTTGAGGCAAGTTGATAGGTTTTTCATTTTTGGATTTTTTATTTTAAGATTATCTTATTCTTTATTGGGTGACATTATGAATTAAGAACTAATTTGTAATGCAACTGTTACATGTAAGCTATTCAGTAAGTGCTGGTCTCCAAATAAATATTAGACTTTTCTTATTCTCCCCCTAAAGAATAAATAAATAAAGTGCAATAAGTAACAGTATAACCACTAATGTTACAGAAAATAAGAAGACAAAAAGACAGGAAAAACAGTGTCAGGGTTCAAAGAAGATAGTGATGATTTTGAACTAAATGGTTATCAAAAACTTCATGGAGGAGGTAACATCAGACTTGGCCTTAAAAAATAGATAGGGATGATATTTTTAAAATTTAGAACAAATATTTCATTGATGTATACATATGGTATGATTTTTACTTTTTGAAAATACATATATATGGTGTTCAACTCAATTACCCATAGAAATGAGTGCACTGATAGAACAGTGAATTAATGTTACTTTTGGTGTCCTTGTTATATCTTGAACTTACATTTGAGTGTGTCTGCAATTCATAATTATTGAACGCATTAAATGAGTTCACCAAGAAATGGTTTATTAGGCATCCTCAATACATTTTGGAAGTAAGAAATGTTATGAAAGTTAGAACAATAATTAAGTAAGATCTTTGCTCTTTGTGGAATTTTTTTTCCCTGTGAAGTATATTTTGTCTTCATTTTTATTTGAAAACATTTCTATTATTAGGGTACAGTCCAGCTATTTCTAGTATTTATAAATAAATATTTCCCTATACATGTCAAAACAGATAATTAAACATACTTTTGACAAATAGCTTCCCATAAATTTGAATTGCTGAACCAAAGTAAATGAACATGTTAAAATTTGGTCATTACCATAAAACTGCCCTCACATATGTTGGCTAAATCTATACTTCCACAAATTGTATATAACCGCATCTATTTTCCCACACCCAAATGAGAAATCTGATGATATCGGAGTTGGATGTTCCTGGTACAGATCATGTGTCATTTCTCTCCAGTTGCTTTCAAGTTCCTTTGTCTTTAGTTTTCAAACATTTCATTATGACACGGCTTGCAATAAAATTACTGGGGGGGGGGGTTCACATTTGGGAGTCACTCAGCTCCTCCAACTTGTAGGATTACGTTTTTTTGCAAAATTTGGGGAAGTTTTCAGCCATTATTTTTTTCAAATTTAAATTCCCTCTCTCCCTCCCTCCCTTCTCTTTCTTTCTCTCTCCCTCTCTCCCCTTCTTCCTCCCTCCCTCCTCACACTCAGACATGAATTTCAGATCTTTTATTATCCTTTAGGTCACGAAGGCTCTATTCATTTTGTTTGCATCTATTTTCTCTATGTTGTTCAAACTGGATAAATTCTATTGTTCTATCCTCCAGTTCACAGATTCTCTCCTCCGCCATCTCCACTCTGTTACTGAGCCCATTCAGCAAGTTTTGAATTTCCATTAACAGTTTTTTCAGTTCCATAATTTCCATTTCTCTCTTTTTTATAACTTCTACAGGCCTACCTTGGAGATGCTGCAGGTTTGGCTCCAGACTGCAACAGAACTAATATCACAATAAAGTGAGTCAAATGAATTTTCCAGTTTCCTAGTACATATAAATGTTTACAATGTACTGTAGTCTATTGTGTGTGCAAAGGTATTATGTCTAAGAAAATGTACATACCTTAAAAAACTTTATTGCTAGAAGCACTTGGGTGGCCCAGCTGGTTAAGCGTCTGACTCTTGATTTCAGCTCAGGTCATGATTTCACAAGTCATGAGTTCGAGCCCCACATTGGGCTCTGTGATGACAGGACGGAGCCTGCTTGAGATTGTCTCTCTCCCTCTCTCTCTGTCCATTCCCCACTCGTGCTCCTTCTCTAAATAAATAAACTTTAAAAGTACTTAAAAATACTTTATTGCTAAAAAATGCTAACCATTATCTGAGTTTTCATCAAGTCACAATCTTTTTGCTGGTGGGGGTCTTGGCTTTGATATTGATGGCTGCAGATTGATCAGGGTGGTAGCTGCTAAAGGTTGGGGTAGTTGTGGCAATTTCTTAAAATAAATGAAGTTTGCTGCATTCAACTGACTCTTCTTTTCACAAATGATTTCTCTGTAGCATGTGATGCTGTGTGACAGCATTTTAAAAAATGTTTAATGTTTATTTATTTTGGGGGACAGAGAGAGAGGGAGAAATAAGCAGGCTCCATGCTTTCAGCACAGAGCCTGATGTGGGGGCTCAGACTCACAAACCGTGAAATCATGACCTGAGCAGAAATCAAGAATTGGACACTTAACCAATTGAGCCACCCAGGCACCCCTGTGTGATAGCATTTTACCCACAGAACTCCTTTCAAACTTGGAGTCAACCCTCTCAAAATCTACTGTTGCTTTATCAAGTTTATGTAATGTTCTAAATCCTTTATTGTCATTTCAACAGTCTTCACAATATCCTCACCAGGAGTAGATTCCACCTCAAGGGACCACTTTCTTTGCTCAGTCCTAGGAAGCAACTCCTCATCTGTTGAAGTTTTATCATGAGATCACAGCAATTGAGTCACATCTTCAGGCTCCACTTCTAATTTTATTTCTCTTGCTATTTCTACCACGTGTAGTTACTTTCTCCACTGAAGTCTTTTTTTAATTTTTAAAAAATATTTATTTTTGAGAGAGAGACAGAGCACAAGCAGGGTAGGGGCAGAGAGAGAGGGAGACGCAGAATCCGAAGCAGGCCCCAGGCTTTGAGCCATCAGCAGACAGCCTGATGCAGAACTCAAACTCATGAACCAGGAGATCATGACCTGAGCCGAAGTTGGACGCTTAACAGACTGAGCCACCCAGGCTCCCTCCACTGAAATCTTGAATCCCTCGGAGTCATCTATGTGGGTCGGAATCAACTTCTTCCAAATTCTGGTTAATGTTGGTATTTTGATCTCTTCCTATGAGTCATAAATGCTCTTAAGGGCATCGAGAATGGTGAATCCTTTCCAGAAGGTTTTCAATTTTCTTTGCCCAAATCCAACAGAAAAATCACTATCCATGGCAGCTGTAGCCTTACAAAATGTAGTTCTTAAATAATGAGACTTGAAAAGTCAAAAGTACTCCTTGCTCCATGGGCTACAGAATGGATGTTGTGTTAGCAGACAAGAAAACATCAATCTTGTTGCACATCTCCATCAGAGCTCTTGGGTGATCAGGTGCATTGTCAATGAGCAGCAATCTCTGAATCTTTTTTTTTTTTTCCTGAGCAGTCTGTCTCAAAACTGGGCTTACGATGTTCGATAAACCATGCTGTACATATATGTGCTTTGCTGTTCCATTTACACAGCAGTGTCGGTTTAACATAATTTTTAAGGACCCTAAGATTTTCAGAATAGTAAATGACCACTGGCTTCAACATCAAGTCACCGTCTGCATTAGTCCCAACGAAAGAGTCCTTCAAAGGACTTGTCCTTTGAAGCTTTGAAGCTAGGCACTGACTTCTCCTCTCTGGCTGTGGAAATCCTACGTGTCATCTTCTTCCAAAAGAAGACTGTTTCACCTACATTGAAAATCTGTTGTTTACTGTAAGCACCTTCAATAATTATCTTAGCTAGATCTTCTGGAAAACCAGCTGAAGCTTCTACATCAGCACTCCCTTGAACTTTTATGTTATAGAGATGGCTTCCTTCCTTAAACCTCAGGAACCAACCTCTACTACTTTCAGACTTTTCTTCCACAGCTTCCTCACCTCTCTCAGCCTTCACAGAATTAAGGAGAGTTAGGGCCCTGCTCTGGATTAGGCTTTGGCTGATGGGACTATTGCGGCTGGTTTGATCTTCTATCCATACCACGAACACTTCCTCCGTATCACAGCAGTAAGGCTGTTTCACTTTCTTATCATTCACGTATTCACTGAAGTAGCACTTTGAATTGCCTTCAAGAACTTTTCCTTTGCATTCACAGCTTGAATGGATGATGCAAGAGGCCTAGCTTTAGGCCCATCTCAGCTTTCGATATGCTTTCCTCACTAAGCTTAATCACTTCTAGCTTTTGACTTAAAGTGAGAGATGTGTGGCACTTTCACTTGAACACTTAGAGGGCACTGCACGGTTATTAACTGACCTAATTTCAGTATTGTTGCATCTCAGGGAATAAGGAGGCCCAGGAGGAGAGAGATGGAGGAATGGACAGTCGGTGGAGCAGTCATGACACACACATTTATCAATTAAGCTTACCACCTTGCATGAGCATGATTCATGGCACCCCAGAACAATTACAATAGTAACACCAAAGATCACTGATCACAGATTACCATAAAAAGTATAATGATGAAAAAGTTTGAAATATTTTCACAATTACCAAAATGTGTTCAAAAAACATGAAGTGAACAAATGCTGTTGTTAAAACGGCAAAAATAAACTTGCCGATGCAGGATTGCTACAAACCTTCAGTTTGTAAAAAACACAGTATCTGCGAGGTGCAATAAAGTAAAACACAATAAAAGGGGATGTGTCTGTACTTTTGTTGTTGTTGTTGAGCTTTTCTATTTTGTATTTGTAATTGCTTGTTAGAACATTTGTATGATGGCTGCTTTAAAATTTGTCAGATAATTCCAAATCTGATTCAATTTGGTGTGAAGGGTTGATTGTCTTTTCTCACTCAAGTTGTGATTTTCCTGGTTCTTGGTGTAACAAGTGATTTTTTTTATTTTATCATCAACATTTTGGCTATTATCCTAGAAGACTGAGTCCTATTTAAATCTTTTGTATAAAGAGGCAGGCTCTTTGCTTCGATAAAGCACACAGGTCCTGGTCTACTTCTTCAGGCTGTGGTTCTAATGACAATTAGTTTTCAGGGCACTCATAGTAAGTACTATTTCACACTGCATGACTTTTTTTCCGGTGCCACGAGGGTTTCCACGGGACCCTGCTGGTACCTCTGTTGGTGAGGATATGGGAGGAGGGAAGGAGGAATTTCCTCAGATTGAGCCACCTGGTACTTCCAGGTGGGGGAGGAGAGTCTCTAGGCCACAGAAACAAAGAGCACTTTCCAGACTAGGCACACCCTGTGACAGTACCCCCCCCTCCTTTTGCCAGACCCCCTGGCCACTCAGTCTCTCACTGGGTAAGGAGAATCTCATGCCCAGTAGGGAATGAGAGTACTTCCCTGGACCTCTTACTGTCAGTGGAGTTCTTGGTCACTTTTCCCTTGCTAGAGCAACCAGACTCACTTGGTATAGTTCGAGGGCTCTCATTTAATCTTAGGGAAGGAACGAGCCTACCTGCATCACATTCTGTTGCTGGGCTGGGGAGTCAGGACCTGCGTCACCTTTTGCTGTTAGGCAGGGGTTTTAGGAAACTCGATCACTATTGTTTTCCTCCATTAGTAGGGTCCCTAACTAGTCTACCCTCCTCTTTCCATTTTTCAGAGTTCTCCTTTGGTTGCCCCTTGTTATTTCTGGAGTTTATAGGGGCGCCTGGGTGGCTCAGTCGGTTGAGCAGCCGACTTCGGCTCAGGTCATGATCTCGCGGTCCGTGAGTTCGAGCCCTGCGTCGGGCTCTGTGCTGACAGCTCAGAGCCTGGAGCCTGCTTCGGATTCTGTGTCTCCCTCTCTCTCTGCTCCTCCCCTGTTCATGCTCTGTCTCTGTCTCAAAAAATAAATAAACGTTAAAAAAAATGTATTTCTGGAGTTTATAGTTATACTTAGTGGAGAGGAGAGGGGAGAATTAACCCTGAAGATACACACAGAGCACATAGAGTGATGTGCAGTCCATACAGGTAAAGTACAATAAATATTACTATTAATATGGAAAAGTGAGGAGATAAAAATACAAATAGAGTGGCATCAGAGTTCAAAGAAGATACATAAAATTTTTAATCTGAATGGTTAACAGTAACTTTATGGAAGGGGTAGCATTTGAGCTGAGATGTTAATTTGGTAGGATTTTATTTATAAAGATTAGGGGAAAATATTTTACGACAAAACTAAAAATGTATTTGGGGGAGTTCATTCTTCAAGAAAGAGCACAAATAAAGGTACAAAAGTGGTAAAATGGCAAAGTACAAGGAACATGAAATTTAAGTACAGGCTTCATTTTTTTTTTTTTTTTTTAAGAGCACTAGAACATAAGGTTGGAGGCCTGTGGGGACCAAATTTTTGAGAACACCAGATTCCAGGCTCACAGATCTGAGCAGCAGAGAATCATGGATTTTGAGCAGGTTAAAGAGGAAGAACAAAGTGGGGAAAGAGAAAAGGAAGTAACAGAGGGCCCTGGAATATTAGAGAGGATGAAAAGACAGTTAACAACTGACAGAAATATGGGAAAACAGCATCCCAGGCCAGGAGACCAGCAAGTGTGAAGACCCGAAAGCACAGGCTGCCTAGCTTCTTTGAAGAATAACAAGAAGGCCAGAGTAACTGGTGCAGAGTGAATAAAGGAGAAATTAGTACAACATGAGGGCAGAGAAGTAAAAGGGAGTAAAATAAGGGATCATGTTATGCAAGGTCATTTAAATCCATGACAAGGACTTGAACTTTTTTCTGGGTAAGAAGAGTATAGTAAGCAAGAGTGACAGCTTTTTTTTTTAACATTTATTTATTATTGAGAGAGACAGACAGACAGACAGAGCATGAGCAGGGGAGGGGCAGAGGGAGAGGGAGACACAGAATCCAAAGCAGGCTCCAGGCTCCCAGCTGTCAGCACAGAACCCGACGCGGGGCTCGGAACTCACAAACTGTGAGATCATGACCTGAGCTGAAGTCGGTCATTCAACCAACTGAGCCACCCAGGCACCCCAAGAGTGACAAATTTTTAAAGCTGAACTTAAATTCCTATTTCCCATTGGCTTATATGTGGCAAACTCTTGTTTTTCCCCAGAGAGCTAAGAATAGATTATGCATTCTAAAGGGTTATTGAAGAGGAGGAGGGGGAGGTAGGCAGATTTGGTGGCTTTGTTTCACCTGCAAATGCTAAAATATTTACTCCCTGGTCCTTTATAGAAAACATTTTGCTAAGTCCTGTCTTATAATTTCAGAGATACTTAGTATTCATTATTACTGAAATTAATATAAGATTAGCTCACATTTTTATTCAATGCTATCTCCCAGGCACTTTATTATCATCATCATCATCATCATCATCATCATCATCAACATCATCAGCCCTCTGAAAGAAGTGGTATTATTCCCAATTTATAGATGAGAAAATAGGTTCAGAGTGACTTAAGAGGCTTGCCTTATTTTTCAAAAGAAGGCTGTATCAACCCAACTCTTCTGCCTAGAATAACTAGTCTAGAAAAGAAAATGGACTAAACTAGTCCATTTCAAAGCCTCAGAGCACAGCCAAGCAGCCAGGGCTTGAAAGAATAAGACCTCAGAGTTAAAAAATTAAAATGAACCCCACTATTCTGTGCTACTTTTTCCCCTCAAGGAAACCGCTGCAGATTCATAACTGGCCAGGGCAGAGAGGAGAAGCAGCAGAGCAGTTAAGACGCTAGGAAATAAAGTAGAGCTTTCTGTCATCTCAGGAGGCTAGCAGACCAAAACTGGAGTTCAGGGTTATCAAGACAGGCAGAGCTTTAAAGACTAAGCAAGCACTCTGAGAGAAGAAACAAAACCAAGCTTGACTTCAGAGCAGCTTTGCCCCTAAAGGTATTTGCCAATTTGCAAACAGTGGCCAAGAGATGGAGAAACCAAGCAAAATTTCTCAAAAAGATTTCTATTTTGAAAGTAAAACAGAGGGGCGCCTGGGTGGCTCAGTCAGTTGAGCGTCTGACTTCAGCTCAGGTCATGATCTCACAGTCC
This sequence comes from Prionailurus viverrinus, assembly GCF_022837055.1. NCBI lineage: Eukaryota > Metazoa > Chordata > Mammalia > Carnivora > Felidae > Prionailurus > Prionailurus viverrinus. The sequence continues at coordinate 71,153,500 of NC_062570.1, read as the reverse complement.
CGGAGTTCAAGCCTCACAATGGGCACTGTGCTGACAGCTCGGAGCCTGGAGCCTGCTTCGGATGCTGTGTCTCCGTCTCTCCCTCTCTCTCTCTCTCTCTTTGCCCTCTCCCACTCACATTTGCTTTCCCCTCCTCAAAAATAAATAAACATTAAAAAATTTTTAATTAAAAAAAAAAGTAAAATAGAGCTTTCAGCAGTCTCAATGCTGGAGGGAACAACAGAAGGAGTTACTAGAAAACACATCAGTAACTAAGCTGTTATAAGAAAAGATAGGGGCACCTGGGTGGCTCAGCCAGTTGAGCATCCGACTTCAGCTCAGGTCATGATCTCACAGTTTGTGGGTTCGAGCCCCACATCAGGCTCTGTGCTGACCGCTTGCTCAGAGCCTGGAGGCTGCTTCAGATTCTGTGTCTCCTTCTCTCTCTGCCCCTCCCCCGCTCACACTTTGTCTCACTCTGTTTCTCAAAAATAAATAAATGTAAAGAAAATTAAAAAAAAAAAGATACAAAACCTGAATAGACCTAAAACTATTAAAGAAACTGAATCCATAGTTTAAAATTTGCTCATTAAAAAAACCTCCAAACTGAGATGGCTTCACCAGAACATTCTTTTAAACATTAAAGAAAGAAAGAATACCAATCTTACCAAACTTTTCTAGATAACAGAGACTGAATATACCACTTTATAAGGCTACTGTAACCTTTATACCAAAAACATGACAAGAACATTACGGAAAACAAGAATTGTGGGGCCAATTCTCTCTCATAAACGTGGATACAAACTTCTAAAATAAAATATTAATAGTATCCAGTGATACATATATACATTTTATATACATTTATACATTTTTTTAAATATCTTTATCAAATTTGCTTTATTCTGGGAATATGGAGATGGTTCAACACAGATATAGAATTAAACAATATGATTCACCACATTAAAAGAATAAATGGAAAGAAATCCAGGAATCATCTCAATAGATGCAGAAAAACCATCTGATAAAAATTCTACACCCATTCATGACTAAAAAGAGAAAAAATGTCCTTAGTAAATTAGGATTAGAATGGAACTTCCTTAATCTGATATAGGGCATCCACAGAAAACATTAGTGATATTTTCATCAAAAGACATCATGATAAACCAGACTGGGAAAAGACATTTTTAAATACATACACTTTAACATACATACTATATATACTTATACATATATGTGTGTGTATATATACATATACATATATATATGTATATATACATATATACACACACATATATATGTGTGTGTGTGTGTGTGTGTGTGTGTGTGTGTGTATTAATGTCTGAAATACACAAAAAATCCTACTGGTCACCAAGTAAAAGGTAAATAATCAGTATTAAAATAGGAAAAAACCTGACCAGAGAATATCTGGGTAGCCAATTAACATAAGATCCTCAACCTGATGAGTCATCAGTGAAATGCAATTATTAAAAGCACAATGATAATACCGCTTCACAGCTACCATAATGATTTAAAACAGACACTACCAAGTGTTGACAATGATGTGGAATAACTGGAACTATCAGAGGCTGATGGCTGGGTAAAATCTGATACAATCTCTTTGGAAAATTACTGAGTACTATCTACTGAAACTCAGCATATGCATGCATACTCGATGAGCTAGCAATCTACTCTAAGATATATACCCAACAAAAGACATCAATAGTGTTCCAGCAGCATTACTTGCAATAGCCACGAAGGGGTTCAGGACAGGCCCTCCCAGAATGTGCCACTTTGGCATGTGGATTATTTTTTAAGCTGAAGGCCCTTGAGATCCTGTGGCCCCATGAGAAACTTTTGCACCTCCCTTAACTAATAGAAGAATCTATATTGGCGGGGGGGAAGTGGGGGGGGGGGGGGTCTTTCCCAGAATAAGGGTTATTAGCAGAGATCATCTTTTTTAAGATTTTATTTTTAGGTAATCTTTATACCCAATGTGGGCTCAAACCTATACCCCAAGATCAAGAGTTACATGCTCTACCTGACTAAGCCAGCCAGAAGCCCCCAGCAGAGATCAATTTTATCTGGGTGAACCATCTGTACAGCAGGGCAAACATCTAATTACCAAACATATGCTCTACTTACTGTGAATTATATTCCTTTCCTCTGAAGTTCTAGAACCATGCCCTCTTTCTCCTTAGTTGAGAATGACATATATACCTTATTTTGCCTGATTATTTTGGGAATTTCCATGTCTATGTGGACTCCCTATACAGATGCCTATTAAATTTGATTTTCTCCTGTTCATCTGTCTTATGCCAGTTTGATTCTTAGCCCAGCTAGAATGACCAAGAGGAATTCTTGCTTTCTGACAGCCAAAAATGAAAATTAAAAAGAAAAAGTCCATCTACTATAGGATGAAAAAATTGGAGTATATTCACTCAATGGACTACTAAATAGAATGAAAATGAATGAATTACTGCTATGTGCAATAATATTAATCTCCTAAATATAATTTTGAAAGAAAGAAGCAAAAAATACATATCATTAATTCCACTCATATAAAATTCAAAGACAGAAAAACTAAGTTGTGATGACAAAAATCAACATTGATATAGTGCTTGGGAGAAGTTGATGACCAGGAGGGGAACATAAGGGGGGACTTTGGGGGAGCTGAATTCTTCATCTGAAAGACAATCACATGTATATAATCACTTTGAGATTATTCATCAGGTTGTACACTTATGACTTACACATTTTTATATATGAATGTTACACTAAAATTTTTTTTAGAGGAAAAGGAAGAGAGGGAGGAAAGAGGGAGACAGGTATCTGATATCACATACCAGTCTGTATGACTACAAGCCCATGCTTTTAACCAGGACGGCTTATTTATCTTTAGATTTTACTAATAATTTAAATACTCTATTACTTGAAAACTGAGGATCTTTGTGGATATGACTGATGAGAAAGCCCTTCTGTAGGTCAAAGAACCAGCCCTTTTTAGGTCATAAGTGGCCTTCTTGATTTCATTTGACTGCAATAATTACATTTTTATTCACCAAAATCCAGAAAATATTTTATTCTTATGGCTGTTATGGATATTCCATTCACATTTTAAAAATAAAGCTCATTCAAAGGAATATTCATTTTTTAAAAATTGGTATAGAGACAACTAACTAAATAACTCTAATAAATGGGTAATGTTTCTGTAAATACAAAGAACAGAGATTTGATATTTACTGATATTTATCGATTAGCGTGAAAACCATCAGGTTTCAAAACAGTACATTAACCATAATATTATAATTTTTGTAGAATAGAATACATAGATTTTAATACAATGGAAAAATGGGAAAAGATCTGTAAAGATATACATCAAAAGTTAACATAATTAACATAGTTATTGTTTGATGTTTAGAAATGGTTTTTCTTCTTTCTCTTATATTTGTATTTTCAATTCTGATATGAATATATATTACTTAAGTGACCAAAAAAGTTTAAAAGTACATATTGGGGCACCTGGGTGACTCAGTCAGTTGTGTCTGACGTCAGCTCAGGTCACAATCTCGCAGTTTGTGAATTCGAGCCCCGCATCAGGCTCTCTGTCAGCATGGAGCCTACTTAAGATCCTCTACCTCCCTCCCTCGCTCTCACATTCTCTCTCAAAAATAAATAAACATTAAAAAAAATTTTTTTTAAGAAAAAAAGTATATATTACAGGATTTTATTTGTATATATGAAGTTCATCAATAAGCAAAACTAACTACTCAAAGTCAAGATAGACATTATCTTTGGGGATACAGGAAATAACCCCTAATGGTGTATAAGTAAGGCTTCTGGAATGCTGGTAAAGTTCTACTTCTGGATGTTTGTCCTAGTCACATGGGATGTTTACTTTGTCAAACTTCATCAAGCTATGCACTTTTCTTTTACATATACACATATATTTTTTAAGTACACTTCATGCCCAGCACAGAGTCCAGCTCGGGGCTTGAACTCACGGCACAACCCTAGATCAACACCTGAGCTAAGATGAAGAGTAGGATGCTTGACTGACCAGGACACCTAGGTACCCCAGGCTGTGTACTTTTCTGTATGTATAATTCAATTAGAAGTTTATCAAAAACTCTAAGTAGAGTGTTTTCATTTCCCTAACAAAATGCCACTTGTTTTTGCTTTTTTCTCATATATGGCCTTAAATCTTTTTTTTTTTCCCTGCTGTCAATCAGTTGCCCACAGTAAGAAAAGAAAATCTCATCCTTAATATGGAATTAGTAGTTTATTCTGAGCCCAGGTTATATGAGTAACATTTAAAAAATAACTCTTGGGGCACCTGGGTGGCTCAGTCAGTGGAGTGTCTGACTTTGGCTCAGGTCATGATCTCACGGTTCACAAGTTTGAGTCCCACGTCAGGCTCTGTGCTGACAGCTCAGAGCCTGGAGTCTGCTTCGAATTCTGTGTCTCTTTCTCTCTCTGCCCTCCCCTGCTCATGCTCTCTCTCTCAAAAATAAACAAACATTAAAAATTTTAAAAACTTATATAAGTATGGTTTCTTCTTCTTCCTTACAATTAAAATGTATTAAAAAACCAAACAAACAACTAATACCTAAATGAAAGTTCCATTCATTTTAGTTCAGTTAAAGAAAATCTTATGAAAAAAATTTTTTAAATGTCAAAAGTTCCATTACAGGGGTGCCTGGGTGACTCAGTCAGTTAAGCATCCCACTTCGGTTCCGGTCATGATTTCACAGTTCATGAGTTCAAGCCCCACGTCATGCTCTATGCTGACAGCTCAGAGCCCAGAGCCTGCTTCAGATTCTGTGTCTCCCTCTCTCTCTGCCCCTGCCCTGCTCACGCTCTGTCTCTCTCTCCTTCAAAAATAAAAATAAATAAAAATAAAAAGTTTCGTTAAAGTACACCTAAAACTTTAACATTACGTGTCAACTATACTTCCAACTAAAAAAAGTTTCCGGGGCACCTGGGTGGCTCAGTTGGTTGAGAGTCCGACTTTGGTTTAGGTCATGATCTCGCTGTTCCTGAGTTTGAGCCCCACATCAGGCTCTGTGCTGGCAGCTTAGAGTCTGGAGCCTGCTTCAGATTCTGTGTCTCCCTCTCTCTCTCTGTCCCTCCCCTGCTCATGCTCTGTATCTCTCTCTTCTCAAAAATAAATAAACATTATTTAAAAAGTTCATTACAGATATTAGTTATTAGTGATATTATTTAAATTTACCTGATAATGAGGTTTATACCATTGCTTTAAGTCCCAGTCCCAAAGAATCATCTGGAAAAAAAAAAAAATTTAGTTACAAACCAGAATCCAACAAACAAACATATGTAAAGATAAAATGGAACATCTTTAATTACAGATACCTAAAATAGCTTACAGCTTGGGAGGGGAATTGGGAAGGTAATAGTAAAAATGATCTCTAGACAGAATATTCCATAAATTATGTACTCTGTGATTGAGAAATCAAAAGAATAGTCAGAATAAAGTCACTATAATAAGCCATATTAAATAGCAAAATATCTATTACCATAAAAAGGAAAATACAAATAAAAATAACACCTATTTACTAAAAAATACAAGAAAAATGACAAATCATCAGAAACTCTCCCTGTCCCCACCGTCTTCAAAGGATCATCACTCACCATCCTAAACCAGTGTCAATGGGTGGTGCTATTTCCTTACTAATAAGGCACCTGTCAAAATCCATTTTAAAAGCTTATCCTTGGTGTTAGATTAAGTACCAATCACACTTTATTATAAAAAGCAACACTCAACCCTTTTGATATGCAGATAATTATGATGGTTTTCCTGTCTCTTTAAAGGCTGTCAATGATAACTTCTTAGTCCCAGACTAATCTTTTCCTGTCCTTTTAATTCCCAGCAGACTTTTCTGGCTGCTTCCCCTTCCAATAGTCCCTATACTCCAGGAGAAAAAAAATTAGCTTTATTTAGCAAGCTATAACTGCTACCTATAGTTAATCCTAAATTTCTTTTAAGATTATTTAGTTAACAAATAGGTCTCCTCCTTTTGCCTAAATAGATTATAATTGCAATTTTCTACACAGTTTTGAACCTAGTCTTGAATTTAAACCTAACTTGTAATACAATCACCTGATTTCCATATACTGAACTATTGTTTTTTTTCAAGCCCCCAGTAGGGGGGCTCCAACTCACAACCCAGAGATCAAGAGTTACACACTCTACCAACTGAGCCCGCCAGATGCCCCTATACTGAACTATTTGTATTGTTTTTTGTCATTAGGTCTTCTGTCTCCAGGTTGCAAAAGATCTTAAAAGTATTATCCACTCTATCATTGGTCCAATATTTTATCAGGAGTTGGCAGATTTTCTTCTGTAAAGGGATAGATAGTAAATATTTTAGGCTTTGCAAGCCACCTAAGGTCACTATGACATAATCTTTTTTTGTTTTACAACCCTTTAAAAATGCAAAAACATTCTTAGCTCAAGAGCCACACAAAAACAGGCTCCCTGGCTGTCCGATTTCATAGATGGGCTATAGCTTGCTGAACCTTATTGTATATAATATTCTCCCCTCCTTAATCACTCAAAACATTGTCAGCTGTCATTATCTCCATGTCCTCGTCAACATCCTTGCAGAAGGTCATCTCTTTGCCAGTGAAAAGAAACCTGTTCCTTCCCAAAGAAAATGCATACATACTATGACCACTTATAAAATTCATGGGCCAGTACCACAAAATGGCTATTGTAGAACCCTATGCAAAACACATCATGAATATTAGTAGGTTCACTAAATTTATGCAGTACTTTATATGGCTCTAAGTGTAATCCTGATATAATTATTTCAGGTTGTGATTTGACCAGGATACATTCCAGGTTCTACAGACATTTAATTAATGCAGTTTAAGATGTTAATAACTTTCTAAAACACTCACATTAAGAATAGCATAACTTAAATCCCCGAGTTTCTTTTATACTTGGTACTGCTAGGCTCCATTTTGTCCATGCTATTCTTATACAATAAAAACCTGCAATACTTTACTTCCGTCCTTAATTTAGCCTGTCAACGTTTTCTTTTGAGATTGAGGATGTCAACTAGCCTATTCACCATTCCGCTCATTGTTTGTAAATCTGATGTTTTCTTAAGTACACCAATAAAAGTACAGAATGGATAGGTGTGAGGCCAGAGCCACAGGATGGGTCATCCAAAATAACCCAGGAGATACGCATCAATTCACTAATTTGCATTCTAAATCTACAAACTTGCCCAAGTGTACTGTCATCCAATCCATACTTATACATTTCTTCTACAAGCATGCCATCCAACAGTGCCTATTCCACATGCCAATTCCTCATATTCCCAATTCATCAGTCTAGGTAGAAGCTGATCTCTTGCTAAATCAAGCACATTTGCAGGAGGAGAGCTTCTTAAGTGAGTCTTCCTTGCGCCTCACTTCATTCACCTGTATAATTAAATAAATACTATCTTTTTCAATGTTCGTACTCTAATGCCAGAACCGTATTTGTATTCATGTCACGCATTCTTACTGGTTGTCCTGTCCCTCCCAAGCTGGTGAAAATTTGTTCCCGGGAAACAAAAAACATCTTAAAACTAATAAAATGGGCGTATAGCCCTCCAAACGCCACAGTATATAAACAGGCCGTCAATCTACTGTACTGAAATTTCACAGAGGGGAAGGGATGACTGGAGGAAAAACAGTGTTTAAAACAGCTCCTTAGGGGAGTGATAATGAAAATAAGGTTCCGAAATACTGAAATAAAGTAGTCTAGCTTCTTGCTTACAATCTGAGAGACCGTTCCAGGCTGCCTACTCAGAAGCCGGTGCTAACATTACTCTATTCTAACGGCTCTTGTAGGTTTTTGTCTGAAAACCTGCATGTTAAGAACTGAAAACAGATACCATGAAAGTCACAAACTTCTGGTAGATAGTCTTCTATTTAATTTGAACTAGCATATTAGTGATTTTGAAAAAAAAACAACAAAATTTTTGCATGAGTAGTAGATGTATGATCCAGAAGTTCCTTAGGTATATATTAGAGCAGTCTTGTTCCAAGTGTGGTCCACAGTAAAATAAAGAAATTAGGATACATGTTTAATAATTTTTTATAGCAATTAAACATTGCCAAAACATTTTTAGTGTATTTTACCAAAGCATCAATCCACAACAAATTCAGAGAAAAACCTTTCCAAAGCTTGAACTTTGCTATATGGTTTAATATAAATGCACATAGCTGCACTGTTTGGAGTAGCAAAAAAACTAGATACAACCCAAATGTCTGTCCATAACGGGAGAAATTTGTGTATATTCATACAATGCAATACAATGGTGACAATAAATGAAGTACAGCTCCATACTATACAAATAAATCCCAGAAACATACGATTGAATGAGAAAAACAAGTCACAGAAGGATACATACAGTAGTAATTTCACACATGTAAAATATACTGAAATATGCTTTTTAAGAATATAAATACATGAGAAACTATAAAGAAATGCAGTATGGGGGAGCCTGGGTGGCTCAGTTAGTTAAATGTCTGACTTGGGCTTAGTGGTTCCTGAGTTCCAGCCCCGCATCAGACCCTCTGCTGTCAGCACAGAACCCGCTTCAGATCCTCTGTCTCCCTCTCTGTCTTCTTCCCCACTTGCACTCTCTCTCAAAAATAGACAAACATTAAAAAAAAAATCAGTATGGTGATTGTATCTAAGGGAAAAGAGAAGGAAATTAGATCTGGGAGTGGTGTACAAGGCACTTCAAACTTAATGGTAATGTTCAAAATTAATGGTAAAGGAGAATTGATGGTGTTTGTTATTCTTCATCTATACTTTATGCAAATTTTACAAGTTTTTGTTAAGCTTCAATTAAAGAATTAAGAATTTAGATAGGTAAAGAAGTGAAGACGGTGACTAGCAAAAACTCTTGAGAAATCACACTGGAAATGGCAAGAATGAAATGGAACAACAGTTGGAGAAGAATGTGGGGATAATATTTTGTTGTTGTTGTTAACCTGGTAGGCTCTAGAACTTGTCTATACTTGACAGGAATGATCCAGGACAGTAGGAGCACTAATAATACAGGATAAATTGAGACAGATACAAAGTAATAATACCCTTAATGAAAACATTGCTCAATGTCTCTATAATATTAGGACTTAGATAAAATTTAGGAAATACTAGGAAATAGTAATGGAGTATTCACTATTATTTATCAGATTATGATTTGTGAATCACTAGTCATTTGTCAGTGGTCTGGAATATTTAGAGGGCAAAAGGAATCAATTTAGCTTATAAATACTTCAGAATTGTGAAATATAAGATTAATTCTGATTTCCACACAAATATCATCTTTTTTTAAGGTTATTTATTTTTGAAAGAAAGAGACAGAGACACAGCGCAAGTGGGGGAGGGACAGAGAGAGAGGAAGACAGAGCATGAGAAGCAGGCTCCAGGCTCTGTGCTCTCAGCACAGAGCCCAACATGAGGCTCAAACTCACGAGCCACGAGATCACGACCTGAGCCAAAGTCAGAGGCTTAACCAACTGAACCACCCAGGTGCCCCTCATCATTTTCATCTTAATAACTATTATATTTTTCAAAGCTGGGCAGGTGCCCTAGGTCTGTGTTATTCTTTACAAGTCATCTTATCTAAAGTATTTTTAGGTCATTCAAATATTCTTTACATCTGTTAAATCTGCATTCTTTTCATTGTTGTTGCATTATATCTCCAATCAAAAAACTAAATGGTTCTAAGTTGGTTTCCTAAAGCTTAATTAAGGTGTTGATAAAAACAAACATAAATAACTCAATAAATGCTAAGCCTAGATCAAGAACAAGACTCCAATGCAAATGCAATACAAATCTCTGGGTGTGAGAATACCACACAAACCCATAAAAACAAAAATATTACTAGGGCATACAATAGTGAGTATCGAAAAGCTAATTTTGGGGGCTCAGTCGGTTGAGCATCTAACCCTTGATTTCGGCTCAGGTCATGATCTCACAGTTCCTGGGATGGAGCCTAGCTGACAGCATGGAGCTTGCCAAGGAATTCTCTCTCTCTCTCTCTCTCTCTCTCTCTCTCTCTGCCTCTCACCTGAGCACACATATGCATGCACACGTGCTCTCTCTCTCTCTCTCAAAATAAATAACCTTTAAAAAAATAAAAGCTAATTTTTTAAAATTATTTTTTTAATGGTTATTTATTTTGAGAGAGAGGGAGGGAGAGGGAGCACATGTGAGCAAGGGAGGGGCAGAGAGAGAAGGAGAGACAGCATCTGAAGCAGGCTCTGTGCCAACAGCAGAGAGCCTGATGCAGGGCTCAAACTCACAAACCATAAGATCATGATCTAAGTCCAAGTCAGATGCTTAACCGACTGAGATACCTAGGCACCCCAAAGCTTATATTTTTTAGACTTGTAATTCTTTCACTCTATATTCTTCTGCATGGTTTTCACTTTGAAACTTTATCAAATAATGATGACAGGAAGCCGTGGAAACTTTCATGGCCTATACAAACAAAACATAAAAATGTTTTCGGTAGACCAACAGAATTTTTCTAGAAGAAGCACGTAATGCTTTCTTACATGAAACTGAAGATTTTTGTTCCTAAAACAGAAGAGACAAAAACTATAGAGGCACCATTCAGATTCTGTGCTCCTCACTGCAAAAGCATATTAAAAAAAAGATAAACTATTGCCAAGAGATTTGTAAAGCCAGCCACATAGATGATAAACATTATGCTGGAAGAGTGAACAGATTAATTAATTTCCAACATATACTTGCCATGTGACACCTTGGGACATCACAGAATTGAAAAGGCATATAATGTAAAAAAGTAACTACTGGGGCTCTGTGTGGCTCAGTCAGTTAAGTGTCCAACATCAACTCAAATCATGATCTCATGGACAGTTCGTGGGTTTGAGCCCTGCATTGGGCTCTGTGATGACAGCTCAGAGCCTGGAACCTGCTTTGGATTCTGTCTCCCCCTCTCTCTGCCCCTCCTCCACTTGCACGCTGTGTCTCTCTCTCAAAAATAAACAAACATTAAGAAAAAAAATTTTTTAAAGTAACTACTGTCACATTTGCATACAGTAGATATTTTACTTTATTGCTGGATAAATGCATTCATGTGCTAAGTCTGAATCAGCTCTTGGTGTATATGCAATACACATGAGGAAGGGTCGCAGACAAATTTTTATGTGTTTATCACTGAAAATCCATGCTACAAAAGATGATATTTTCCCCTATGTAATGATTATTTTGTGAACTCTGTCAGAAACTGAAAAATGTGTGTTGGAATAAGTTCTAAAAGAATTAGTTATCTGTACAGCAAGGAAAAGGAAAACTGCAAGTTTATACGCTACTTTATTCACAGAAAACAGCTGGTGATTAAAACACATATGCTGGTCATAATTCAATGTTAAAGAAATAGCATAAATGTAAATGCACTCAATTTTTGGGCACAGAGTATACATCTTTTCAGTGTGCTATGGAAAATGAGGCAAAAAAAAAAAGAAAGAAAATGAGGCAAATATAAAAATATTAAAAAACAAAATATAAACACAAATAGTAAATATAATAGAAGTGTTTTTCTCGATGAGTCACATAGAACTTCTATTTCTCAAGCTTTTACGTATGATAATGCCCATTAACTTAGCAACTGACACAACCCTGAAAATAATCTGCAGTGAGAAATCTCTTCACAATTGGCAGGGTCCATGTTGAATATTCAAAACCAACAGCCACAAACACTTGCTGCCTTCCATCACCAATTATGGGTTTGCTTGGATTTTTCTAATTTAAGAGAAATAGAGAAAAGAAAGAATTTGGTTGGAGATAGGATGAATCTACAACACACAACCTATTTACTCATCAGTGAGCTGCAACAGAGATACCCTCAATACTGTAAACAATGTTCACGGATATAAAAATACTGGAATTTTTTAGTTTTTAAAAATTATATGAATCATTTTATACATTTATCTAAAATTAGTAGGTGCCTACCATGCATAATGGATACACAGTGGATAGTATACAGATATTAAAATTTAAGAAGAATTGGTAGAAACATTCATTCCTCCTGTGTAATATATAGCTCTTTTAAAATCTTACTCCCAAGTAAACAGTGTATCAGTATATGTCCTGTATATATGTTGTTCCCAAGTCAGCAAAATTGTAGGCACTAAGCTTTAGTACCAATACCAAAGTAGATCATGTAAATAAGTTAAATATAAAAATAAGTAATTTAAATTAGCTAAATTTTGAAGCACAGTAAAAAAAGAAGTTATAGGGGCGCCTGGGTGGCGCAGTCGGTTAAGCGTCCGACTTCAGCCAGGTCACGATCTCGCCGTCCGTGAGTTCGAGCCCCGCGTCAGGCTCTGGGCTGATGGCTCAGAGCCTGGAGCCTGTTTCCGATTCTGTGTCTCCCTCTCTCTCTGCCCCTCCCCCGTTCATGCTCTGTCTCTCTCTGTCCCAAAAATAAATAAACGTTGAAAAAAAAATTAAAAAAAAAAAAAAAAGAAGTTACAGTGGGTATGGTAGGTTTTCAAAATATGGTTCTACTATAAGACATTGTTTAATAATGAAAGCATGAAATTTTAAGTGCTGTTTTAGGAGCTTCCAATATTATATTCATCTGTTTCCTTCTAAGCTCGAATATAATATAGTATCAGAAATTGTTATATATTTTCACATACTACAGTAATCTGTTCAAAACTAATTTTAAAAACAGCATTTAAGTAACATATGAGGTGTATACTACTAAAGAATGTTTTTAGTTGATTTGATAAAAGGAACCCAAGACTATGCCTTCATATAAATTCAACTTTGTGGTTAAAAAACTGAATCCTGATAAAAGTTTCTGTTTGAATATGTTTGTAAGTCCAACATGCTTTACAGAACTCTGCAAAACCACCAACACCACAGTGAAACATCAGCAGTACAACCAGGAGATGTTATCAGGGTCAATTACGTCAATGAGGTTTTATTTCATTGTTCCCTATGTAGCCAAAAAGAAAAACATATATGTGCCTTAAGTCAAACTTACATTACTGTTGTACTTATGTGAAATTTAAAAAGTATTATGGTACAGCTGTGAATTAACTGTTACAATACCTTTTATTCTTTTATTTCTTAGTGACATTTTACTTGAGCTTTGTGTATAAATCTATCCTAATGAAATTGGCTGAATTTCAGTATTCCCAAGTTTTTCTGTATCTATGCTTTCCAACTCAGACCCAATAAAGAACCCATTTAACTCTGTGATGATTGAGTTTACTGAACATAAGCCAAAAACATACATGGATAGCCAAAGCGTTAAACTAACTAAAACTGTACTAAGTCCAACGTGCAAAGACAGTATCCTTGACCCCTGTATGACAAAGAAGGGCCCCAGTCAGAAAACCTGAGAAGCAGGAAAAGGGGTGTGTGTGTGTGTGTGTGTGTGTGTGTGTGTGTGTGTGTAGGGCAGGTGGTGAGAGGCCTAGTATTAGAAACTAATCTCATTCACTACCCCTACTAAGCAATCAAATAATATGATTATGTTCAGGGTAACTTAGACTATATGCTATATCCCAGCACTATGTTAGGCACTTAATACATATTGTCTCCTTTAATCTCTACTAGAATTCTCTGTGGTAAGCCTTTTTTCCCCATTTTACAGATGATACATCAGAGACTAAGAAAGGTTAAGTAACCTGCCCAAAGTCACATGACTAGTAAGTGGCAGAGACAGAAACTAGATTCAACTCTAACTCCAAAGTTTCAAGGATTTTTAACCACGATGCCACATCATCTTAGAATTATCATCATTTACTAAATGCTATTATGTCCTAACAATGTGGCAGGCACTTGGCAGCCATGTGAAATCACAACAATTTTTTGCAAGTAACCCCATTTTCTATATGGAAAAGTTGAGGCTTGGTGATCATACTAATACTTCGGCATTTGCCTCCCAGATTCCTTCTTTGCCCTTCCCTCGACCCTGGGGAGGCTGAACTCCCATGCAGCTGGTTTCTGCTTTGGCTGGGAGCCACCAGCAGGGAACTGGGGTCTTAGAGGAAAGAGAAATCAAAGTCATTTCTTTTCTGCTGCCTACACACCACTGTGTCCCCCCCATGACTACAGCTCTTACCAGATGGTCTTCCCTTCTGAAAACCCCATTTCCACCCTGTTCCTCCGGCCCCAGGTAACAGCTTTCCATAGTTGCTAGTCTCTAGCTGATGAACCATCCCTTGTCCATTCTTTTAACCCTGCTCATTCTCTCAAAGTAGATTCTTCATTAACATCTTTTTATTTGAACCACCCTGGCATGAATTCTATTTCCGCACCCCTGAATATACAGGGATGTTGTAACTAAGTTCACGTCGGCTAGTAAATCACAGAGCTAGAATCTGTACTCAAATTTTATCTCCCTCCAATTTCATTCCCTTTCCACTATGCTAAAAGGATAATTATTCGTGCTTTTATTAAACCTTTCCAAAAATGAAGAGTATCTACCTACACCTTGTTTTTCTTGATCAAATTACCCTAATATCTGATCCCATCTTCCCTATGTTTCATACAGTTACTACAGATGCACTCTCTTGAGCTCTACCCAATGGCCAGTTTTTCCATAAACATACTCGATCCAATACCAGGTGCCCACTTGAAGATATTTCACCAGCAACTCTTACCCTCTCTCCTACAACATCATCTCCTCCCTCTACAAAATCATTCTGATTAGACTACAAACATGCTGCAATTTCTCACATACAAATACCTTCTCTCAGGATCACTTACAGCCAGCCAATGCCTCATTTCTCTGCTCTCCTTAATAGCAAAATCCCTCAAAAGAGTGAGGCTTACCCGTTGTTTCCAATTCCTCTCCTATAATTCTCTCTTGAGAACACTGATCTAGCTATACCGGTTTATTTACTGGTCCATGAACATGCCAAGTGAGTCCCAATAAAATTCATTCCCCTTTCCTTTTTCTTAATAAATTCAAAAGTAAATAAATTACATAATACTGTATTATAAGGTGTGATTTTCTGAAGCTGAACTGATAATTCAGATTTTATAAAGTAGCACCTAAAATACAAGTTTCTTTCTTTTTTTTCCCTGTCAGGAATATAAACTCTGAAACAAAGATATTTTAAGGGACGGGATAAACATAGGTTGAGCAAGCAAAATACGAAAGTACTGAAGTCATGCACTGTTTGAAATACATAGAGCTTTAATCGGTGAAAGTACCGATTACTTAAATCTCTATGTCCTATTGACAAACTAATAAACATTTAAAATTTTTGTCCACTAGCTCTTAGGAGAGAGACCATTTTGCTTTTATCATTTGATGTTCTGAAATGCACTATGACAACTTTTTTAAATTTAAGTTACATAACCGTTCCACAGACCATGGTCTAATTACTGTGGTAAAGAAATTCAAGCACAGAGTACCATTTTTAAAAAATATTTATTTATTTTTGAGAGAGAGCAATTGGGGGAGGGACAGAGAGAGAATGAGATAGAGAATCCAAAACAGGCTCCTGAGAGGTCCTGACATGGGGCTCAAACTCACAAACCATGAGATCATGACCTGAGCTGAAATCAAGAGTCAGACACTTAACTGAGCCACCTAGGCATCCCCAGAGATCCATTTTCTAAGTATAATATGTAATAGCTTCTATTCCACCAGTATTCTTAATCTCTTATTCTCTCTAGATGTTTTCAAAGTTTTACCTACCTACTCCTCTTCCAGACCTCCTATGCCTTTCTGGATACATATTTTGGTGTATGCCTCAGCTGCTTTCTCTGGCCTATGATTGAATAAAATTTTATCTCCCTCCCTGACACAGATTCTACATTCCCACCAAAGAATATATATTCTGGGGATAATATAGTAAAAATAACTGAAAAAATAGGAACTGTAAACATTTAAAGAAAATAATTTCTATTTTCCCCCTACCATGAATAAATAAAATGTTTTCCTTTTAAGTTACAATATAATTTTTAGTATAATTTAAGCACATAAGGGGATTAAACTAATAATAGCTAATATTTTTTAAAACCTTACTAAAACAGGGATACCTGGCTGGCTCAGTCAGTTGAGCATCCAACTCTCGATTTTGGCTCAGGTCGCGATCCCAGAGTTGTGGAATCAAGCCCTGCATTGGGCTCTGCACTAACAGCACAGAGCCTGCTTGGGATTCTCTCTCTCCCTCTGTCTCTGTGCCCTTCCCCCCCACTTGCATGCACATTCTCTCTCTCTCTCTCTCTCTCTCTCTCTCTCTCTCTCTCAAAATAAAGAAATAAAAAACTCTTAAAAAACCTTACTAAAACACTTGAATTCAGGATTGCATAAAGGATATCCTAATAAATATTCTAGAATTATAAGCATGGCTTATGAACAAGATCAAAAGGGGAAAAATGGTTCCTCACCTCAATAACAAAAATATGCTACAAACTTGATTCTGGGTCTGGAAAGAAAATCAGGAGATCAGAAGGTCTCTGGTGATATCAACCTAAGATGGTGGTCTTACAACCAAATCTAAGGACACCCTCATCTCTACATACAATAAGTATGAAGATGCCAGAGCCCAGGCTCTCAGACACTATACTATACTTCTTCCCACCTACTTATGACTCAAGCAGAAGAGTCTGGGTTGCTTTTTTTCCTCTCAATCAACTCTAGACAGCTCACACAACTAAAAGATCCACAAACTGCAGACATTCAAGTAAAAGAAAGAAACTAGCTGGTCCTAGATAGGCATACCCTCTAACAAAGAAAATACAACATATATTTCTCTTCTGATTGCCCTTTGAAGTTTACCTAGGGACAGATAAATTATAGTTTAAACTTAAGAATGATGAGCCAACCAAAGACACAAGCAGTACTGGTGAAATAGTTACATATATGTATTGAGGAAAAAATTAAAAATAACACAGCAGAGATGCAAAATCTCTGCTGGAAGACCCTTTGCTTGGGAATTCTGCTCTTTGGCCCTTTTGTATCTATGTCTCATGTATGTGTTTACAGAGACACATAACCTTTGTATTCCCAAATAATACAACGGAGAATCCTAATGGTATCTTACCATGGGCAGAGATTATATTTCATCATCAATTTGTAATCTCTGCCTCAAAAGGAGTACTTGAAGAGGACTGGAATAATCTTTTAGGAAAAAACTAGAAATTCCCCTTCAAAGGCTCAACTTTAGGCTTTGCTATCGCTCTGCAGTCTACCCACCCTACCCTGTCTTTGATCACTAAAACTATCAATGCCAGCTATGGGCCACCATTCTGGCTGAAGTTGGACAGAGGGTGGGAAATTCATGTAGGTAATATCTAAATATTGTTTGGGTCATGCATTTGAAAGAGAACAAATGATCGGTCTTTTAGTGTCTTCAGATTTGTCATTGCACTAAAATAAAACCTACTTAAGTAAAACCTACTTAAAAGACGAGAGGCACCATATGCAAACCATATGGTCTGGCAAACTGTATGCAACAAAAGAAAATGAAAACGTGTATGTTCACTATGTTAGGCACGCTGTTGGGAGCTTTATATACATTATTACATTCAACCTTCATATTTATTCGGTGAGCAGTATTTTTTAATGTGTAATAAAACTTAGATTAAATAACTTGTTGGATTAATAAGTGACTCGTTTAAAAAATTCCTCTCTCTTCTTCCCCTTATCAATCTAATTCAATCTAGATATTTGTGACTTTCTGTCATCACTATATTTTTACATTTTTATTATATCAAACCTGGATGACTTTTAACAGCCTCCAATCAATTTTCCTCTCTTACAATTACATCCACATTATACAATAAAATCAATCTTCAAAGCCATTTGTACCATATTACTGTCCTATTATAAATATTGAGAGTATATTTCAGCTAAAGGGAATTTAGAACTCAACAATTCCAATCTTTTCATTCTACAGATAAAGAAAACAAATATCAGAGTAACTAAGTTATTTTCCTTATCTTTCTTACCTCTGTGCCTAACTTCATTCAACAACAACAAAAATCCACCTGTAGGCAGACCTTTGAGTTAAAAAAAAAAAAAGGAACTATTTAGTTTTAAGTGAGACAAGCCATCTGCAAAGAAAATACAAACACCTCTCTCTCTCTCTCTGATTACCTTTTATAACTCTACCAACTCATCTTTCCAACTATACTCACATCTGATTATCTCCCCAAACGAACGTGGAGGAGAGTAGATCTAGAAACAAAAATCTGCTTACCACTTTCTACATCTGACTTAAACCTTATTTTTCTTGGTTTTATTTTCTACTTCCTATTTCTTAATCTCAGTCAATGTATCTGACCTCTGAAACAGAAGAAACACTTAAAGGCCACGGTAAAAGTATTCTTTAAACAATAAAGCTTCTTGGAAGCAACAATTGCAAGCTAATTTAAAAAATTAATAATCCAAAATAGATTATTCAATACGAACAAGCACATTGCCAGTATGGTAAAGATTCAAGATCAGAAACAGAGAACTCTGATTCTGCCAATGGCTACATCTCCAAAGTATAAAGACATTTCATACAAAAATGACTATATTGGAAAGTAGCACAGATATATTTAAGAATATTTCTTTCAGGGCACCTTGGTGGCTCAGTTGGTTAAGCATCCGACTTCAACTCAGGTCATGATCTCACAGTTCATGAGTTCGAGCTCTGTATCAGGTTCTCTTCTGCCAGCACTGAGCCAGCTTTGGATCCTCTGTCCTCCTCTCTCTCTCTCTACCCCTTCCCTGCTCATGCACGTGTGCGCTCTCTCTCTCAAAAATAAATGAACATTTAAAAAAAATTTTTAGAAAGAATATTTTCTTGTTACTTGGGTGAAGTCAAACAACTTTACAGGCATAAAATTTTAAATAGTAATTGTTATTATTAATAATTTTTAACAGAGATAATACTTACTAGGCCCTATCTGCCTTTATTTTATAACTGAATGTTAAATGTAGGAGATAAAGATATTAAAGAAAATTGTAATTAACCAAAACAGAAATTTGAAAATCAATGTACAGTAACAAAATTATTCTTTTTGCATTTAAAAAGAAAATTTACTATTTTTATTTGGGATTTTTATTATTGGGATAGAAATTATTCAAGTTGCCAGCAATATCTGTTTGACACTACTGGACATTAGTTGAGTAAATAAGTTTTGTCATGGTAACCGAGCTTAAAATTAAGCAAAGATACTAGCCCCATAGCAACTTGATATGAAAATGAAAATAGAATTTCTAGTCTATATATAAAAAAAAACATATCTCCAAGGATCATCATAGTAAATCCTAAATTTGCACAACAAAATGTACTTGCATAAGCAAAAGGACTTTTTTTTAATTTTTTTTTTAATGTTTATTTATTTTTGAGAGCAACAGAGACAGAATGCAAGTGGGTTAGGGGCAGAGAGAGAGGCACACACACAGAATCTGAAGCAAGCTCCAGGCTCTGAGCTGTCAGCACAGAGCCCGACATGGGGCTCAGACTCATAAACCGTGAGATCATGACCTGAGCCGAAGTCGGAGGCTCAGCCAATTGAGCCACCCAGGAGCCCCCGCAAGATGACTTTTTAAATAACTTTTAACTAGAGATAAATGTTAACACTACATTTTAAGAAAAACTTCAGCATGTTGGAGACCACTAAACACTAATTTTCCATGTATAAAATACTAAACATCGGAGAATTATTTAACATGAATTTTTATTAGAATGTTACAAGGATCAGCTAAAGAAACTGGCAGATCAAAAGCAAGCCTCAATTAACTCCTAGAGATCCTATATAAACTGAGAGCAACTGCCAACTGTTCAGTGTAGAATAAATGTATCTTCCCAAACATCAAACTTTCTGATAGTGCTGCACACGGAGTTACCATTAGTAGCTGCAACTGGCATAAAAAAAGGAAACCAGATAGTTATATTGAGATCTGTCAATGATCAATACAAATTTTAAAAATGTTTCTGTTTTTAACTTGATAGCCTTTTTTCCCCCTAAATCAACAGCGGCTCATTCATTAGGGGACAAAAGCACACCAACCTAGTGTTTGGCTGAGATTAGCGAGGCTAGCACAGTGACAAACTGTGCTAATTCTTGACAACAAAGCCATTAAAAAATAAACCAACCTAGCTTTTTTGGTATGCTGATGGTTAATGAGGATAGCTAAATAAACCATTAGGCTGGCAACATGTATGTCAGCATAGGCACTGTTTACTAATTCACCAATTATGAATACAAATCAGACACAAATTATGCACCTTCAGTCTCTAGGAGAACAAGGTCTGATTTGTTCCTTACTATGATCCCAACATCTAGCAAAGTGAGTACCTAGCGCATATTATCAGTTGCTTAATAAATAACTTACAGAATGAATTAACCTACAAATGTCA
Organism: Prionailurus viverrinus; assembly: GCF_022837055.1. NCBI lineage: Eukaryota > Metazoa > Chordata > Mammalia > Carnivora > Felidae > Prionailurus > Prionailurus viverrinus. The sequence goes on along the minus strand of NC_062570.1, from coordinate 71,133,133 downwards.
CTTGTTACATTTTATAAGTCCGAAATTTTGGCTATGAAATCTATCGATACTACTACTAATAGCTAACATTTATAGAACATTATATGCTGTTACCACACTTAAGACCTGTTGTTTTTACAGTTAACTATGGCTGAGAGACATTAAGTAAGTTGCCCAAGTTTACATGGCAAGTTAGTGACAGAGCCAGAATTCAAACTGTGGCCTTTCTAACTACAAAATCCTGAATTTTAATGACAATATTATACTGGAATGTTCGCATTTCATCATTATGCTGAGAATCTCTGCTCATAAGAGTCTCTTTCGCCCTATAGAAAATACCAGTTTACAAAAATATGAAAATGATGAACTTTCAAGTGATAAATACTTGTAATACATCATTTACCTTCCTGGCTTTTAGTACTTGGTCTCCTGCTAAAGGTGAGTTCTTAACCACTTAAAACAACATCTGTTTCTATTAGAGAGTAGGACAACTTTATAAATGTAGTGAAAGAGTGGCCTACAATTTAGAATACCAAGGACTGGGCTTTTTTAAGTTTATTTGAGAGAGAGTTTGTGTGCACAAGCAGGGAAGGAGCAGAGAGAGAGAAAATCCCAAACAGGCTCTGCGCTGTCAGCACGGAGCTCCGTCTTATGAACCATGAGATCGTGACGTGAGCCGAAATCGAGGCTTAACCGAGCCACCTGGGCACCCAAGACTGAACTACTTTTGTTCCAGATGTCAGTATAGAAAAGAATGCACTACCTTAAATTTATTGTGAAGATAAAATAAGAATGAACTTTATAAAATGTAAAGCATGACAGGGGCGCCTGGGTGGCTCAGTCAGTTAAGCATCCGACTTCGGCTCAGGTCATGATCTCACAGTTTGTGAGTTCAAGCCCCACATTAGGCTCTGTGCTGACAGCTCAGAGCCTGGAGCCTGTTTCAGATTCTGTCTGTCTGTCTGTCTCTCTCTCTCTGCCCCTCCCCCATTTGTGTGTGCACACACATGCTCTCTCTCTTAAAAACATTAAAAAAAAAAAAAGGTAAAGCATCACCTAATGTTCACAAAATGTTTTATGTGTTGATATGCTTTTGTCTAAAATACACGCTGTCTGGATTGCTCACACTTAGTATAGGTTAGCATGTATTATTGTATAAACAATATTGCTCCTTGGGCTGGATAATTCACCATCTGACCCTTCAGATCCTCTCCCAAATGGCAATTTTCCCTGGGAGGCCGACCTTCTTGGACTGCATCAAAAGGCTGTTTGTCATCTGGCTTTTCATAGAAGACTACAGGAGACACCAGTGGAGGTGAAAGGGCAGGAGGAAAAGGAGGTGCTCCTTCCTACATGGCACAGGCTGGCAGTGGCTGGATTCTTCCACTAAAAGTTACTGCTTCTGTTGGGGACTCCCTCCTAGAACTCCTACAGCTATGTCTTGTCACTTTAAGCCTTGGGTGGTGATAAGGGTTGTTTCCCTTAACTCTCTTCACACTTTTACAAACAGTCCTTTGTTAAATAATCCTCATTCCATTTTAGTGTGCCATTTGTTTCTTGCTGGGAACCTGACTGATACACTATCCAGCTAGATTAAAATGTCCCTTGATGATTTAAGACACAGTGACTCCTATTTCTTTTTTATCATTCTTAGTACCAGGCATAAATACCTGCATGTAAGTAAACTAAAAAGACATTAGACAGAAAATAATATTGTGGGGCTCCTGGGTGGCTCAGTCGATTGAGTGACTCTTGATTTCGGCTCAGGGCATGATCCCAGGGTAGTGGGATCGAGCCCCACGTTGGGCCTGAGTGTGGAGCCTGCTTAGGATTCTCTCTCTCCCTCCCTCCCTCCCTCCCGTCCTCCCTCCCTCTTTCCCTGGCCCACCTCCCCTGCTTGTGTGCACTCTCTCAAAAAGAAAAGAAAAGAAAAGAAAAGAAAAGAAAAGAAAAGAAAAGAAAAGAAAAGAAAAGAAAAGAATGAAAAAATTTTAGTTCTACCTTCAATTCTACAAATGACTAACTAGTTCCCACTAAACCTTGGATTCTTAACTGCAAAATAAGGAAACTGGATTACGTTGGATTAAATGGTCATGTAAAGTCTGTTCCAGGAATGATGTAGAATTATTCTTTTTTTCTCTGCTAACAGTTGAAACCCCGGCAATAGAGATTTCTTCTTGTGTTTGGATAAGTTTCTAAGTATCAGTTAGAAACAAAGGAATAATTGTTTAGCTCCAGGTTGGCAAACTTCTTATAAAGAGTAAATATTTTTGGCTTTTTAGCCAGGAAACAAAATCAGTACTATATAAGTACTTCTATAATGAGAGAAAAATGTATCGTTTTTATTGACAAAATGCAAAATATAATAGTATAAATTTTTGTGGTGCCAGTCTGCCAATGAGGAGAATGGAATTATTTTGAGAGGAGAGCATTTCATTCAAATGGGACTCAAAGTTGGTATTCCCTATCATCAGAATCAATGTTCATCTGTTAAACCTCACCTGTAATGTGATTTTACATATTTCATTTTAGAAAAGGTCTTTCCATTCAGATAAATACTGATAAATGGACACCAGTCCACAAGCAAAGGATTCTAACTGAATATATGCATTATTTGAAAGGTATTCATAGAATTATATTAGATTCTTCTTCTGATATGTGCATTTCAGCTTGTCATACATTGTTTCCATTGAAGGTTACTTGAAAGTTCCTTCATTGGGCAGTTAAATGAATTCTGAAATATAAAACATCCTTTATTTGGACTGAGTTCCAAAAACCACTGCTAGAACTGTATTTTGATCTTGGAAATAGACTGCTACAAGTGTGTGTGAAAATGTAGATTCCATTTCTTGTTTTAACTTTTTTTTTTAATGTTTAGTGAGGCGGAGGGAGGCACAGAGAGAGAGAGGGAGAGCGAGAATCCCAAGCAGGCTCCACACTCAGCACGCAGCCTGACTCAGGGCTCGATCTCAGAACTGCGAGATCACAACCTGAGCCAGTAGGAGACTGAGCCACCCAGGTGCCCTTGTTTTAACTGCTGACATGCAAAGTATACAAAGCAGCTTGACATTATTTTGATTCAAACAACATTCATTCCCATCAAAATTACTTTTAATTTACTGTAGCGTAAATTTGGCACTTAAACATTGTTATTCCTTGTAATTTCAGGTTGGATTTATTAAGAAATACTATCAAGCCTGCAGCATAAGCTAATTTCCAAAGTCATTCAGTGTTTAACAATGGTTAAGGGTGGTTCCCTCACTTAGAAAAATTTCAATCTTAACCCTGAGCTCAAAATATACAATAGACAATGGTGGATATATTATAGTGATTATCTTTCCAAGACTGAGCTACATCCTGGTTTGTGAGAGAGTAAAGGGGAGGGAGACCAGGGGTACATAGTCAAAAGTGCCTAGAGAATTCAAATCTAAAGAGACACAAAAACTATGACATTAATAAAAATAGCAATTAAGGATGAGGAGTTTAGAATAGCAAGTTTAACAAGGATGTTATTATATACCAAAATCCTTATACATAAAGTAGACAAACTGAAGGTGTGGCTGCTCACTTTCCAAAATACCGTTCATTTTTCCAAAGGACTAACTGCAGAGTTCTTTTAAGTAATGTCATCTATAAAATAATAACTAGGTTATTCAGATTAAGTGAGATAATACACATGAAGCCTTATTTATGACCATAAAGACTGAGACCTCAATAAATGTTAACACTACTTACTAGTATTATTTGATGTCAATAAGGAGTTCAATAATGAACATTAAGACCAAAGTGTTAAAGAAACTAGCCAGTAAAGCTACACATTATCAAATTAAATTATCCAATTATAAAACTGAATTTCCATAAACATCCATGCAAGTCAGAAAAAACAACTAACTCATGAAAAGTGAACTATCCTATGCCAAAAATGCTTTTTTGAAGTTTTTGCCTATCTATTGAGCTAAGTCCATTCTCACAACCCATATTACTCTGTCTAGGTCTTTGTTTATAAGAGCTGCTATGAAGGGAAAAACCAAAAACAAAAAACAAAACTTGTATGTTATTTAATACAATCTAAACAGGAAGTTCCTAAAACACAGGCTTCTACAATCACTCTATTTTCTTCAAAAATAAAAATAAAGCAGTAAGATTTTGTTGGTGTGTTATAAACTACTTTTATAACAATTCTTGTTTTCTGACTTCCAAAAGCAAGACACCATGTAGTCATCTAACATCAAGTGAAGATTTAAAAATCTCTAGCGCCTGCTTAAGTCTTCCCAGAAAAGTAAAAATTTTAAGGCTTTATGTACATTTTACTTACTAAAATATTTTAACACCTGAGTTGAAGGAACACTGCAGAAAATGTTATTCATTACCTTTCTAAGGAAAACAAAAATGAATATGAGGGAGACTTTAAATCTGATAGACCATTTCATATTTATGGACTTATTTTTTATTATGCAACAAAAGTTTAAAAACAATTTGGTAGCTGTGATCAGATGGGGAGTTACTGCTCCCCTATGATACCCTAAAATGGATACTTCTAAGTTTTTTATTCTTTTTTCAATTAAATGATCTTATCTCAATCACTTAAGTATAGAGGCATGAAAGTAACAATTCTGTCTGGTAGAAAATGCTGATGTTATAGGGAGGGGTGCTTAGCCTAACATTTACTTAAGGAAATCAAAGCTATTGGGTTCTTAGACAAATATAATTTTCAGCCTAAGGAAATTAGAATTGGCGTCTGAGAATGATATGTCAACTTTAGGCACCCAATAGTTCAATTTATGACCCAAGGATTATCAGAATATCAAATATTACAAAAGAGATTTTTAAAAAATCCATCACTGAGAGATTTTAATTGTATTTTGACATTAAAATTCAATATTTGTTAAAAATAAAATAAAATTCAATAGTTGTTTACATTTCCATCTTACCTCCTAGACCCTTTCTTTGATGGCAACGTTCCTGCCTTACTTATCCTCAGTGACTAACAAAGTACATTGTTCATGGAAGGCACTCAAATGCATACTGAAGAGATAAATGACAAAATAAAAGTCAGCTATCAAAGTGAGCCTAAGAAAACTAGGATAGGCTGAATGTTTATACGAATGTCACCTTCTTCTTAACATGAAATGTTTGCAGACTTTGGAAAAGTTTCTTCCAAATACTCTAACACAGATCACTGAATATTCTGAGATTAGGCTGGTTTGGCATATATTTCAGCACTTGGATTTCTAAAATAAAGCTTTTACAATACTCAGAAAGTCATGCAGCACTTATTTCATTCCACATGTATGAGGGAAAGGCAAATGAACAACAAATGAATTACTATGATAGCTTTTTTCCAAGAGAAAGAAAGCAAGTTTCACTGCTCTGCTGGTGTTGGTAACCATTCACACTCGGGATATATACAAATTTCATTACATCTACACAACAATCATTACATCTACACCATTTTACCATAATAAGCAAGCATTTATTGAAAACTGTTATGTGAGATTTCCTATGACCAGGACAGACACATGGACACAAACCTTCCCATTCCCTCCCTCTCATAGTGGCTTGCTTGAAATCCCCAAATCAATCATGTCTTTGGCCCTCACATAACAGTGATTAGAGCTGGTACCTGGGCTGGCCTCTCTCCCCCACTCCTTTATTCCAGTTTTCCTTAAGAAATGCAGAACTCAAAAAAAAAAAAAAAAAAGAAATGCAGAACTCGGGGTGCCTGGGTGGCTCAGTTGGTTGAGCCTCCGACTCCAGCTCAGGTCACGATCTCACAGCTCGTGAGTTTGAGCCCCGCATCGGGCTGTGTGCTGACAGCTCAGGGCCTGGAGCCTGCTTCTGCTTCTGTGTCTCCCTCTCTCTCTGTCCCTAACCCACTCGCATTCTGTCTCTGTCTCTCTCAAAAATAAATAAACGTTAAAAAAAAAATTTAAAAAAAAAGGAATGCAGAACTCACTTTATCATACTTTTTAAGTTTATTTATTTGGGGGGGGGGGGGCTGGGAGAGGGGCAGAGAGAGGGAGAGCAGCAAAGAGACACAGAGAGAGAGAATCTCAAGCAGGATCCACACTTAGCATGGAGCCCAACGCAGGGCTCAATCCCACAACCCTGGGATCATGACCTGAACCAAAATTAAGAGCTGGATACCCAACCAACTCAGCCACCCAGGCACCCCTCACTTTGTCATACTTAATATGACCCCACAAGACACAGATTTCCCCTGTCTTCTCTTTTCCTTAAATATTTTCTTCTGTGCTACTCCATGCTTTCCTTTCTTCTTCCTTCAACTTCTCCTTTAGTCATAAGATGATTTCAAAATATATATTGAACTATATAAACATGTTCTTCATTTTAAAATCACCTAGTAGAAACTTTTCTATTTCTCCCTCCAAAGAACTAAATTACTTTCCCTTATGTTATTAGCCAGTTGATATTTCCTGTGATCCAGTGCCTCATGGATAAGAAAACAAAAAAGAGGGGGGATACTAGGTTACTGACAAAAACACAAATGTTTGTTATATTACCACTTACAAACACCATCATTCCAATTATCTGAGCTACAAACAGTTTATCAGATTAGCTGTAGTCACTGAAAAAGGGTCCCAAGGCCATGGGATAATGAGAGCAATGGGGAAAGTTTAGAATGTGAAAGTCAACAGACCACACTAGAATACTAAATAGTATTTAAAGAAAGAAAGGAGGAGGCAAGCAAAGAAAGAATAGGGTAGGAAAGCAGAAATGACAAAAGCCTCTGAATTGCATAAAGACAGAAATACTTACTGAAGGGTCCAGTGCTAGCCAGAACTAAGGAGAAAATGCAAATAGTGACCATGTCAGCTAGGTGTTTATGATGGTCACAAAGAAAAAGTCTGGGGGTGCACCTGGGCGGCTCAGTCAGTTAAGCATCTGACTTTGTCTCAGGTCATAATCTCGTGGTTCGTGGGTTCAAGCCCCACATTGGGCTCTGTGCTGACAGCTCAGAGCCTAGAGCCTGCTTCAGATTCTGTGTCTCCCTCCCTCTCTGCCCCTCCCTCCCTCTCTCTCAAAAATAAACATAAAAAAAAAAAGAGAAAGTCTGAATATAGTCATGTGTCCCCTCACATTTAAGAAAACATTTCAAAAATTTCACAGAAAATATTAGCCACGATTCCCCAGCATCAAACTCAACGGAAGTAGGAACTTTAAGACAGGTAGGAAAAGCAATTTAAATTGACCAGTGGATCCAAAAAGGCCAAACCCCCAAATTATCTATTGCTTACAAAACCCAAGAGACAACAAAAGGAATTCATTTTTTGGTTTGTTTGGGGTTTTTTTTTTTTGGCTATCTTAAAGAACAAAAGAAAAAAGTAGGCTTATCTCAGAAGACAGGATAATCCCAATAAAGAGAAAACAAAACTCTTTAACTCCTACATTGTCCCAGTTCTTCTCTGTCAGGGATTGGAAAGGTTGAACACACACTGTAATTCTAGAACTAAAGCCCGAGACAGGTGAGTCCAATGCCCCTGGTCAAGATGAATTAGTTATAGGATACTAAGAACACTAGCGCATGAGGTTATTGGTAACCACTGAAGAATCCAAGAAACAAATGTAATTGGTTTTTAAAAGAGAAGAAAAAGGTGGATTGCATAAAATACAAAAGATGAGGGTAGCAGGTGCCACGTCACAGCTCCTCAGCCCACTTTTAGTCACAGCTATGGTGGACTGTCCTGGGAAGATTCACCTCAGATTAACAGAATGCCACCTCAAACATAGCTTTGCTCATTTTTCCCCTTTCAATGGCACTACAATGGCCCACTCAGCCTGTGAGCAAGCACAGCCTGCAAATGTGGGCAAATTAACTTCCCCAACCCTCAACCAATGAAGGATAAGACAGAGTCATAAATGTCCCAGTCGTCCATCCTTCGGACAGAAATTCTAGGAGGCATTCTGAACGCTTTTCAGAACAGAAGGAGTTAGTTACTACTAGACCTATCCTACAAGAAATGCTAATGGAAGTCCTCCTGGCTGAAATGAAAAGACACTAAACAGTAATTCAAAGTCATATAAGGATGTAAAGAATGGTAAAGGTAGCTACAGTAAGTAAATATGAAAAACAGTAGTACTGTATTTTGGTAACTTCTTTTATCTGTGTATGATTTAAAAGGTAAATGCATAAAACAATTATAGAACTATGTTAATAGGGGAACATAAAGTACCAAGATGTAATTTGGGACAAGAATCATATAAGGAAGAGGAAACAGCTGTAAAGGAGCAGTTTGTGTATACTATTGAAATTATGCTGATATTAATACAAACTTAATTGTAATATAATGTTAATCAAGGAGGGCAAACTAACACAGAGGGTAAATACCACTGAAATAAGCAATTGACACAGGGGAAGGCACTGGGCTAAGATTTAAGAGAGCATCAGTGAGTCCAAGTTTTACCACTTACTAGCACTATCTTGACCTTCCTGGCTTTCAGTTTTCTTATCTATAAAACAAAGGAACGGGCTATCAGAAGTTTCCAAACTTTGTGAGAATCACTTAGGAAATCTTTTAATAAGTACAAATCCCTAGACTCCACACTGAGCTTTAAATCAGAATCACTGGGAGTAGGTACAGGGAAATAGTACTGTTGCATGGTATTCTGAGGTATAGCCAGTTATGGGGACTAAAAAGCTATGCACTAAAAAGCTCAGGTTCCCTTCTAGTTCTAAATTCTATAGTTTGTATACTTGTCCTTTATTCTGCTTTTATGGCAGTGACACCAACTAAAGAAAAATAAGATGGTACCAGAAATGTACTCAGAACAGCTAGTCTAGATTAGAAGAAATTAATCTACTAGCTCATAAATGCTGTATGCATAGCAATCATAGTATAATGGATAAAGGCACTTCACAAAGGCCCAAAGACTTCACTCTACTATTTACTAACCATGGGACCTTGGGCAAGTCACATAACCTCTGTATACATTATCTTCCTCATCTGTAGGATGCTATTGAGCTAAAATGAGAATACTGTACCAATTCAAGGCTCTTTATTACCAAGAAAAATTAAATATCATAGAGTATATTTGTGTTACAAAGCTAAGGTATTTATACAACAAACGTTAAAGATTTTTCAACAGACGTATGTTAAAACAAGCTTGCAGGGTTTAGTTATTCTGTATGTTTCTAAAAATTTAATGAACTACAACCTATGGAGTGCCTGGGTGGCTCAGTCAGTTAAGCACTGACTGTTGATCTTGACTCAGGTCATAATCTCATGATTCATGAGATTGAGCCCCTCATCGGGCTCCATGCTGACACTGTGACCCTGCTTGGGTTCTCTCTCCCTCTCTGTCCCTCGCCCCCCTTTCAAAATAAATAAACATTTAAAAAAAAAAAAAAAAACAACTACAACCTATGAGCCATGTGACACAGACTAATTTATTTAACTGTAAGATTAAAATCAATTTGCTGTTTCAAGTTTAAGAAGCCTATAAATTATAAGACTCCAGTTAGGTGGAGTAACAGTGGATATAAAAGTAATCTAAAAAGAAAGCTGAACAAATGAAGAATAAAAATTCTGATCCCAGCAAGAAACACTAGAACTACTACTGAGTCTAACATTGACTCTGATTGTCTGAAGTATAAATGCTAATATCCAAATTGCTTACAGACAAAACTGTAATTTTAGAAAAAACAAGGATCTTACAATGATAAAATCCATTGTCTATATTCTACCTTAAAATTTCCTAATGCAAAATGTAATTAAGGAGGAAAAAAGATATCCAAAAGTACAGTTACAAAAATCGATGTTTTCTATCCTAGGCAATAATACATACTCATTTGGTTGCTGTTAGTTTCTTTTCCTGGATGAATGCCTACAGACATTCTAAAAGACAGAGTAATGACAAACACGTGTTTTGAGAAAACAGAAATACCACAAGCTGAGAAAGGTCAGATATATTACGTCAGAAATGAACTTTACTATATAATGGCACATCTCAAGCATGAACACCGTATTTCAGAAAACAGTGGAGTTGAGGCATACTTGTTACTTGGTTTTTCAAAGGAGGAGGCTAGAACAAAATCTGACTTGGTTGCCAAGTTTTTTTATAATTTGTTAACCAAGAATATAACCAGGAGCGCCTGGGAGGCTCAGTTGGTTAAGCATCTGACTTGATTTCAGCTCAGGTCATGAACTCATGGTTTCTGAGTCAAACTCCACATCGGGCTCTGTGCTAACAGCACAAGGCCTGACTGGGATTCTCTCTCTCCCTATCTCTGCCCTTCCCCCGTTCACATTCCCTATCTCCCTCCCACCCTCTCTCTCAAAAATAAATAAAGATTAAAAAAAAAAAAAAAAAGAATATAACCAAACAGCATGAGAGACAGTTTCTTGGTGATGCACTAACATTGCCGAATCTTTTTTTACTTCTGTTTTCTTCCTCTCCATGTTTCTTTCTCAGTTTGCTTTATTATATTCCCTTGGTTTGTAGTACTACAGCATATTCCACAGAACCCCCCCCCCCCCCCAGTGACATCTTTGGGACTGGTGTATTTAACCAGTAAACTTAAAGCTAAACACATTTTTAATTTCTTCTCTGTAATAGCAATTTCTCATAATTACCCTTTAAATTTTTCTTGCCATGATTACCAGGAGGTTAACTTTAATTATAATGAAAGGAAAGAGACAAAAGAGAAAGAGAAATTGGGTTATTCATCAAACAATTCATTCAGACCTTACCCTGAAGACAAAGGAAGTACCAAAGAAAAACTCCAGTTCTTAGAAAACTAAAAGGCAAATTAATAAATATGTAAACATAATTCTATAACATTTAAAATACATTTCTTCAAACAAAAGTCCTCACTGTAATTGATGCATCATTTTATTACATTTATAAAATCCAAAATGTTAATAAAAATTAGCTAGGATAAAACAATTTGGGGATGAAAACAAAAGATTTTCTCAACTTTAAGTACATTCTTCCTATCTTCCTCATTCTCCAGCAACTAGATTTTTACATTCTTTTAATAAACACATATGTTAAGGGGTCAGCAAAGTTTTCCCGTAAAGGGCAAGACAGTAATATTTGGGCTTTGTGCCATGCATATTCTCCTTTTTCGTTTTTTTAACAATCCTTTAAAAATGTAAAAACCAGTTTTAGTTCACATATGATGGATTTGGCCCACAAGTTGTAGCTTATTAGCTCATTACTATGCACCTGGTATAATCCTAAGAATGTATGAATATTAAATCATTCCAGCAATCCCATGAGGCGGGTGCTATTATTAAATATCTCCAACTTAAATTTTACTTTTAAATTTTAAAAAATTTTATTTGAGAGAAGGCAAGCATACGAGTGGGGGAGGGGCAGAGAGAGAGAAGGAGAGGAGAGGAGAGAGTGGAGAGAAGAGGAGAGGAGAGGAGAGGAGAGGAGAGGAGAGGAGAGGGAGGAGGAGGTAGAGAGAGAGAGGAGAGAGAGAGAGGAGAGAGAGAGAGGAGGAGGAGGAGAGAGAGAGGAGAGAGAGAGAGGAGGAGAGAGAGAAGGAGAGAGAGAGAGAGAGAGAGAGAGAGAAGGAGAGAGAGAAGGAGAGAGAGAAGGAGAGAGAGAGAGAAGGAGAGAGAGGGAGAGAGAAGGAGAGAGAGAGAGAGAGAGAGAAGGAGAGAGAGAGGAGAGAAGAGAAGAAGGGGGAGAGAGAGAGTGAGGAGGGGGTGAAGAGAGAGAGAAGGAGGAGGAGGAGGAGGGGGGGAGAGAGACAGAAGGAGGGCGAGAGAGAGACAGACAGAGAGACAGAAGGAGGGCGAGAGAGAGAGACAGAGAGACAGAAGGAGAAGGAGGGCGAGAGAGAGAGAGAGAGAGAGAGAAGGAGGGTGAGAGAGACAGAGAGGGCGAGAGAGAGAGACAGAGAGGGCGAGAGAGAGAGACAGAGAGGGCGAGAGAGAGAGACAGAGAGGGCGAGAGAGAGACAGAGAGGGCGAGAGAGAGACAGAGAGGGTGAGACAGAGAGGGCGAGACAGAGAGGGCGAGACAGAGACAGAAGGAGGGCACGCGAGAGAGAGAGACGGAGGGCACGCACGAGAGAGAGAGAGAGAGAGAGACAGAAGGAGGGCGCGTGAGAGAGAGAGAGGATGAGAGAGAGAGCGACAGAGAGGGCGAGAGAGAGACAGACAGAGGGCAAGAGAGAAAAGAGGAGAGAGAAGAGAAGGGGAGATAGAAGGGGAGAGAGAGAGAGAGAGAGAGAGAGAGAGAGAGAGAGAGAGAATATATTCCAAGAAGGCTGGGTGGGGCTGGATCCAAAAAGCCTGGGACCACGACCCAAGCCAAAATCAAGAGCTGGACACTCAACCAATTGAGCCACTCAGGTGGCTCAACCATCATCTCCATTTTAAAGCTGAGATAAATGGAGTACAGAAGGATTAAGCCTTTTGTCCAATATCAAAGAGCAAGTAAATGATGAAGCGGAGATTCAAATCTGGGCAATTTGGTTCCAGAATCTAGGCTCTCAACTACTGTTCTATGCTACCTCTATTATGAGGGACCAAAGAATATCAAAGTCAATTCAGAAACTATCTTGTCAACGAAGATGGGAATTGTGGTACTACCTATTCCCTCTGCTTTTAAAGAGGAAATAAAAAAACATCCCACCTACCAAGAACCAGACAACAATTCAACTTTCAGCAATACCAGATCGAAGGTAACAGAACCTTCCTATTTCTGAAAACAATGCTAAACAACTTGGAAATTATACATATACTATATAATTAAATATGGAAGCAAATAAAGTCATATTCAAGTATGCAAGAATTCAGAAGGCATAAGGTCCACACACTCTTTCTTCACAGGCTGCTTGAGAATATACTTTAGCAAAACAAAAGTATACGAAGCAAGAGAAAAACAGCATGGAAGTTCAAAAGAAAAGTTTGTTTCTAAGGAAGCAGAGGAAGAAGGTAAGAAAGACAGATTTGATTACCCTGAAACAGAAAAGAGGAAGAAAGCACTCGTTGGGCAGGGGGTAGTGCAGCAGTATGGAAGGTTAGTTCATTTCAGAAAAGGGAACAGCGTGAATAGGGACCATCTCTTAGTTATTCCTGTGACCTTATATTCCATTTTGTTAAAAAGGACCAAAATTAGCATCTGAGTAAAAATTGCAGTTTTAAAACAATACTGATTTTCTTGAGGCTTTCTAGATGGTTTAAGTTTTCATGCTTTTGTACATGTTTGTTACTTTTACATATGAATGTATCACACGAATCAAATTCCATTAATGTTTAGAATCATGAAAAGCAGCACAGTCTTTGTATTTTTTGAAGAGAAATAATATCAAAGAATGATAAGATGGGCCTTTGAAAGTTATTTTCCTTTGAAAGAAAATAACAGCCTCTTTGTCATTTAGTTTCTTCACCTGTAGAAGAGAGCTGAACAGGTAGTAACAGAAGTGCAATAAGAGTATGTCTTTCCCAGAGGTGAGGTCAAATCTAGACCCTGCTACGTAATAGCCATGTGACCCTGGCAAAGTTTTAACTTTGCCTACTATCTGTAAAAATGGAGCTAATGTGGTATCTGCCTCAAAGAGCTAGTAGTATAAGAATTAAGGAAAATAACAGGTGGAAATCACTTATCACGACGCTTGTGGTGGAGTAAGAAGTGTGCAGTAAATGTTAATACTATTAATACTCTGCCAGTACGTTTTAAACTTCTCACACATATCTCCCCCTCCACCCTCCACAAAGCTTAACGTTCTGGCACTACTAACAACAACAATAAAAAAAGACTAACGCTGAACATATTTAAAGAAGTATTTCATTCAGTAGTACCTAAATATCCAGCAGATATTATAGACAAATTAAATGGATTATATTAAACACCTCTATGGTAATATCCAGCCATTTAATATTTCTGGCTTTTTGCCTATGGCAGTCACAATAACAAGACTAACTTGTGCCCTGATGTCCAAAGGAAACGTTAATTAAAACTTGTAACTAAACTCTCCAGACCAGAGTTGAAAAGAGTTAAAGAATTTCCTAGTCCCCATACTTCGCTGAAATCACCTATAAGCTCTCCACAATTCCAAACTAAAAGAATCACTAACATATGGGTTTCCTCTCAGATCACCAACATATGTGATCTGTGGGTGTTTATTTGAGAGAATTTAACTGCCAATGGGTCCCACAAAATAACAGATTATGTGTAAGCAAAAAAATTTTTTAATTAGAAGAGTGGATTAAAAACTGAACCAAAGGAGATTCTAAAACAAAGCTCGACAATGAAGTTACTTCATTAAACAATACATGACAATATCTCTGAGCCAAAGTAGGCCTGCAAGTTAACCTGCAGGTTATTTAGAAGCCCACAGCCTGACATTCTTTTTTTTTGCGGGGGGGGGGGGGGGGGGGTGGATTTAGATAGAGAGAGGAGAGACAGAGAGCAGGGGAAGGGGCAGAGAGAGAGAGGGAGACAGAAAGAATCTCAAGTAGGCTCCACGCTGTCAGCAGAGTCCAACGCAGGGCTCAAAACCACGAACCAACTGTGAGATCATGACCTGAGCCCAAGTCGAGTCAGATGCTTAACTAATGGAGCCACCCAGGCACCCCTATAGCCGGGCAATTCTTACAAAGTAAAATCTTAAAAGACACATTCTCTTATATAGAAACATTATTGGTCTACAATTTAAAAAAGAGAAAAGTTTATCAGTGAAAAGTAAGAATCTCACCTGAATTTTGCAGGCTCCATTTTTTCTTTAACATTTTTAAATCAGATGACTCATCTTGATAACAGTTGAAATAGAGTGAGTTTTGAACCAGACTCAGTTCAAATACAGTGTTAGCCACTTATCCACAGTGTCAGACTGGTTAAGACAGAACTTAAATCTCTCTACTCCTCAGTTTCTCATCTATATGATTCTACATATTTATAAATTACATATGATATTGTATATTTGATGTTTGTCTCTTGCATCAGTAAAAAGCTCTATGAGAACAGGGACAGTATCTATCAAGACAACTGTCTTGAATTCTTCATAGAGTCACTTCATTGGGAGAAAAAGGTGATGGCGAGGATGCAGTTCCAGATGAAATAAAATGAAATAGACACCACGTGCAATGTATACACCTTGCCTAGTTTGGGGAAAAAATGAGAGCTGTAAAAGAGGTTCTCAGGACATTTGGGAAAATAAAGAATAGATATTAGTATAGAATCATTATTAATATTCTTAGATGTAATAGAGGAGTTTTATAGTTATGTTGGAGTCCTTACTCTGAGAAATGCATGCTATCTAAAGTATATAGCGTAAAGTATCACAATTTCTAATGGCTTCAAATAGATTAGGAAAATTGAGCAAATACCGCAAAATGTGAACAATTACTGAATTCAGGCAGAGCATATACAGATTTTCATTAAACTATTTCTTCTTCTCTGTGTTGAATAAAAAACTGATAGAAAAAGAACAGATTCCTGTATTTCCAAAAATTCAAGAATAATTCACTATTGAGCACCAATTTATATTCTTCACCTTATTAATCCACGACACAGAAAAGGCACGTAACTGTTCAATAGATGCTAAAAAGTACTGTCTTGGAAGTGCTAACTTTGTGCAATTAGAAAAAAAGGTAAAATCTGAGATTAGAAAGAAAAACGATCACTGTTACAGATGATCAAACTGTTTACTTGCAAACTCCAAGAAAAACAATCTAGAAGTTAGTTATAAGAACCAGCAAGTTCAACAAGATTGTCATCAATATATAAAATAAACTGCATTTAATTTCAATGTGAGAGGAAATGATATAAGCTTTGAGTCAAAACTATACTTAAAATTTTGAGTAAGGGGATTCCTATGCATATCCTCACACTGAATGCTAACAAATAATTTTCAGTTTTCAGTAAAGTGTGCTCCCACTCAAATGGTTTTTAATACAAGAAAACTTTCTAAAACAGTCAGAATCTCTTTTCTTTTTCCTTGTATATAGAGTAATGGTGATGGCCCCATCCATGGCTGATCCCAAGCTCCTGCAAAAAAAGAAATGACATCCCACTCTGGAATATGTCTTAAACTTATATTTTCTAGCTACAAGTCATATCTTTCTTATTAGCCTTTTTCTTTTTCATTTTCTACTTTTATCACTACCAATGGCTCCCTTTTCAGGACCATTTCCCACAGAGTGACCTTATGCAAAAACCTTCATCACTTCATCAAAGTTATTGTAACCGAACAAATACCAGAAAATGCTGAAGTAGAACACCAATCAGGTTCGCCTGCTGGGAGATGCATACAGCCCAGCTTGGAGAACATGTATTAAAAGTCCTGCCTTGGGGCACCTGGGGGGCTCAGTTGGCTGAGCATAGCATCTGACTCTTAGTTTCAGCTCAGGTCATTATCTCACAGTTCGTGAGTTTGAGCCCTGCATTGGGCTCTGTGCTGGCAGTACACAGCCTCTTTGGCATTCCGTCTCTCCCTGCCACTCCCACTCTCTCTCTCAAAATAAATAAACTTTAAAAATCAATCATGCCTTAACAATTACCATT